>NC_142038.1:11547878-11866628 GCF_982192425.1 Myodes glareolus | reverse complement strand
CATTGATTCTGTAATATCTTGCCATTTCCCAGACATTTCTAAATAGTCAATTGCTTTTGTGTATTTGATATATGTAGAAATTAATAGCCACTGGAAACAGCATTCACGAATATGAAACAGTCTTAGTAACATTCCCTAGCCCCAGATCAAATGGTATTTAGCAGCCCTGTACAGCTAAAAATAGATTTAAAAGTAGCCTAATTTCTCCCATGCCAGGAGACTACACTTGGGGAGTCTGTGTGGACTCTGGTGAATGCAAATTAAGTGAAGCTGTTTCCACAGCTGAAGTGGATAGGAGCCTGGCTAGATCTGTGCTGGAGTAGCAAGAAGCCCCTCAATTCCTGGCTCTCTCCATCCAAACAGACTACACACAGAAAGAGTTTAAAAGCTGTTGACATATCCTAGTGCTGGAATTACTTATTTAATTTGGGGAGATTTTTATTTGGCTCGTCTTGTTTTGTATGCAACCTTGCTTTGTAAGCAGGCCTGTAAGCAAGCATGAAGCCTGGAGTCTGGCAAAATGACATGAACTGTGTACTTTATAACAATTTAACCCTTTCAGGGGCAGGATGTGGGCCCCCACTTTCTGTTTACTTTATTTAATTAGTTTAGTTTTAGTTTAGTGATGCTCCTTATAAGTTAATATTCTATAATTATGTGCATTAGTTGTTCAGGTTGTTTTGCCTGTATCTGAAAGTTTTTGATTCTGGAGTTAGCCATTGGTGATTCTGTGGTTCAAGTTATAAGATACATGTATTTAATACAAAATGGTGGGTGATCATTTAGGGAATGATTCATGGTAGATGTCACCCTTTAGCTACTAAATGCTAATTATCCTAAGTCTGCTCTGCCAAGTTCTCCTTCTATTTTAGGTATAATTTTTGAAGGAAATAAAAAGGAATTATCTATGCTATAAAAATGTAAAGTGTGCATAGCTTTCCAAGAGGTAGCAAAAATTTGCATAAAACTATTGGATAATTTGTTGTTTCAAATACTTCACAGAGATTTAATGGGAGAATCCAAGTTCTACAATCAGAGATCGTTTCTTGTTAGAAAACTGAACTCCTTACATTGCATTTAACAACTCATATCCATAATTTTAATAAAGAGTTTTGAGTTGGAAGTTCGATAACTGCTAATGGGTCCAAGTGTAAATGTGTTTGTTATAAGCCAAGCAAGTCCCTTAAGCTGTATGCTCTTCATATCACATTCATGGTTCCTAGATTTCTCAAAAACTGAATTTCTATCTTTTGCCTTCCTTTCACTTGGATGGAATTTTGAAAGAGGTTTCTGGGCTTGCTTAAAAAGGCGTTCATGTCCTCATATCCATTCAGGCCAGAAAACCCTGGCAGGCCCTCAGAAGCCTGAGAATGGTGGCCAGAGTGGCTATAAACCACTCGATGACCCACTGTTCTTTAGTATGCAGATGGGAATAAAATGCTAAAAGGAAGTAAGCAAAAGCACAGACAGGATCCATGTTCACATAAACATTCCGTGGTGCCTGGAGCTCGGGGCAGCACAGTCAATAGTTACATTGGTAATAACACCTACTCATAATGTTGATATATTGCTAGTCCCTTTCTCACAATAATTAATTTGATACAGATTCCCAGAGAAGCTTGTTCCATATTGATTTTCCATATCACAATCTTACCCTCACATTACTCAGGGAAGTGCATAGGTAGTAGGTTATGTGATATTATTATCTTGTATTGAATGGAGGAATGGAGAGGAAGTGGTCAGGATCAGCACACTACCGAAATACACAACTTTCAGGAGGGTATTGTTGAGTTGATGCTAGAACATTGGGCCACAAGTTTGTTATTGTGATTCCTCTGAAAATATACTTCATTTCGTCTATTAATTAATCTATTTTGAGGTGGAGTCTCCTTATATTGCCCAGGCTGATCTCAAATCCATAAACTCAAGCAAGCCACCTGCCTCAGCCCCCTGAGATACTGCTAGTGGGCACCACTGCTCCTGGCTTTGTGTGTTTAAAACTTCAGAGGGTTGAAGGGGGTGCAGGCAGGTTTTTGCTTTTGTATGAAATTTTCATTCTCATGGTGATCATGAATGTAATTACCAGGATGTTTCCGTGGCTATGCAGAGAAACAAATATGTCTATTCTCAGTGACAGTTATTGCATTATCTGGCCCCTACTATAAATGCTGTGCCCTCAGCTGTCCCCTGACTTGTAAAAATTTATTAGCCTGTGGTCTTCCTATTGAAATACAATTTGAGAAAATCCCAGAATGAGCACCTGTATTTTAGTATTCATTCATGTAGTCATAACCAGATTCTATTCACTTGGCAGTGTCAAAAACTAAAAAAAGTCGAAGAGACCATGTGTATATGTGACTTGCTGCTTTGGATAGTAGCAGACAAAAATGCTACACCCAGTGCCTGCTCATCTGTGGAGAGATTCCTTTCCATGTGACAGTCATTGGTTTTCCTGACTACATGAGTCCGTGTACTTTACTTACTTGCGCCACACTTAGCTTAGAATGCCCCGTACATGCTAGACCGTTTGTAACTCCGGTCTCTGCTCTCTGGTTGCTCCAACTAAGAGCGGGAGACAAACCAGCCAGACTGGATTGTATATAAAATGATAGGAATGTATATAAAATGCCACCCAGGCCACACCCATAATTTTCGTACTTAGGAGGTTAAGGCAGGAGGACCACAAATTTCAAGCTAGCCCATGCTATATAGTGAGACCTTGCCTCAAAAAAAAAAACCCCAAATAGAAAAAAATAATACAGTCAAGTGGGGCTTACATAACTATGTTCCTAGCATTTAATTCAACCATCATTTTGGAAGATTACCAGTACAATATTTAATTCTTTTGAATAAGCAGATCATGAGAGAGAGAGAGAGAGAGAAAAAACAATTCAAACTGTCTGGTAAATCAGTGGTCAGGTTTGGCTTTTATATGAGTGTTTCATTCTCATGACAACTATGACTGCAACTACCAGAAAGTTTCAGTGGTTACGTAAAGACACAGATATGTCTGTCTATCCTCAGTGGCAGTTTTTGCATTAACTGGTCCCTAATATAAATTCGGTTTGTCTGCAACATTTATTTCTGTGGAGTTGTTCTTCATTCAGTTCAAGATCCCCTTTATTTCAAGCTGTCAGCCTCAACAATGCTATTTTTAGCAATTTGAAGTTGACATTTGTAACGGAGTTTTTAAATCCTCTCTGGAAAAGCATCGCACATAGTAGATGTTGTATTGTGTACGATTCAAAGGGCCAAACAAGATGGTCTTAGGCAACCCAACTTCCCCCAGAAAGCAGTAGAACTTTAAAAGCCCACCAAGTCAGACAGAATTAAACGGAGAGCAGCTCGGTCAAAACATTACCAACTCAAAACCAGATGACAGGATTTCCTTGCAATCCCAGAGTGGGTTCCGCATCTCCACTTTGAATAACTTCAGTGAAGTTAAGTGATTTGAAATTGAATGCAGTGGGGTAAGCTGGCAGAGGGCTCAGAGCTATTGCAGGTCAAGGAAATGAGGAAAGAGGCATCCTCCTGCCTTTCGGTCCCTCTCATTGTAGAAACGCCAGACCTTCGGACTCTGAGCACAGCCACATCTTGCTATGTGTATAGAAGTTTTAAAATCAATTGGATTTCCACGGGTTTGATTCTCTAGTGTACTTAATATGCTGGGGATGGATTTCCAAGAATAGTAAGAAGCAGTTACACTTCTCATGAATATATAGCACATGAGGCACTCTGATTTATTATTCCATTCGATTTTAGAACATGCTTATGATTAAAAAAAAAAGAGAGAGAGAGAAGAGAAATTCTTAAAAGCCCGAGAAGTAGATCTGAATTTTTATTCTCTCACTTGTAAGGGAACTTAGGGTAAACAACACAAAAAATATTATAAAACTCAGTATCTAAGTTCATCTGCCTATAGAATATGATAAATCCTCTGATTTATTATGAATATTACTTTTAGAAAACATTTCTTGAAGACTTTCAATATATGTACTCGGAATTAGACAATCCCTGTATTTAACTTTCTATTTATGAATTTTTTCTTTATGCTAATTTTTTAATTTATCTGAAACTTTGAGATAGAAAACGACAGAAAGCTTTCTAGGAAAAAAAATTATGAGTGTTGAGATGGTGGAAAGAGCAAACCAAGTTCTTCAAGTTGTTCTCTGACCTCCACATACATGTGTTACATTCATGCATGTTCCCAGCCATAGGCACACACAGACACATGGACACACACACAGAGACACACACATGCACACCTCACACACAAAAGAAATAAAAGTAAATGCAAAACAAATCGAAATGTTACATAGTGTTAACTCACAGCATCAATTCTAAAACTCAAGAAAAATCTAAATTGGACTCAAGGGTCATGAATCAAAGTAAGAAGTAACATATATGCAGCTGGTGATGGGATTTGCTTGTTCTATACAGGCAGGCTGTCCTCACATTCATGGTCCTTCTGACTTTATAGTCCCTCCTGATTGCTGGGACTACAAGAATGTGTAGCCACACCCTGCTCCAATAATACATTTTGGGTATGCATCGCGAAGTGCGCCATTGCTGGGTGTTATTGTGACCTCCCTGGCATCACACACCCCAA
The DNA here is from genome assembly GCF_982192425.1 of Myodes glareolus. NCBI lineage: Eukaryota > Metazoa > Chordata > Mammalia > Rodentia > Cricetidae > Myodes > Myodes glareolus. The sequence continues at coordinate 11,862,019 of NC_142038.1, read as the reverse complement.
CCATCTCTTTTCACCAGCGGAGGCAGTATTCAGCTAGCCTGTTCTTTAGTACACCCACTTTGGTGACTTTGTTTTTTTGTTTGTTTGGTTGGTTGGCTTTTGTTTTTTGGCTTTTGTTTTTGTGACCTTACAAAAGTAGCAAACATCACAGAGAAGAAGTTTAGTGTAATACCAAGAAATAAGCAGGCATCTGTATTCCACTGATAGAGGAGAAAGTCATTTAACTTCGCTTCCTATGATTACTTATGATTTTGCAATGTGTTTCGGGGCATTTGTGAGTATATTTTTGTGCATGTGGGTGTACTTGTGTGTGTGCACACATGGAGACTGGAGGTCATCATTGAGTGTTTTCCTTGATCAGCTTCCACCTTATGCAAAGAGGCAGGGTCTCTTTCTCTCATTTGAACCCAAAATTCTCTGATTCTTCTAGTCCAGTTAGCCAGCCTGTGCAGGGGATCTTTTCTCTCTCTCTCTCTCTCTCTCTCTCTCTCTCTCTCTCTCTCTCTCTCTCTCTCTCTCTCTCTGATACAGGCCAGCCATGACATCCACCTGTTTAAGTGGGTGTTTGGGATTCGAACTTCAACCTTCACCTTTTACCTGATAAGCAATCTCCCTAGCCTCCATAATTGTTTTCTTACACCTGGGTGCAAGGAACCTTTCAAAAACTCTGTAAATGTGCTAAATGTTCGATTATTCTAGTTTAGACTAATTTTTTACTCAATCTAACATGTACCTCTAAGATACATTACAAGGAAAAGAGAAACGGTGCAGAAAAGTCTTAAGCCAGCTTACAAAGCTAAAAATCAGTTATTAAAATTCGGTGTTTATTTTGGGAGCTCAACAGGCCTGTTTGGCAAATTCTGGGCCCTGTGGAGAGAGTGCTGGAAGGCGGGGGGGGGGGGGGCGGGGGGGGTTGCAGCAGAGCATCCATTCAGGTGCAGATGCTGTGGCAGTGTGTTAGGAACAGAACACAGACAGGAGTGCATGGGTCCCCAGAGGCTGTTGAAGCATTTGCTTGCCGGACACGGCCATCTGAAAGTGAAAACACATGTGTATCTTATATACAGAAGCTGTCCCCAATCCAAATGTGTGTATCTACTGAAGTGACCTTCCGAGGATACATGCTTTATTCCTATGCAAGCAAACATGTTGCCCAAAAGATCTTCACCAAGAGTCTTCACCAAGTGTTTTCAGTAACCATATCGGGAGGAGCAATGTGCTGGCTCCTGGGGCTGCTGCCTGGCAGAGCCCATGAGAGCTGTGTGTGGTTCGAGGAAGAATTTGAGGAGATAGCTAAGCCAAGGAGTGTGGGGGGGGGGACTTTCAGTAGAAGGGATAGGCAAAAGCCAAATCTTTTACTACTTATTTTAAAAATTGGATTTGATATTGTGTCCCACACAGATAAAACACCCTGCATTCTAGGGTATTTAACCTGAACATGCAGGTTACAGTGTTTAAATCTGATTTATTTAATCCAAAATTTAAAGATTTGTTCTTATTCTTTGAAATTTTAGGACATGTATACAATATTTCTTGATTATATCTACCTCTCATAACTCCCTTCCAACTTTCCCCAGATCCTCCATCATATCTCCCTCCCAAAGTCATGTCCTCCTTTTATAATTGTTTACTTATTTATTGCTATTTTTACCCCACTGAGTTCAATGGGATCATTCAGAGAGGCTTGGAGAACCTACTACCAGTGACCACACTCCTAAAGGAATGTAACTCCCCCTCCCCACCAGCCAGTAACTGTTAGCAGCTGCTCAGCTAGGGGTGGGAACTTGGGATTCCCTCCCTAAGCCTTGCTGGAATTTTTACCTGGCTTGGTCTTGCACGGATCTTGTTCAGGTAACCACAGCTACTGTGAGCTCCAGTGTGCAATAGTCACATCATATGCAGAAGACAGCCTGTCAGAGCTCTCCTCCCAGTCCTCCAGCTGGCCCGTTCTTTCCACTCTCTGCGACTTGGGTGGGGAGGGTGTCCCATGTATGCTGAGCCCCCACAGTCACTCATTCTCAGCACTCATTGAGCAGGTAAGAGTCTCCGCGTTGGCCACTGCTCACTTCAGTAAAAAGCTTATCTGAGCAAGGTTGGGAGCAGCACAAATCTATGACTATAAACATAAATCTTTAGAAGGCAGTTTGACCGCACAGTCACAGAATAGGGTCTCCACCGAGGACCAATAAATTCCCTAGCCATGCTTTGGGCCATGTCTACAATGCCCGGCTTGAATTCTTTCCTGTAGAGCAGGTCTGAAATGCAGGAGAGTTCAATTTGTCGCCTCTGTAAACAGCCTGGCCACTACTGCGCCAGGGTTGTAGGTCACATCTCAGCCAGAGTTACAGCAGGGTCCGGTACTAAGACCACTGATGCCTTTCCTCTTCCAGAAGCCTGCCTCGCCCTTTTCAGCACTAGGAAAGCGAGCTATCAGAGAGAGTTTCAATGGCGTCTGTGTTATTAGCTTCTTCTTCTGTCCTGTGCCCATCAACAGAACACATCATCTCATCTATTCATGTGGCTCATGTCACTGAGCCTGGGGATGTGTGTGTGCCTAACTTGCATGTGGGCCTACGTTTCATCTCTAGCCAGTAAAATAGAAATAAATCATTAACATAAATAGAAAGATGAAAGATTTTGTAATAAAATTATTATTGTAGTAAAGTTAATTAATTCTAATATGTGGTATTTTTATTGGAAGTCATGGCAGATATATATGTTAATTACTATTTTCCATGTTTTAGCTAGAATTCACACTATGTGTTTTCACACAGAAACTTTGAAAATGTCAGACAGGAGCAGAACTTATTTTTTATTGGGACATCACAAACTTCCCAACAGAACTGAAAATACAGTTAGCCTAATTTAGTCTAATTTTTTAAAATTAATTGAAATGTATTTTTTCCACTTAAAAGAGTTAGGTTTAACTATAAGAATTAGTTTAAACATCCCTGTGGCATTTGAAGATTTACAATAGCATTGGTTGGTGGTCCTTTCACAAGCTGGAATAAATTAGTATGACGGGCATTTGTAGGAAGCATTTGCAGCATCCCTGGGGAAGGGTGATGGGTATTGCTGCCTCCAGAGAGCAAAGCTCCTATTCAGGAAGCCGAAGGGTAAAGGAAAGACATTTAGAACTTCGGCTCAGGAAGGGCACGATCATCATTCGCATTTGCAGAGTCTGAGACTGGGTCATGGAAGCAGTGTCTTAGTTCTGTCGGGTGCTGTAACAAAAATACCTCGCTAACTTAAACAGTATTTATTTCTCAGGGCTCTAAACACTGTGAAGTTCAAGATCAAGGTACCAGCAGACCACAGTGTCTAGTGAGGACTTCTCAGGAGATCTGCAGACAGCAGTTTCCTTACTATACAGGACATGATGAAACAGTCCTGACAATGGCACTGATCCCATTTATAAGGGATCTATCTTGATGAGCTAATCAGCCCCATAATCTGAACTGCCTCAAAACATCCTCTCAAAGACAGAGAGTTAGAAATCCTCAGTCCATGCTAAGAAGACTTGGATGGAGTTTTGTTTTGGAATAGAAAGTGAGAAGAGGGTCAGGCTCTCTAGGCAAGACAGACAGTACAAGGCAAAAGCAATCCACAGGGGCTGGAGAGATGGCTCAGAGGTTAAGAGCACTGATTGCTCTTCCAGAGGTCCTGAGTTCAATTCCCAGCAACCACATGGTGGCTCACAACCATCTGTAATGGGGTCTGGTGCCCTCTTCTGGCCTGCAGTCATACACACAGACAAAATATTGTATACATAATAAATAAATAAATAAATAAATAAATAAATAAATAAATATTTTTTAAAAAAAAAGCAATCCACAGTGAGAAACAGGCATGGATGCAGTGAAGGATCTGTGTTGGCAGTACGGACAGATGAGTTGGGGGGGGGCAGGAACACAGGTTATAAGAAGACCTGGAAACTCCAGAGGAATTTAGAGTGGATACTTTTTCCGCATTGATGACCAGCAGGTCCATTACAGGTCCTTGAACAGGAGTATACCACGATGTCCAAGAGAAAGTGATTACTCTTGAGCCTATGAAGGCTGTGCTGGTGTAGTCACTGATTCTTTTTTTGTGTATATGTGTATGAATTTTTTATTGATTTTTATTGAGCTCTACACTTTTTTCTACTCCACTCCCTGCCTCTCCCCTCCCCTTCAACCCTCCCCCAAGGTCCCCATGCTCCCAGTTTACTGAGGAGATCTTGTCTTTTTCTACTTCCCATGTAGTCCACATATGTCTCACTTAAAGTCCTCATTGTTGTCCAGGTTCTCTGGGATTGTGATTTGTAGGCTGGTTTTCTTTGCTTTATGTTTAAAAAATACTTGTGAGAGAGTACATGTGATAATTGTCTTTCTGGGTCTGGGTTACCTCACTCAATATGATGTTTTCTAGCTCCATCCATTTGCCTGTAAATTTCAAGCTGTCATTATTTTTTTCTGCTGTGTAGTACTCCATTGTGTAAATGTACCACATTTTCCTTATCCATTCTACAGTTGAGGGGCATTTAGGTTGTTCCAGGTTCTGGCTATGACAAACAAAGCTGCTATGAACATAGTTGAGCACATGTCCTTGTGGCACGATTGAGCATCCTTTGGATATATACCCAAAAGTAGTACTGCTGGGTCTTGAGGAAGGTCATTTCCTAATTTTCTGATAAATCGCCACACTATGTGTGTGAAATTTAGCCCCTGCGCATTTGGTTTACTATTTATGCCAACTGCAATGTGGTACTTCCTCACATCCATCCCTCTTGTCCATTTTCTGATGGCTGAGTGTGGGCAAAACCAGGGGCAGGATGAACTATCTCCCAGAACGTGAGGCCACCTGAGCTGGAGGACCCCAGAGAGAATGGGAAGGCGGAACTGTGTACCCAGACCTGGGCTTCAGGCTGCCTTTGGTTGCTATGGGGTTGGTCCTGCCTGGATCACTCCCAGCTGTGGTGAGCACCATTCATGGGTTCATGAAGGTAGCACAAGAAGGTGACGCATCCCGAAGCAGCAACTTTGGGTCTCATCCCTCCACCAGTGCATTTGTACACTAATGGTTCATTCCTTTCTTACTTCACACTACTTGGGTTTTCTTCTACTGTCTGACATGTTTGAGGCCAAGGCCCTGAGAAAGATATCCATTCCATATGCGATCTCTATCTCTAAGGCACTGAGGTCTCTCGGCTTCTCCCACCTTCTCTGCTTGTAAATAGCTTCTTAAAAGATGAGTGTAGGGGGAAGGAAGGTAAGCATTTTAATTTTGGGGATGTCTCCAAACCCATTCATTAATTTTGAAAAGTGAAATGCATCTAACCTGATGGAATATTTATAAAAATTGGAGGCCCGTTGTCAACTAAATCACATTTATTTAATCTAGTATTAGACTGCTTTTTTTCCCCCAACCAGATGGAAAACATTAGCAGTAATAGTGAACAAACATCCAGGCTCCCAGAGGTCATTTTTAACCACCATTAACAATCTGGTTTTCACAGATTAGCAATAATGCGGAGAGTGGCAGTCCAGTAAAGATGCACAATGCGCAGCTGAGACTGTGCTGTCCTTATTTACCTAACACCTAGACACTTCGCAGAAGCTCGTTGGAAAGGGAACATTTAGATCTTCTAAGCTCTAAATTGGCCCTTTTTTTTTTCTCAGAAGTTGCAGTCAAACCTCTATTTGAAATAGACACTAATGCGAAATGTTAATAAAGCCTCCACAGAGCTGATGGAAAGGGCAGTCCATGGTCAATGGCACCAGCAGATTTTCCTGTAGTCAGTATTCTTCCGTTTATTAATTAGCTATTGATTTAGGGGGATTCTGTGAATATCATGCTAGTAATTACGAAGGGGAAAAGAAAAATAGCTACATCTATTTTAATTTTTAAATGTATCCATCCAGTTGGAATGTGGTACAAGATAAACAGTTACCAAAATATATCAAGGAACCAAAAACCTGGTCTACAACATGGTAAGAATGTGACGTCTAGATGTGGTTTCACGTCCCATCTAAGCCACGTTTTGAAAGTTAGACTGAGAACGTTGTAGAATGGGACGGTGCCATCTTAGCACACGTGAGTACGCACAGAGGCAGGCACCTGCTCGCTCTTCTCTGTTTAGATCCAGCGTTGCATCGGGGGAACTTCCGTACTGGTCAGTTGATGCAAACAGGCAGAGCTATGCCTAGCGCACGTTCATCTTTGTTTCAAACACCACTATGCTCGGTTTGCATATTAATGGTTTACTATCAACCTATTACTTTTCTAGTAGGGGAGCAGATTTCTTAGGGATTCTATTGGGTCTACAATCAGAATGCTTCACAGGTATTTTCCTCACTGCAAAGAAAAGAAAACCAAGGTGTCAAGGTTCCAGGATGTGCCTGAAGCTGTAGAGAGAGGTCATGTTCGAGATGTATCAGAATGAAGTTGTGTGACTATATTCTACTTGTTAGAGAATGCCTTCCATTAAGGAACGTGGGCGTGTGGCGGATGTAATAGGCCCCACCCCCAAGTATGCGTCTTCTTGGGAATATTTAAATGTATGACTCAGTTACATATAAGTCCTTTAAAGAGAAGCATGTACATCTCTGTGCATCTTCACACACTCCAGAGAGTCAGCATGTAGAATATAGATGTCCGTCCATGGCATAAGTTGCTGCTTTGTGAAGAAATCCTGTTCATCTTTTATAGAAATTTTAACTTGGCAGTGAAATCTTCCAGTATTCCAACAAGTGCCCGGGGGCCATTACACTTCTTTTCTTTCTGAGGGAAAGGAATAAATAGCGAGAAGAGAATTGAAGTGATACATTCTGGCTGGAGCCATGACTTAGAATTTATGTCCTCCTGGGTTTTTTTGTTTGTTTGCTTGCTTGTTTGTTGTTTGTTTGTTTGTTTGTTTGTTTGTTTTTTGGAACAACAGAAGACAATTTACTGAGGGCTCATTGTACGACCAGCCCCCTGTTAGGCACCAACTGGCTTTAGAGAAGAGACAGGACCTTTGCCTCCAGCAGCATTGACTAGTGGGTGAAGAAAAAGAGGAGTTAGGCAAAACCCCGTGCCGGATATCTGTAGGTATATGGGAGGTGCCTCACCTCTGGGAACTAGTGCGAGGAATGCATAAAACCTTCTTGGAGAACCATTACCGGCATGGGCACACCTCTTCAGACAAAAGCAGAAGCTTAATCAGCCATGTGGCTGTCACAGACATTAGCATGAAATTTGAAAACACAATTATCTAATTAGCCAAATGAATGGGTTAAACCTTTGTGTATTCTCCGACTCTTGAAGACACAACTTACTGTAGTGAATGCGCTATTTAGTGTGCCGTTGTTCTAGTTAGCACATACAGAGCACGTGCAGTCCGACCTTCACTTATGGTCCGGATGGCTGGCTTATTTAGTTTGGCTTGGGAGCAGGGGGGGGAGGGGGTGTTGAAGCAGAGGCCTAGTGCTTCCAAGTCTGTGCTTCGCTTCTGGGCTCCACCCTCAGTTACCACGGCTCTCAGGATCATTTTTATTGGTTCCAGATGAGTAGTTAAGAGACTATGGCTGAGTAAGTAAATATTTACAAACAATAGGTTTACGCTTCACATCTCTGCTTGCAGTGTGCATTTCTTTCCAGCCAGCTACCAATGACCAGGAAACCCTCCAGGCACAGGACTAAAACAAGTCAAGGACTCTCCATGCTTTCTTTTCCGCTGTCCCAAATTTAGGGGGCCCGAAAGTTTAGGAAACTTTTGCCTGTTGTGCTCTCAAGGGCCTTCCAGGGAGAGCAGGTGTCCTCACCTCAGTGATCCTGTTCTCCAACAGCCAAGTAGGCTCTATTCTCATTTCCTAGAGGGCTTCTGTGAACCAGAGGCGTGGCGCCCATTCGCAAGAGCAGCATTTAGTCCTAATGTCAGGTTATATTAAATAACGCTTTTTCTAGATGTAAAATAAATAAACAAATAAGAAGAAAAGTTAGGGGAAAGTAGTCCCTGCAAACTAATATTTTTCCTGTGTTTTTTTTTAAAGGTGAACACACACAAGAAACCAATTCACCTCATTCACTCAAAAAGGATGTAGAGAACATGGGGAAAGGTAAAGACAAGTTTGAATGTTGTATACGTCTCTTAGCTTTTAAAGAGTACAGAGATAATAAGAAGATATTTTTGTTCTGCACCATATTTTAAGCTTGACAAGCAACATATGAATAATATATGGACCATGGGGTGGATATAATTGAGATTAATGCATACATATCAATCAATACATGACACTGTAATATGATACTTTAAAATAATATATTACATTGATTTATATTCATGGATTTCTGCACAAAATCTATCCTGTGTCTATGCAACGTTTTTTAAACTGGTAAAATATTTTTGTCTTATAATAACGAATTGCCCTGTGTAACAGTTCTCCGGAGAGCTGTTTGTAAAGATTAGTAAACTGCTCTTCTTCCTTTCTCTGCTAGAGGAACTTCAGAAGGTTTTGTTTGAGCAAATAGACTTACGGAGACGACTGGAGCAAGAATTCCAAGTGCTAAAAGGAAACACATCCTTCCCGGTGTTCAGTAAGGAATCCCTTTCCTTTCATTCCATGTGTGGTGTTTGCTGGAATCTCTACGGTTAGGTTTAAGAGTGTCGTGTCAGCCGGAGTGGCTAAGTACAATGCCCACACAGCCTTCCCACGCCAAGCTGGGATCATAATCATACCTGTTAATCCCTTATCTGTGCTTTGAATTGACTCAAAATAATTTGCTATTTGTCTTCTGATATATGGGTAGCTGTGTCTGTGCATTTAAAAATATGTATGTAAACACGTAATTCAGTATGAAATGTATTCACATATTCAAATATGTCTAGATTATATATTTTAATATATAATGATCTTTTGGTATTTGTTACTTTCTGAATAGGAGAAAAAAGGGACAATTACCCTTCATTCTCAGATAGCTCTGGCTAGCCACTGATGTGTATAAACATAAAGATGTGAACAATCTGAGGGCCACAACTCTATTGATTACAGTAGCTGCCCCTTGTTTTGAGGGGATTTGCCTGGCAGGACCCACTGGATGCATGAAACTCGCAGATAGTCGCAAACCTTCTCTGTACCCTTTTTCCCCCTCTTCTCACGTTCGTATGACAAAGCTTAATTTGCAAGAGATTAGTAAAAATAACCAAGGACAAAGATAGAACAATTATGACCATCTATACTATAATAAAAGTTATTTAAAATTTATGAATTGTTTATTTCTAGAATTTTCCACTAAGTATTTTTAGGCCACACTTGACCTTGTATAAGCAAAATCAAGGAAAGCAAACCCAGGGTTAAAGGGCACTACTATAATTAAATCGGTATCATTTTAGCGGTTTTACACTCTCAAATCCATTCCAGTGGGAAGCAGAAAACCCGGCAGCCTCCAGGTTATCACTTTGCTCCCAGAGCTGTAGACTCTTAGAGAGGCTTCACGGTAGGTGTGTGTGGAAAACTGAAGATTTCACCTGCCGGGAGCGGTAGGCGTGGTCTCGGGAGCGTTCCTCAAGTTGTGTTTAGTTGCATTCCCCTCTTTAGAGAAATGAAAGTGAGAAAATGGCAGACAAACGATTTTTTAAGATTTATTTTATTTTATTGTGTGTGTTTCTTTCTGTGTGTTTGTGTGTCTGTGTATCTGTGTGTGTGTGTGTGTGTGTGTGTGTGTACCTGTGTATGTGCACGTGAATGTAGGAAGCCAGAGATGACATACACCCTGGAGTTGGAGTTAATAAGCAGTTGTGAGCTGCCCAACAATGGGACTGGGGGATCAAACTCTGGTCCTCTGCAAGAGCAGAACATGCTCTTAGCCACTGAGACAGCTCTCCAACCCCAGTATTTTTTATATTATGCAAACTTCAATTTTTTTCTGCGACAATTCTTTAAAATGTCAGCATGTCTCCTGTAATTAAATCTGGACATCACAAAACTGCATGAAGCTACGTGAGGCATAGGGGTCTTGCTTGAGAAAGAATGTAACTTGTGGTCTCCACAGCACACATAGCCGGGCTGATCTAAGGGTGGAGCTGGGGAATCGCTGCTTTAAGATCTAGCAGAGTGGGTTCAAGTTCAGTGGAGCCCAAGAGTACCTTCGCATTTCCCCATGAGGCCAGTGTGATCATAATTTCTTCTATGGGTAACAGCTAATTAATAATCATTTAAGGGATTAAGTAACTCACAGTGATGTATATACTTATACATTGCCCTTTAACACAAACCATGTATGTTAAAACAATGTTAGACTGGTCTAGGGCATAACTCAGCCCTGAGTTCTGTCCCCACCACCACACAAAAAGCGAAAAACCCTACAACAAAAAAAACTAGGCCTAGACGTCATCATTTTGATCTGAGCTGAAGTGAGTCAGCCTGTGAATGCCTTATTGAATATAAAATATTTCAATAAGCAACATTTTTCAGTTTTGGAAATCTGTAATCTGCTCCACTCCCCAAGAAAGTGGTGTGTGTATACCCAACTTTGAATAATGCATGGCTTAGACACACCAAAAATAAAAGGTAGTTTCGCACGATGAAAATAGCAAATATGTGTTACGTGCTTGTTAACTAAATATAACTGAGTGAGGCCAGCACAGACTCAGCCTTCACTGGTGAGGAAGGAAAATCTAAACTCTGGAAAGCCACACCTGGAGGAAGCGCAGGAGACTCTGCAGAAGTCTGAAAAGCCTTTTTCCAAAGGCGGACAGATCTTCGGTGGTGAACGCCTTTAACCCCAGCACTTGGGAGGCAGAGGCAGGCAGATCTCTGGGTTCAAGACCAGCCTGATCTACATAGTGAGATCCAGGACAGCTAGGGTTACACAAAGAAACCATGTTGAGGGGGGAGGAGAGAGAGACAGAGACAGACAGAGAGAGACACAGAGAGAAATAGATAGAGAGAGACAGACAGACAGAGAGACAGAGAAAGAGAGAGGAATATCCTGGTGCTTTAAAGCACTGAGAATCTGTAGGGTTTTTCCATTAGGAATGCAGGTTCTAAAATCTACCAGACCCAAGCAAGCTTCTCCTCACAGGTTGTTTGACCTTAGAAACTGCCAACTGGGGCAGATAATTCCTGCCCCACGGGATGAAAGAACCAAAATCCATGTAAAGTTCTATGCGTCCACTTGACTCAAGTGAGGTATACAATAGCTGTCATTTGTAGTCCCAGGTGGTGAGGCTGAGGCAGGGTGAGGAGGGGGTGACTCAACCGCATGGAGAGTTTCTAAACATTGGGCTGTGTGGTCTTTGTGTGGTTCTGAGGGCTGAGCAGAGTCACGGAAATGAGTCCCGGACACAGAGTGAATAGATGATGTGAGAGCGAATGAGAAAGGAGGCAGCGGGAGAGCAGAAAAAGGAAGAAGAGAGGGTGGAAAAAAAGAAAGGGAGGAAGGAGAAGAAAAAAGAGAAGGAGGAAGGGGAGAAGGAGGAGCCTGCATCCTTGGAGGAGAGCAGAAGTCTGGGGGTGGGGTAGCATGCTAATCCCGCCCTGGGTGGAGAAGGGCTTTCCAGAACCCTGGCCTTGCTGGGGAAACACCGGAGGAGGACAGAATCCCAATGCCAGGCAGTTGGTCACTAGAGCAGGTTGAGAACAGGGGTTCCGAGGGAGGGTCCAGGTTTGGCTGCAGTACACGCTACTGCTTGCCCGGGGCGCGTTCCCTAGACCCTTTTCCAGCCGTATAGTAGTAAATGGATGCTCTGTGTCCACTATCCTTCTCCACTCCAACCCTCTCATTACCTAAAACACCACCTTTGACACCAAGTTCTGCCCCCAAGAAGCTGTCTTCAACCCCCCTGCTTATTTAAGCATCTACAGTAGCTCCTGCCCGAGAAAGCCCCCACCTGGCACCATCTGCCTTGGCGCCTTTCCACCTCTTCCCCTCTCTGCTCCAGTGGCCACGGAAACGGAGGCGGCCCCTCTTCTTCCTTTCCCTGGCCTTCTAGTTCTCGAGGCCTCCTCTCTCAGGTCCTCCACCACCGGGAAACCTCCCCACCCTGACACCCTTCCCTAGAGGAGTCCCGGATGTATCTCTCTCCATGTTCTTCATGACTTTCCCCTCAGCTCTCCTCTGCTGCCGCCTTCGACTCCGGTGTGTCGTGGGTTCCGACTGCTCTTAGGATGTGGTTGAGTCACGTGTTCATGTTGTATTTGACCCTGAAGGAAAATACTGGCTCAGCGAAGGCTATTGAGCACAGGTGGCTCAGCTGGACTGATGTTCTGGATTTTGCGGGTTTAAAGACAAACTCACAGCCTTTCAGAGAAGAGAGTGGGCAGGTCGGTCCATTCTTTAGGGGATGTTAATGAGCAGAGCTTTGTGGGGGTGAGAATTCCTCCAAAGTGCCCTTATTTAGTGATTCATAAAGAATCACTCTTCACATTCATTTTTCTGGTTTACTGGTTACTTATTTTTTTAATTTTTCTTCTGTGTGTGTGTGTGTGTGTGTGTGTGTCTGTGTGTCAAGGGTAGACAAATGAGCAAGCAGGAGCATATGCATACACACACACACACACACACACACACACACACACACTGTGGAAGCCCAAAGACAATCTTGGGAGTCATTTCTTGGGAAAGCCCTTTCTTTTCTTTGGAATAGGGTCTTTCATTGACCTGAAACTCACCAATTAGACCAGACTGGTTGGTGAGCCAGTCCCAGAGATCCTCCTGCCTCTGCCTCCCCAACACAGGATTAGATATCTGTAAAACCATGCCTAGCATTTTTCCATGGTTTCTGAGGGCTGAACTCAGGTCACAAGGTAACCTTTGCCCACTGAGCATCCCCACAGCCCCCTGATTATTTCTTACTGAAAACAAACTCACTGCCACCCACACGAATCCTACGGTCCGCGTTGTGGCTTATTTGCAAGACTTCATTTTGCACTCAGTGGTTCGCCACCTTCCCGCCTCTCTTTTTGTGGTCTCCTCTGGAAGTGAGCATAGGAGAGAACTTCCAAATACCGACAGATCAAAAGTCCCCAGAGTTGTTTGCGAACCGTGACAAAGGTAAAGATGATGAGCCACATGCCCAGTGCTCTGTGAGCAGAGCCTTCTAGTAGCCAGATGTGCCAGATGTGCCAGATGGTGCTCTTCTGGCTCACAGTCCCAGGGATGCGCACTGTACACTTTCTGTTGTTGTCCGGAAAACTGTGCTTCTGAAGTGTTCTCGGCCACCATGTTGGCTGGCACAGTGCTCCACAGTGCACCGCAGTGGCCTTCTCAGCTGCCTCTCACTGGAGGAGTAAGCTTAGTGAGTTCTCATCCCCAGTTATTCCTCATCAGTGGCTGAAAGTAGCAACATTTTAAAAACATGCTCCATTTTCACATTGGCAATCTTTTAATCTCAGAAGTCATACACATGTTTATCACAGAAAAATTTAGGCAGAAATACAAAGGGAAGAGAAGAACATCACTAATGGTCATGTTACCTAGCCACCCCCCACAAAAGTTAACATTTTAGTGTTTTCTGTCTTTCTACTAAAAGTATTGCATATTTTTTTAGAGATGAACCCCCTAATTAGTTAATGCCAAGTGGTCAGTCCTAAAAACATACATGTGAGCCACACTAAATAGACTCAGCAGGCTGTTTTATATATTAATCCATTGTATGTGTTAAAGAAAATATATGTATTAAAATGTAATATATTAATGAAAATGAATTTGGGAGATGAAGCTGTATGGGAGGAGTTGGAGGGGAAATAATATAAATACAGTACACATATTTGAAATTAAAAAAATAAATGATTTTTTTTTCAAAAAAGGAGTGTGAAACATACATTGGACACCAAGTCTGGTCCAGAGCTTCAGATGAGGGTGGCATTGCAGCTAAGTCTGCACAGGATGCGGGTATCTCTTTGTGATGTTTCCAGATGAACTGCTCTGCTGATGGGCACGGACTTGAAGCCTCTTAATATCTAACTTCAAGTCCTTTCCCAGAAGGGATGCCCTGGTCTGTCTTCCTGTCCTTGGTTCCTCATGCAGCATGTTTCTTTTTTATCTCCTGGTCTTCCCGGCCAGGGCACTGACCACATTTTCTTTATCATCCTCTAAAGTGACTTGTGAGCCTTCTCTACATTGCCTCTTCCCACATTTCTTTTGATGTGTTACTTTGTTACTGGATTGTAGGAACTTCTTTTTCTTTTCTCCATACTGAGAAAGGAACCCAAAACCTTATGCATGCTGGGCAAGCATTCTACCCTGAGATACATACAGTTCCTCCATGTAGAATTCCATTAAATAGTAAAATATTAGTTGTCTGACCTGTAGCCAATATTCCTTAAACTTATCTTTAAACGTTAACTATGGTGTTTTGTGGGAAGTTCAATATGTGATTTGTTCTCAAACTGAAGTTTTCAATTTCTGGCTAATCAAATCCATCAATCTTAAGTGTGGTAACACGTGCTTATAATCTCAGCCCTAGGGCACTAGAAGCAGGAGGATCAGGAGACCAAGGTTAGCCTCAGCTACATAGTGAGTTCAAGGCTAGCCTAAACAGCAATACCTGGTTTCAAACAAAACAAAACAAAAAGATCAACAAATACTTTGCTCTTGGCCTTCTGCCGCTGATGACCTTTCCCACTCCAGTCTAAGAAAATCAAACCACCCTTTCTCTAACCCTTGGTGAAACCCGCCTGCCTTTCAAGGAACTGTATTCATTGCATCATAGTCAGCATTGATGAGAGTTAGGGAAAGTCTAGTTGCCAGGATTCCACTCTAAATTGCCCTTGGCTGTTCCACCTCAGCTCCCCCCCCCCCCAACCTCCCAGGGAAATGCCCCAGGTGGTGACCAGCCCCTGGCTGCTCCCTAGCCTCGCCCCTCCCTCTCTTATCCCTTTAGGCAGATCGGCTGATGAAAGGAGGGTCTACTGTGAGGAGAGTCAGAATGAAACTCTATGTCTAGAAACTCAGTGGCTACTGTGGAGGTTCTGGGAGCCGACTGTGGGAGAAGGCATGGAGACAGTGCGGTTTGTGGTGGGGGCTGCTTCTCTTGTTGCCTGGTGCCCAGACTGTGGCTCCTGACTTCTCACAGGGCCCCTCTAATTGTCATCAGAGCGTATCAGAATCAAGCCCTCCTGGCAGGAAGGGTGCTTGGACCCTGAACAAACCAGTCTGCTTTGTCATCAGATCTTAAAATGCTAGAGTAAGAATATTCCTTAGGGCCGTCATCCCCACCCTGTTCCTTCCAGGAAGGCCCAAGGCCCACTGTGCCCAAGCCTGACCCTCCGTTGATATGGCTTTGATTTTCTTAGTCTCTGCTCCATTTCGTCGCTCTCCCTCCCGCCTGCTGAGGACTGCTGCGGGCCTGGAGATCTTTAAAGAATGTAAAACTTACCTTTCTGTCCTGTGAACTCACTAGATAGCCAACTGGGAGGTAGATGTATCCCAACTAGTAACACATATTATGGATATGTTAGTGGCGGTTTGGGCAGCTAGCTGGAAGAGTCCAAAAGAAAGGTAATTGATTCTGGCAGGAGAGTCGAGAAAACTGAAAGACTTTTACAGGGAGGAAGTGTTTGAACTGGGAATGGAGGTCAATGGAGGTACTTGCTGTAAGGGTAGACCCCAGCAGGAACAAGGATCCAGAGACAGGGAACACAATGCTTGTTTGAAAACTGGAGAGTGGTTTCACGGGCAGCAGAGTTCTGGAAATTTCCTTCTTGCCCTCTGCTGCAGTCAGCCAGGCCACCTGCAGTGCCCCTTCCCTCCCCCCCCCCCCCAAGCCTCCCTAGGGTGCTGTTTACCTCTTTGCTCTGGAAATCCCTTCCTCCAGACTCCCTGCCATCTACCCACACTGATCCCTCTACCCTATACTATAAAGTCTTCCCACACTGATCCCTATACTGCATTTGGAAGTGAAAGTAGGGACTGGATGGTTTTCAAATATGAATGATAATATATGTCTTGAATTCTAATCATATAGAAAGGCAAATGCCAAGAAAATGAAAAGACCATTTTTTTTTATTGATAGGCACCTGGAGACTTAGGATTTGTTACTTTGAAAATGCTAGGAAACCACTGAAGAGTTTTCAGGCAGAATTTTAAGGAAATAAAAAGGATTTGCCTGAGGTCAGTCAGAAACCTGTTCAGAAAGAGGCAACTGTGAATGAGAGGAGGGAGAGGAGGTGGAGGGAGAGGAAGGAGAGGAGGGAGAGGAAGGAGAGGAAGAGGAGGTGGAGGGAGAGAAGGTGGAGGGAGAGAAGGTGGAGGAAGAGGAGGTGGAAGGAGGTGGAAGAAGAGGAAGTGGAGGAGGAAGAGGAGGTGGAGGAAGAAGAGGGAGAGGAGGTGGAGGAAGAGGAGGTGGAGGGAGAGAAGGTGGTGGAAAAGGAGGTGGAGGAGGGAGAGGAGGTGGCGGAAGAAGAGGTGGAAGGAAAGGAAGTGGAGGAGGAAGAGGAGGTAGAGGAGGTGGAGGAAGAAGAGGTGGAAGGAAAGGAAGTGGAGGAGGAAGAGGAGGTGGAGGAGGGAGAGGAGGTGGAGGAGGGAGAGATGGAGGAGGGAGAGGAGGTGGAGGAGGGAGAACACAGAGGCTCACTGCCAGTTGTTTGATTGGAAAGGCAAAAGAAAGAAGAAAGGAAAAGTTGGTGGTGGTTTCTGGCTTCTCCAAGCTTCCGCCTGTTGGTCACAAGTGCAGTATGAATTCACGCTCCTTTCTTTTATAAGGGGAAAGAGCCAAGTTAGATAAGACTGCATTTTAAAAAACATCACGCGGAGAGCATGCCATGCTGTGCTGTAGGTTCGGAAGTCATTTATGTAAAATTAAACTAATTAACACATAGACTATCAATACTACTTTACACAGCAGTCTCTCTTTTCTTTCCTTATTTTCTTTTGGTTTTTTGAGACAGGGTTTTTCTGTGTAGCTCTGGATGTCCTGGAACTTGCTCTGTAGCCCAGGTTGGCCTTGAACTCATAGAGATCTGCCTGCCCTTGTCTTCCAAGTGCTGGGATTAAAGGTGTGATGGTAGTGTGTGCCACCTCCACCTGACTTTGGAGTCAGGTGTCTCTTAAAGCCCCTCTTTCCTCGGATTGTGGCCAAGCCTACAGCCCTCATGAGACCAAAGAAGACCACAGCAAGGCTGGCATGGGGTGAGAAGGCTCGCTGTTTGTAGAGTCAGCCTGGAGTAGGAGGGCACTAAGTTGCATGGGAGCAGGACAAGCATTTTCCATGTCTTACACAGCACTCAGCGCTCCCTGTGGTTAGCGCCCTATGACCTGCATCCCTTCCCTTCCTTCCGCTGTAGCTGTAGCGCTGCAGACTCTAGGTGCCTTCCACGCCGTGCTATGCATAAGTAGAGGACCCAACTACACTGCTCATTTCTGAGCGATTCTTACATGCGAGGAAATAGACTCAATGGAGGATGCGGTACTGTAAAAGGAACGAGCTGCTCTTATGTCTCAGAATTTCCTGTGCAGTCTAATCAAGTTACATTGTTGAGAATATATCTTCAAATAACTAAATTGTTTACTTACAAGGAAAGAAAAGCAACAGACCTGTGGCATGTGTCTGCAACCCCACCCCTTGAGAGGCAGAAATATCAACAACAGTTTGAGGTCAGCCTGATCTACTGAGAGAGTTCCAGACTGGCCAGGGCTATCCAGTGAGATCTTGTCTTAAAAAGAAAGAAAGCAGGAGGGGAGAAGACAGGAGAGGAGAAGGGAGGAGAGGAGAGGAGGGGTGAGGTCAGGAGAGGACAGGACAGGAGAGGAGAGGCCTCAAAGGGGTAGCAGATTCTAGGGCACTGTCGGTCATATTTTTTCAGATGTATTCATCCTTCCGTACCCATGGCGGATTGGCTCCAGAACCCTCTGCAGATAACAAAATTCTGTGGAGGTGCCAGTGTCATATAGCATTGCTTGGTGTTCTCATATAACCCGAGGATATCCTCCCACATACTTTGGACTACACCTAATACAGCAAACCGTCAGTCACAACCCTCACTCGGGGCCACATACGTGAGCGTGGGAGTCACGCAATTTGGAGCAACAGTAAAAGATTTCTGAACATTAAATGAGCAAAGGTTAATTCAAAATCAAGTGCACAATGAATCCAAGGCTTTGGGGGCAGGACTTGTCCTTGTCATGTTGCATGATTCAATCACTACCTCGGACCAAGTCATGCAGCGCCAAGGAACGCTACAGGAACACCTCTGCGCAGGAGCTGCATGCTTTGAATTTCATAATCACCATACAAAGTTTTGGCTCTTTAAACAAAATGGTTTAGTTATAGAAATTTTTAAAACTTTTTTACATATATGGGTATTTCACCTACATATATGTCTATGCACTTGACATATATGTCAAGTGCCAGTGGGGGCCAGAAGATGTGCTGTCCCCTTGAACTGAAGTTACAGACAGTTGTGAGCTGCCACATGAATGCTAGGGATTGAGCCCAGGGCCTCTGGAAGAGCAGTCAGTGCCTTTAACCTCTAAGATATCTTTCCAGGAACCCGAGCACTTTTTTATACCTCCCTATCATCATTCTTCATCATATAAAGATCAATTTAATGTGTCTTTTGATTATATCGTGTAAGGATGTTTGTTTTTTAAAAATTGTTGCTTGAGTTGCTGACTTGGGTTTCCGAAAATAATAAACAAATGAATTTTGGTTTGGGATTAGGATAGAATTTCCAAAGCATACATCTGACATTTTGTGGTGCATGTTTATGTAAAAACCATATTCTCAGCATTGATAATTACAAGATTCAGAATATCAGTCAAATGTAAAATGCTGACAATATCGTATAGTATCAAATATTCTGCCAACATTTCACTCTACATAAAGTTAGGCCAGCATATATATCTACCTGTGTAGCAGGTTTGATTTTGTCACCAATAAATTGTGAAGTTAGATGTATACCACAGAGTTGTTTTAAAATAAAATTCTTTATGGATTATATATTTTGTATATCATCAGTATTTGGCTTGTCTACCTATTTTATATATCTACATATGTGGGTCACAAAAGTTTCTGAGAAACAAGTTTCTCAGGTGAAAAGAGGTCCTACGGGGTCCTCAATAGAGAGGGTTTTAGAAATCCTTCTGTGGATGTCTCCATCACTGATACAGGCAGATGTGGGTGGATGTTACTCCATCTTCCTTGTTACGTTGTTGATCTGAAGTTGGTTCACTCCACAGCACCAGGAGTCTAGGCTTTGGAGGACCAACTGCACACTAAATGTGGGTTCTGCACTAGTATTAATTCCCTTTCTGTTCTTCTCTTCCCCAGATAACTTCCAGGATCAGATGAAAAGGGAGCTGGCTTACCGAGAAGAAATGGTGCAACAGTTACAAATTGTAAGAGCCATTTCTGCCTATAGACACATGTAAGGTCGCTGGTTTGTTTTCAAAGCCCTCGATGCATGCCACACTGTTGGTCCACTTCCCTCCCAGCTGGTTAAGATGCTAATTACCACGGGATTTACGTAGACCCAGAGTAAACAGATGTGTCAGTATGTTTCTTCGATCTGTAACTGCTTCCCATGTGTGCATCGCCTCCATGGGCAAATCAGAGGTATGGAGCACACTTTCATGCTGCAAACGAGCAGGCACCATGTGGGGATGGAACAGGAACTCACAGAAGGGCACAGTTCCTGCCCTCCGCACCTTCTACCAGCCAGGCCCTCCATGGTCAATAGAGCAGAATAGATATACAATTAACCAATTACGTGCACTCGATGGGTGATGAAAAGAAGCAAATCGTTTCCAAATGAAGGGCTCTTCTCTAGCCTCATCCTTTCTCAAAGTGATCTCTTTAAATGGGAAACAGCAGCAGTCAGGAAGATTTGGTTTTGAGGTTTTGCTTTCAGAATGCCTCACTGTTCCGTCCCATGGAGATACATCTGGTATAAGCCCTGGATCTTTAAATAAGTCTCCCAAGCTTCTTCATTTTCCAAAGAGCAAGCAATAGAGGGAATAATTTATACAGAATATTTTTGAGATTACTTTTAAACACCTGGCTAAAGACGCTGATCTCTGGAAATGCGGTTGTCATAATTTGGGTTGTTTGACATTGCGTTTCATTGATCTCTTCTACCCTTAGGCCACTGTGCATGTCTAAAGTGTCTTAAGAGCCAAATGTAGTTTTGTCGGGATTGTTTGAAGAAGATGGTTAGTGCTGTGTCTTTGTATGGAAGGAGCAAGCATGCCCATGTCCACAGAGATTCCTGGGACTACTTTAAAACAACCTTGGATTTCATTACATTTTCTAAATGAGGGTCTCAGCTAAAAGTGGGGTTTATAATAACTGTGACACCCTCACTGTGGTCTCTCTGGTCTCAGGTGCTCATTAATAGCTCCAGGTTTAGAAAACCTTTCTGCCAGATAATGCTTACGCAGGGTCTTCCTGTGGGTTGGTGGTGGTGGTGGTGTTGGTGGTAGTGGTAGTGGTGGTGGCAGTGTGTGTGTGTGTGTGTGTGTGTGTGTGTGTGTGTGTGTGCTGGTTTTGATTACACCTAAATCCACTGGGAAGCTGAGGATAGTCTTGACTGATAATACACTCCATACGGAGGGTAAAAACAAATGTATCTACTATTCTCAGCCTTTGATGTTGGACAATACGAGCTTAAACTTCTTTACAGAGAACATGCTGGTCATTTTCTCCCTCCGGGGGAAGAATGTCAGTGTAAGACTGGAGGCAGATGGGGCAGGATGTTAAGGCCTGAATTAATCTGCTTACAGCATTTTTTTTTTCTGGCTTTTAAAACAGAAATTACCATCCAACAAACAAGAACTGAGATTTCAGGGCGGCTGTGAACAGGACAAGATGAGCATTAGGACGGGAGTTAGGCACTTATTTCAGGGTCCCTTTTCAAGGCCACCTGGGTAGCTTTAATGTCTTAATTTCCCTTGACAGAGGAAAGGATATAGGCATATAGCAAGCATGTACTATTGCTAGAATAGAAAGTGTATCAGATCTTTGTACTGCGTTCAAGAAAGATACAAGTTGGTATTACTAAACATGCAAATGCTATTTATTCATGCCCTACTAGGTAGCAAAGGGCTCCTGGGGTTAATGAAACCATTTGGGAGAGCCAAGACCTCCCCAACACACATGAACCACGCATGCACACACGACACGGACACGGACACACACACACACACACACACACACACACACACACACTCCTTTGGGTACAAAGTTGTAGGCACGCAACTTGAAAATTAATGAAACAAACTTGACTGATTTTTCCTTATTCCCTCTATTTTGGGTCCCCTACAATAAGACACCCAGGACTGTGGAGCTGCCTCCAACACCCAACATAGTGTACAGCCTTCAACACTTGAAATGAACGTTTGGTTGCACCAAGCACCCAACCTAACCCCACACAATACAGCTATTCTTTCTCATTCTTTCTAGATTTTCCTGGGTTGGTCCTGATGTCCTCACATGCTCCCCACTCCCCAGTAAAGGACAGCACAGTTGGGAATTACAGTGAGGCGCTCATGTGTTATTACTGCCCTGCCTGCCACTAGCAGACATGCTATAAGGTCTACCAGCCTGGACCCACGGCCCCTTCTCTGAGCGTCAGATCTCCCAGAAATGAGCTGCTGGTAGACTGAATGTGACAGGATTGTATTATAATCCAAAGTCACGTGAACTGCAGTACGAGCGGCCAGGAGAAGAGCATGGCCCTTCTCAAAACAGTGGAACAAAATAAGCCTGGTGTCAGAGTTGCTTTTGGGCAGGAAGGACCTGTTTTGTTTTGTTTTTTTATTTTTATCCCTCTGTTTGCTTTTAGAAAGGAGACAGCAGAGCAATGTTGTTTGAACTATTATTTACCTTGTTCCTTATGCAGCCTTGCGTATCTGCTGAGAGTCTCTGAAGATGAGCGAGGAGCTGCAAAGTGGCACAGTTTGGTTTGCTCTCACAGCATTTTAGTGGGAGCGTCTTTTCACCAATCAGTCAGTGTGGCTATGAACGGGGCTCCTTGGTAACAGACAGAGCAAACGACTTGCGTCATTTCATATTCAAAGTCTACACAGCATAGAATCGCAGAATACGCCGTCTTTTCCTTAGATGAGGAAACAACCTAGCCTGCCTTTCAATTCCAGAGAATTAAAATATTTAAAACCGTCATATTTGGTGATGGTTCCTGCAGATGCACAAGCACATTTATTCTGTGTTGTTACACAGTGCTCCTATTCAAAATACATACACAGAAAGCATTTTGGGTATCATTGCCATATACAGAAAAGTCATGAATTTCTTTGGCTCCTACATTTTTAGGTCCTCCCCTGACTATAGTTTCTGTGTCTTCTTTTTCCAGTCTGTTGAATACACACATGCAGTGGCTATATAGTCAAATGATGAGCCTCCTTCTGCATTTAGAAATGGATGTGCATATACTGCAATGCTAATGTTAAAGCGCATGCAGAATTAGGTTGCTTACCATTTGTAAATGGCCACAAGCTGACTCTTAAAACGATACTTAAAATTTGAATTTTTCTATTACTTGTGTGCACAAAAGAAAGAAAGAAAGAAAGAAAGAAAGAATCTGGCATTCCTGATCTGAGCTTTCAAATCCTTAAAGTGTCTTCTTTACTAACCCAGATTTATTTCTACAAAACAAAGAAAGACATTCCTCTAGCTATGAACAAAATGCAAACGTTTTAAAATTTAGCAAGTTTGTAAAAATGTGTTAGCATAATAAAAGGCAAAAGACTTCTCAAGTCACAGTAAATTACGATTCTGGGAGAAATGTGTTCAGTTTTAAAAAGTCAAATCTGTCGTCTATTAGGGTTGGAAAGAAACTGAGGATGTTTTACTCAGCGCATAACTTTCCATTGAAACTGACCTACGTCCTTGAGTATGTAATAATTTATAGCGAGGACTTGGCTTGCTTCTTCACTGCTAACTTGACAATCATTCTTGAAGAAAGTGCGTCTGTATAAGCAATCGCTGCAGGGTTGCCTAAGGCACACTCTTCCAACCCTGAGCTCTTCAGGGATGCTGTCAACTACTGGTCCAGAGCTCCTGATCCAGGGCAAGGCCCAGACTCAGCGCCTGAACTTGCCTGGCAGCTGCTGCTAGCCGCAGAGACACGAGTGATGTCCTAGTCTTGAAGTGCCCTCTGCTGTTGTTCTAGGACACTGCAGTGACACGCAGCCAAGGAAACACAAGTTCCCCATTAAAAGACTTGAATTAAAATAATGTTCAAGCAATAAGTTTAGTATTAATGTTTCATTCGTGGGGGACTTGTAAACTCAGTTTACCGCTTCCCTGTGAGAGGAACACAGTAGCTCTTCATGGAGGATCGGTAAACCCTTCTCATTGGTGAGCACCAGTGAGGCAGGGACACAGCTTCCCAGTGATAACTGTCTTTCCTCGGACAGCGTCCAGTATTCTTTGGGATGGGAACTTGACAAAATGTCCCCAGACTCAAACCGGAAAGTTCTTTAAATTGCATTGTCTATCTTCTTCCTAAAATGCGAATAGAACCGTTTCTGTCTTGTGCTTTTACAAAAAGATCTCCAGGCTTTTTAAGCAGCTTTGCTTTCGTGACTAAGCATATGTGGTAAGAAGGTCCCTGCAAGCTTTGGGCTTGATGAAAACTCTGACCTCCCATAGAAGCTTCCGCCAGATTCTATAGCAGCAGGCAGACTTTGATGCTATGCATCTTTTTTCCACCAGTAATCAAGTGCCCTGTGTCTTGACAATGGCTCCATTGTCCTTCCACCCTGGGGCATTCTTCTCATGTTTCTGGCTTTGAGATATCGACTCATCTGAGTATCTGAGCTCAAACCAACTCTCCCGCAACACAAACTTGAAATCTCTATCAGTGAGACCCCACTACTTTTGACCTATTAGGGTCAGCTGGGTAAGATATAAAGTAGGTAACATTTCAAAGTGTTCTAAACCTTGGTGATTTCCACAGTGGTAAAACTGGAAAGAAAGCTTTTGTAAGTTCTGTAGTAGACTTCCACAGGAATGACTAGCTTAAACATAGTCTCTAGAATATGAAACTCCCAAGTCAGGAGTATTTGCTGACCTCTGTAAATATAATATTATGTTATATAGAATCTTAGAAGTCATCGACGGTACAAGGCACCACTGCCTAATGACTCAAAAAGAAGAAAAGCTTCTAACTCTAATTCTAAGAAACCACAGATTCCAGAGACGTTAAAATGTGCAGGGGAAAGTGTGTCTTGGAACCAGTAAAATAACACAGCTCTCGGCAACAAGTGGGCTGTTTTATCATCTTTACTTATCATTTATGATTCAGGGATTGGAATTTAAAGCATACAGCGGTGGCCCAGATGCTTCTGCTCGTTGTTTTTGTTATTGCCTGCTTTTCATTTAGTCCTTGTTCCACGGAAACACAGGTGGGACCCAGCGTTTGTATGAGGACAACACTCTGCGGCAATTTAAGTTCTAACCTGGAGCTCTAAGAATCTGGTGCAGTTATTTGAAACACCTCCCCCACACACACCTCTTTATTTTTCAGCTAGATAAGATGTGAGCAAGAGAGGGAAAGAACGGAGGGACAGTGAACGGGGAGACATGTGACTTGGCTGCAAAAGCATCATCACTCCTGTGGTTTTCTCCGGGTCGGGATGTGGTTTACTCACTTTGGAGAGTGGTCCAGGCGGTGTGAATGTCTCTCCTATGGTGCCTGGGATGCAACAGACCCTTACCAAGTCCTGCAGCATCTAACCATCATTTTAAATGCCCTTTGTGAGCAGGAAAATGGGACGAGCGCATCTCACTATTCACTCTCACGCTCAGGGGTTTGCATCAGATCTTGCTGCCCGGAATAATAAAATCCCATTCAGGACTCTCCTGTCAATGCAGCTGACAAGAGAGGCCACCTGTGTTGTTTGAGGCCTAGAGCAGAATGGGAAATCCTCATCTGTCGCTGTGAATAGCAGATATAGCATAACCTCCTACAAGAAGAGATGGTATAGGTCCCCACCTAACTGCCCTTGTCATAGCTCTCGAGATGATGATCTTAACCCTTGTCCTAAAACATGAGGTTAGAGCGCTGAGCATTTTCTGCTGTCGTGTGAATCGTTCATTTCAATGCTGCTGCTTTCGCTTTATCCAATATGTGATGTGCCATCGTGGTGAGGTGCTTGTTTTCATCTTCCTTTTGTCAATTAAAGTCCTGCTTGATTCAAGTGACAAGGTCTATCTGCTTATCGTCTGAGCCACCACGTGCGTGTAAGCTCACAGGCTCTCTCCATTAATAAAGGCTCGTATGTGAACCAGTGAAGCAAGAAAGCAAATCAGATACCCAATAAAATTCTGGGGTGGGGAGATGTGTACCATAGAATTATTAAAATATTCCAAAGCTAAGTACGCTGGTGCACACCTCTAATTCTGGTGCTTGGCAGGCTGAGGCAGGAGGATCACGAGTTTGAATTCAGCCTGAGGTACAAGTGAAAGAAAGTAAGAAAGGTGAGGGAGAAAGGGAGGAAAGGAAGAAGAGGGGGGATGGAAGGATGGAGGGAGAGAAGTATTATTTAATTGAAGGAAAATGATTGTATTTTTTCCCTTACTGATTTTATATAACAGTCATATTTTTGGGTTACAGTCTAAAAGACTGGAGAGAGATGGCTCAACTGTTAAGATCACTGGCTGTTCTTCCAAAGGACCCAGGTTCAAGTCCCAGCATAACCCCGATCCTAATCCCAGGGGATCTGATCTACTTCCGGCTTCCTCAGTACTGCTTGCAGTTGGTGCAGAGATATACCAAGCAGACACAACAACCATAAAGCAAAATAGAAATAAATAAAATATCAAAAAGGGCTGAATATTTATTCCCTCCAATGTAACATAGATGCAAATTTAGAGTTCTAAATTTAACCTCCTATTGATGCAAGCAGGTAACACAATGACAGAGATGCTTGATCAGGGTTAGAATAAAACAATGGCAGAGCTGTCTGACCGGGTTAGCAGGAACGCGAATGTAAATAATGCATGTGTCTCTCTCAGGCATGTGAATTTTCTAATGAAACGTCGTGTATCAAATGTGGTAGGCTTTCATTCACAATCCACCATTCAGAAACACTTTCCAGGTCCACCCAGACAGAGTTCTCAGGTCGTGCCTCCCACCCAGTGCACTTGTTTCTAATTCCCTTCATCAGTAATTGAGAATTGACCCAAAGTAATAATTTATGCTTAGACCTCTTTGTAATCCACAATGACAGCTTTATAAAGAAAACACTCTAATTAAACTGCATGATTATCTTGAACAAGTTTGCAATCGCATTCATCTTTTGCGACCTTGGACCTATTTCAACATTGTAATTCAGTTTTCCAATAACAATAATACCATACTGCTAAACACAAAGACCTTAAAACCTTTTTACAAAGAAAACGCCTCCGGGTAACCTCAGTGATTAGCGGTAGCAACAACCTGGTGTGTGATTGCTGTCCTGTCCTTGCCACACTTTGCAGGCTGGAGCTGTACCCGGCAGCCTCACACAGCTGAGCAGAGCGACTCTCAGCAGGGAAAATCCAAGGGCATTCAAGTTGTTAGGGGCGATGACGGTTCTCCATTAAGTATGTGTCTCCAGCTTGATGGTCATGTTTGTTTCTATTTTACAGATCCCCTATGCAGCAAGTCTGATCAGAAAAGAGAAGCTTGGTGCCCATCTCAGCAAAAGCTAAAAGGTGAGCTTGCCAGAGGAAACGGTTCTTCCTAATCCTTCCTGCAGATGCTGGGGGTGTTCCTTAATGAAGTGTTTGTATTGGCCCGAGGGGTTGAGAAAGTTGTGTTTAAGTCAATATGCCAGTGCACTCCTTATCCCAGGCCCTGACTTCCTAAAGTAATGGCTAAGTGTTTCTGAGAAATGACACAGCAAACTCCTAAATTTAAGAACCTCTCTCTCCAATCTTTAGAAGCGACAATCATTTTGTTCTGAAGTTTCTTTTTCTTCATGTCCCTTCGAAACGTCAACAGTCATTCTTACAGTATCTCATTCTCTCTGCTGTTTCCAAAAGTCTCCCCTAGTGTGACTTTCAGTGACTCACTGAACGTGGTGACATGAACAACTGAGGAGTCACACAAGCCATGGAGATCCTGTAGGGAATAGTAATCTGGCCTTTCCCTAAGCCAAACCTTTCATTCTTTCAAATGAAACCAGCTTCATGGACACATTTCTGTCAACAATTTAAAAGAAAAACATCTAAACTTAAAAAAAAAAAGCAGGCAGCGGAATCTCTAATTATAATCAGGGAATACCTAAGAATTTCAAAAGCAGTCTTTTAGGTCTATTGAGGAATACACACATATTCATTAGAACTGTCAGACTACAAAACTACAACACGACTAGGTTAGGATGACCTAACCATCAGGATTGCAAGTTCACTGCCAGACGCAACCCCCCCCCCGTGTGTGTGTGTGTGTGTGTGTGTGTGTGTGTGTGTGTGACTTTATGGTATATGCGTGTAGGTGTGCATGTACACTTGTCCATCCATACCTTCCTGGAAGTCGGAAGTCAATGCTGGCTTGTCTTCCTAGATTGCTCTCCGTCTTACTTTTTGATACTCTGTCTTCTCTGAAACCAGAACTCACCACCTCTGCTAGACTAGCGGGCAAGAAGCTAGTGCCATGATCCACCTGTCTTTGCCCATCCCCCAACCCCAGCGCTTGCCTTACAGAGATGCGCCACCAGACCCAGTTTTTTTGTGGGTAGTGAAGACAACTCAGGTTCTTGAGCTTTCGCGGCAAGCACACTTTACCCACTGAGCCATCTCCCAAGGTTACAGTAGCTTTCCCTCCTGCTCATGGACAAAAAGTACATTTTATCCATTCCCTCCAGATGACACTGAGAGGCCCCTCCCCCTGAAACTTGTCTTCAGCTCACTAGAGTCTCTTTGCGGGGTGGGGGTGTGGTCCTTACAAATCTGGCTCATCGTCCTTCCTGTCATCCGTGTTTCTCTTCCGCATATTGTGTACCCGCCATGTGCGGATGACCGTCTTTGCCACCATCTCTATCGGGGTACATTTCAGTCTTTGTTTCGACAATGATAATCCCACATATCATCTCCCCTCAAACCCCATGAAACACTCATGTGCTCCCTTCTTCACTTTGTCCTTGGGGAAATGAAGTGTAGAGAAAGGACATGAGACATCATGTGTCTGTGTTGCAAAGCTAGGAAGAGGTGCCAAGGCAGGCTGCCTTAGATACACTGTTGGTCTACTCCAGCCTGCACAGCTTGTTCTAGCAGAGAAGAAAGTAGAAGTATTGGAAGTAGCAGTATTCTGCTTCTGTCTCCATAAAACTAAACTCAAATGTGCTTGTGAGTTTGGCTGTCAGCTGAAGTATTTGTACTAGGTCTAAAGTTGTTTGATTGATTTTTCTCATATATAGTAGAGCAGGTTAGTACTAGTAAAACAAATGGAAATTTTTATGGTGTTCAGATTCCGTGACTCTTAAGTCAGAGAATATCAAGGTAATCAAGACAAGACTCACCCAAATGAATTGTGGTAAATATTGGAAATGCCAAACTAATTGTCTTCCAAATCATCGAGAAAATAGCATGGGTGTTTAAAAAGAACCTTGTGTTAACACACATTTAGAAAAGCCTCCACATTATGAAGTCGCATACATGATGGTGTCCACAATCAAAGCTGAGTCACTGTAGACAAGATAAATCCACTTTTAGGTTTCCAGCCCTTGATGGCAGTCTTGCCTCATTCGCAGCCTTTCTCCCACTTCTTGCCCCCAGTGTGAGTTCATTTTGCATATTTGTGAGCCTCATGTCAAAGACAGTGTATTGAATGTTTGGCTCAGTGTTTGTGAGATTCATCCATTAGAGGGCGGCTTGATTTATATGTAGGAGCTTCAATGAGTTCTTTAATTCCTTCCACCTCCCAGCTCATCCTCCCTGCTCGTCACAAATCCCATCTCGCACCTACCTAGTGAAGACGCATTGCCCTGAAATCTCTGACAATGACAGAGCATATGGCTAGGTGGAGAAAGAGATTGATTTATGGTTAGCAACTAATGCTTCCTCCATGCTGATTTTGTTTCCATCCTCGCAGACAACAGGGATTTCTCTAAGTAGACCCTGGTGCTTTCGAAAGATTAGCGGTTACTTAACTGCTTAGCTCACTCAGCCATGCAGAGAATCATGACCATGTTGTTAGAGGCAGCCTCCGACTTTCAATGTGTGGAGCCTGCAAGGAGTTACCCCGAGAGAGATTACGAGATAAAAATCGTTACAGCAAGGCAGAGAGACAGGCTCTGTCTTGCTGAGTGACCACAGGTTTCCAAATGAGGGCCTGATGCATTAACATCGTGTGCAAGAGTGACCCTTAAGGTAATATCCATGCCACCCAGTGGATTCCAATGTGAATATTAAGGGGAGGAAGCTTTTCAAAACCACAGGCAATCCATTTAATCAGCCGAGCAAGCACTGCCACATATCACTGCTCCACAGGTCGTCATTGGCCCTCTGTTAGAACATAAGAGATTCCATGGTGTGTCAAATTAAAGTGTCTACCCAGGCCAGCACACTAACTGTCATCCACTGGAAGAACCAAGTTACCCTTATTAACATCAGCCTCACGGTTAAGGCGCGTGCATCGAGCACTCCTAACTCGCCCTTGGTATATTCATTATCTGTGGATTTATTTAAAGTCTTTCTTCAACCTAGGCACAGTCCCCTTTGGGGCAATGAATTCTATTTGTTTAGCAACCAGCTGTGTAAAGGGTAGTTTCCTTTATTTATCTCTAAACCAGCTACTAAAACAAGCCCCATTAGGTTAGACATTGTTCTGCATGGCTAGTCTGTTGTATTGTGAGCTCAGGAGAGCAGCAGGAAGGAGTCGAGAAACATGTCCAAGAGTTATGTGGGTACTCACTGAACCCTTCTAAACATTTTTATTTAGTTTTATTTTATTTTAGTGTGGGTGTGCACGTGTGCATGTGTACATGCTTGCAACCGTGTGTGTGTGTGTGTGTGTGTGTGTGTGTGCCGTGTATGTGCCGGAGTTCACAGAGGTCAAAAGTGCCATCCTGGAACTGGAGTTAGAGATGGTTGTGAGCCTCCTCATGAGTGCTGGGAGCTGAACCTGGTCCTCTGCAAGAGCAGTCAGTGCTCTTAACCACGGAGCCCTCTCTCCATTTTCAAGTCTGGAGTCACTTCTGATGTTGTTCCTCGCCTGTAGTTATTGCTCTGAGCAGCTCCTGCCAGACACCTCAGTGCCACCGGCATGCGATCTCTACCCCAAATAGAAAATGTTACTGCGTCAACATTGATTTAATTTTGACTTTATGTTCATTTTCTTTTAATAACCTTCAAAATTTTACAAATGCAGTTCATGTCACTGGTAGAAACACCTATGTCTTTACCAGGAAATAATGAAATTGTTTTCCCTAAGTGGGAAGTGAATCATCGAAAGGCTCATTTACAGTGGTACGCCATTTTCCAAGACAGCATATCTATCTAGTGATAGATATGATGGTACCTATCATTGCTTTAGCAGTAACTGTGCCACTGGGAACCAAATGCTTTGCTCCTTTACCCTTGTGGTATACAACCCTGTAAGGTAGATGCCATAAGACCGGAAGGTAGATCACATTCCAGCCCCCATTTCATAGATTCAAACACTGAGGCATAGGGAGGTCACAGAGTTAGCAAATGATAACACCAGCATTCAGTCTTGACTGCTCGCCACTTAGCCACTTTCCTGCCTTCCTTGGATCCTAGCTAGGGCTGATGAGGAGCAGACAGGATTCTAAATATGACATAGTAGCCTTTGTCGCCTGGAGTAATTCCGTCCAATGCCTTTGTCTTTGCCTTTGCTCTTACCCGTACATTAGAGAAGGCAAAGTCTCTTCCTTTTCTATAGCCCTGGGGATGGCTCTTGCATCCCAGACTTCTGCTGTTTTCTCTCTCTTCCCTGAAGAGTTGGTTTGGTTATTTTTAAATTTTATACAATGTCAGTTTATTTTGAGTTATGTGAGGGGTGCACAAGAGTCCAGAGGAAGAGATTGGATCCGCTGGAGCTGGAGCCACAGGCACACATAATCAGCCCAATGTGGCTGCTGGGAATCAGCCTGGGTCCTCCACCAGAGCATCATATGTTCTTTGCCACTAAAGCCATCTCTCTAGAAGCTACTTTTATTAAAGCAGGATCAGGACCATGTGTAACAGACCCTCAGATGATGACCTACCTTATTTTGCCTAATGTTTGAATTATTTCTATCACTAACTGCTGCTTTGAACACTTCTGGGGAGTTTGAAAACGTGATTTCTGCCCCCATGTTAAGACTGTCTACCTCTTTGCTAAATTACTAGTCTTTTCAGGCTGGCTTAATACATGCCCAACAGCTGGAAACTGGAGTTTTCTAAAGCAAATCAGATACCTTTACTGCAAAGAAGGCATAGTGAAGCAGCGCACTCTGGTTTCACTAACAGTTCTGGTTTGCTTCAGTGTCAGCAGAGATGCATAATCTAGTACAGCAAACAAATATATACAAGCAAAGATGCTAGAGCATTTACATTTTTTAAAAAATATTAAGGATCTGGGAAGATGGATTCACTGGCAGAATGCTTGCCACACACACATAAGCGTCTGCATTTAGATCTCCATCAACCATGCAGCTGTGCATTTTGGAAACCCCAGCACTGGAAGGGCAGAGACAGGTGCACCCCCAAAGCTCACTGACTATCCAGTCTAGCCAAGTCAGGGGCTCCAGGCTCAGTGAGAGACCCTGCCTCAAAAACTAGGGTGGAGAGTGATCTAGGAAGACATCCACATTGATCGCTGTCTCCAACATACACACTGATGGTCATGCATGTGCACCCGTGTGCAGACACACACAACAGCCTATACACATGCATATACCAGATGTCAACATTGACCTCTAGTTTCGACATACACACTGATGGGCATTCATGTGCACCTGCATGCATACACACACATGCATACACAAGCATACAACACACACTCACATTTATTTGAAATGTATTAAAACTGTAATAAAAAAAATTCCCTATCACTAAGTGTTTTCATTATCTGTTTGTGTCATGCTTAGGTTGTCATGTGCCATTTTATTTATTTATTTTTTTGTCTTATCCCAGGTGACAGACACACATTTACTCTCGTTCTCTTGTAAGATACAGCCTTCCACTGAGCGCTTCGGACCTGCAGAAGAACTGCGAATTGAAAGGGCTTGGGAATCAAAATCAGGTTCAAGAGTAGCCAAGGACAAGTGGCCTCACAGCAGCACGGACAGCCATGTAAAATAGACTGTGGCCATCATTCATTAGTGGGGGGAGGGGGGAGCCAACCAGAGCCGTCGATGCTTGTCACATCTCTTGGTGGAACCAAAGTTTGAATGTTTGTGTTTTTGAAGCATAACTAAACCCAGAGCGTAGGAAGTGCTGCTGGCCAACAGGCTGGGTGGGGAATCCAGGATGGCTTCATGTGGTCTCTGCAGCACCCACGATTGCCCTTTGCTTTTACGGAAGTGACTTGTAGTGGAAAGAAAACAGAAAACCGATCCCAAGAATGGGGACTTACATTTAGACAAAACCACTTTTCATAGCAAGCTGGGACAGACACACATGGCCCTGTCTTCTCTGGTACTTTGCCTGCTGTATGAAGATTGTATTCCTTGGGAAATATTTTACAGTTTAATATTGAGTGTAATTAAGAATATAATCATGTTATCAAAAATGGTATTTAACTCTGTTGTAGTTTCTTTAACATTCATGTGGATAAAAAGTCTATAATAAAAAACTATGAAGTCATAGATGTGTTCATGGAGTTAACTGCACACTTGCTTGGGGGCAACTCATAGAAACTATGCTTTTTAGAATTATTTTGGCATAAAATATTTGAATAAATTATTTTTGGAAACAGAATTCCTTCACAGACAATTATTAAAGGTTAGACTAGCCTTTGACCCTGTCAGATCTGGGAACGATGCCATGACCCTAGGATCTTTCTAAATTCCTGTCAGGCAGTCTACCAGACTTGGTGACAGAGTTAGTGCCATGGCTTCCTCCTGATTGTGATGGTGAATTTAAATTCATATAATAGTTTTCTGGATAAAGAAAAAATTTTTTAGATGTAATAAGCAGAAGAACCAAAATTGTGACCCTTTGCAGTAGTGATTTCTAAGGTAGCTCTGGGTCCACCGTGGATGACCCCGTGGATGACCTGCTGAAGTTGTTGAAAACCATCCTAACTGAAGACACTCACCGCTATTGGCAACCCTTGACAGACTTTAAAAGATACTTAAAAGGCATCTCCATGAGGCTGGAGAAGCAACAGTTAAAAGCACTTGGTGCTCTTGCATAGGACCCATGTTCAGTTCCCAGCACCCACATACATCTATTCACAACCACCTGTAATTAAAGATCCAGAGATGTGGGCTGATGTGGGCATCCCCACATCCATGTGGACACACACACACACTAATAATAATAATAATAATAATAATAATAATAAAGCGAATTTAAAAATTCATATTTATGATATTTAATATTTTTACCCACCAGCTCTATTATCATGAACTATCTAAGGAAGTGTCCCCAACTTCTTCCTGAGATAGATAAATGTTTTTATCTCCACTGAAACATTTTGTTAGCTTTCTTATGTCGTAACAAACATCTGAAATACATGAACCTATAAAAAGAAATAAAAGTTGGGGCTGGAGAAATGGCCCAGAGGCTACGAGCACTTGGTCTCCTGCAGAGGATCTGGATTTGGTTCTCAGCGTCCATGTTAAATGGCTCACAACACCGCAACTGCAGTTCCGGGGGACAGAGTGCCCTTTCCTGGCCTCTTTGGCCCCTGCATGCACATGGTGCACATATATTCAAGTACACACACGTACATATCTTTTAAGAAACTTTCTCAAGGATTGGAAGAAGGCTCGGTGGGTAAAGTACTCACCTCAGAAGTAAGGAGGAACTGAATTTGAAGCCCTAGAACCCACATAAAATCTCAATGTGATGGTATGCTTCTACAATCCCATTGCTCCTAAGATGAATGGGAGGCCCAAACAGGAGAATCCTGGAGGCTCATGGGCTAGCTAGCCTGGTATATACAGTATGGATATGACCCTACCTCAAACAAAGTAGAAGGTAGGGACCAGTGCTGGAGGATTTTCTCTAACCTCCACACATGCACTTTGGTGTGCACATGACTGCACTCACACATGTGAATGAACACACGCCAGAGATGGAGGGGGAGAGACAGAGAGAGACTGAAAACAGAAGAATCAGAGACCGTACTTTGCCGTATTGGTTTTGGTCCATGGTCAGCTGATTTTATTGCCTTTGGGCTGATAGCAAGGCATCACACTGTGGCGGAAGTGTATAGAGGCACCATATAGATGCCAAGAGACAAAAGCAGGGAGGCCCAGGATCCCAATATTCCACTGAAGGGTACACCCCTAATAACCTCACTTCCTCCCATGAGCCTCTACCTTCTAAGGTCAACCCCAGGCAGCAACACCACAGGCTAGTGCCTGGAGATGAAACCAAAAGAATCCTACTCAGCTGTACCTATTTTCTTGGCTCATGAAGAAAGAGGACACATGGGAGACATATGTAAATAGTCCCTGCAGCCGCCTGATGAAAATGCTGCCCTGAAGACTGGTCCCTGTAAGGATGGACCAGGACCGGGGGAGACACCAGTTCAAGAAACCAGTCTTAAACGTCATTCTTTCGTTTCCGATTGAAGCCCCAAATGCCCCAGTTATTGTTGCACAAATACCAGCAAGTGATTATGAAGTAAAATGGAAATATGAATTGGATAACTTGATAACTAGAGTCAAGTTACAACCCTAACATAGTGCTGAACTGACTTGATGAGCACACTCAGTGCAGATACCAGTGGTCTCTCTACCTAAGGACAGATGCTACCCTGGTGTCTTCCCATTCTTCTAAATCCCAGGCTTCAGAGCCGTTCCACCGCACGCCTCTCCCTGAGTGCTCCCGCCCCTAAGAGACCACACCTTACGGTATTTTCACTTGACTCTCTTTTCCCTTTAAGTACTAGAACCCAAGAGTCCTCCATGCAAGTGTAAAGCAACTCACCAGAGCCCAGAAGCATCGTAGAAAAACCTCCAGCTAACACTGGATGTGCCTGGGCTAGCTGAGAAACCTGTAGAAACCGACAGGGCCTCCGTCTGTAGCGCTGCAGAAGGGCTAAAAGTAAAGCCACTCTTAGGAAGGACAAATAAAAGTTCTTGGCTCTCCAAAATGACACCAGAGCAATGTGGTGCTCTTCTCCTCCACTGTCGCATCATCAAAATCCAAAGTCAGCCCAAAGCTGGCTAATGAATAAGACGGGCGGTACACGGAGTGTTCTCGATTTTAATGCCCAATTAAATGATAAGATCAAAAAAAAAAAAAGGCTGAAGCAAAGCCTTCAGCCCTCCCAACTCATAATGCACTTCCTGTTAGACACGTTAGCCTGCTGCTTCCAGTCCTCAGGAAGGCCAAGTAATTGCTTCAGTTTGCTGAAGGCAAGGAAAAAGGGGGGGTGTCCCATCCCAATTTCCTTAGGTGGAGCAGTAAGCGTGGGCAATAGAGGGAGAACTCTACCCTAGCTACAAGGGACATGATCAGCCAGAGAAGAGAATTAAAGACAGCCTTGATTGACAGTGGGAAATGTTAGTGACGTTTACTTTGTCCATTTGACAGTCTAGAATCACCTGGGACGCTACCATGAGGGATTGTCTAGATTGAGTCTGGCTGTAGGCATGTCTGTGAGGACGGTCTTGATTCTATTCTTTGAGATGGGAAGCCCCAGCCCACTGTGGGCAGCACCATTCCCTGGGTTTGAGTCCTGAACTGTATAAAAGAGGAAAGGACGAGTCGAGTGTAGGCATGTGTGAGTTCATTCTCTCTGCCCTGGCTGTGTGTGTGATGTGGCTAGCCACTTCAAGTCCTTCCCGGACTCTCCCACAGGAATGGACTCCAGCCTGGAACTGTAAGCTAAATAAATCCTTTCTTCCTTAAGTGGATTTTTGTCATGGTATTTATCACAGCAACAGAAATGAGGACAGCCAGAGAAAAGGAATTCTGTCATGTGGGGCAGCTATGTGACCATGTCCTTTAGAGGTCGTCCGACTGATCCCAAGGTCCAATGACAGTTCCTTTGCCCCTCTTGACTGTATGCCTAATCCTGCTACATCATGTCTTTTCTCTGCAAGATTTATTCCAACTGATTTAAAAGCATTTCCACCCATCAAACATACGTTTCCCAAACTGCAAAGCTTTGCTGCTAATATGGGTGTTAAAATGCAAGCATCAAGGCTGGATGTGCAGTCATCAAAAGCAAAGTTTTAAATGTGTTTTTTTTTCTGCTCCCTTACCAGCCCCTCGCTCATGTGTGGGTCCTTTAAGTCACAGAAGAGCTGTTACACTTGGCAGCGCTGCACTCACTCTGGGTCTCCACCGCAGATCACCCTGAGTTCACGCCGCCAAGGACCATTTTGAAGAATGAGATATTCAACCAAACACAGAAATTCTGGAGCGGCACTTGAAAGTCACAAATTGTCAAGTCATGTCCTGCAGGTGTTCTGTCCTGGGTATTCTAATTTTGGAGGGAAGCTGCTCCAAAAAATATGGAAAATCTCAATCTGAACATAATGCTTTAGCACTGACGAATAAGCCAGGACATTGATTGTTGGAAAGTACCAGTTGCGTTTAAAACGATCTAAGTGGACCAGCAAAGAGCATTTCCAAACCCCAAGTTTTGTAGATATATAAAGGGTTAAGTATTTTAGGAGAAAAATTATCTCCATTTGAAACTAAACTTGAGTTTGAAAAACAATAATGATAAGATGGACCTTTCTTTCTGTATGGTTACCCACATGAACAGGGTGGATCAGTCCGAAGGAGTCTGAACTGTGTCTTGGTCATTCTGTTCTCTAGAAAGGCTAACTGCTGAAGAACAAACTAATCAGAACTTACCTTTCCTCATGATAGTGCTCTATGGGCACAAGGGCTCAAGGACCTACATGTACAGGTGGTTTTGAAAACAGTTTATTCCTAACAAAATAATTTATATTAGGACCAAAGGAAGGAAGAAAGAAAGGGGGAGAGAGAAAGGGAGGAAGGGAAGGGTACTCTTTATCTAACAATAGACACATTAAGTTTTCTGTTGCCTCTGATTGCAAACCCTTAGTTCTATTTAGGGCTGTGGTTCAACCAGCAGTTGCGCTTGCTTACAACAGTGTTCCAGAGGATATTAATGCTGAATCATTTGTGAACTCATTGCCGCTTGGTTTAGGTAATGGGTAAAAAGGTGAGCTCGCTGCAGAGTCAACCCTAGCCCAGTTATTTCCACAAGAAGCTTTCTTGTCGGTTTCTTGGCCCCACCATAGCACTGAGCCAATGCCTGTAACATTCTTAGAGCTTCTCCTTGTGAGTAGGCAGATTGAGATAGGTAGGGGGCAGAGAAACTGTTCTTAACTGGTTTAGTCATTAAGAACACTGGATGGGCATCCAGAGTGCCCAGGTTTGATTCCCAGCACACGATGGCTCATGACAATAACTCCAGTTTCAGAGGATCCATCGCCCTCTTCTGGCCTGTGTGGGCACTGCACTTATGCTGCGCAGACACACATACAGGCCAAACATCCATTGAAAACAGTAGAGCACAGAGCTGGACCTGAATGCCATCTGCTAGGTCAGAAACTGAGATGGAAAGGAACACTCTGCAACGTCTTCACAAGTTCACGGCGACACAAGCAGAGATGCAACCAGGTGCATAGCCAGTTCCAACAAGGCCAGAGCTCCATAGCACAGGCAAGGTCAAGAGCAGCTGATTGTCAATCAACACTCAGAATGGAGCTGTTCGCATGGCTTCTGTGGGCAGGTTCCAGCCTTTGGATAAAAAGAACACCGAGGAAAAAACAGGGTGTCAAGAAACAAGCCTCATATGGTAACTAGTTCTCCTGAACCGTAGGGTAGCAGGCGGAGTTTGGTAAATCAGGCCACAGCCTGGAGGCTCGCCTGGGAGAGAGGAACTGAGGCTCTGCCAATAGCACGGTCCGAGCTGATTTGCAGTCTCAAGGAGACCATCAAAGCGGATTGGTTTTCACTTGAGAAGGATGCTTGGGGAACACCTTTCTACAGGCACCACCTTTTCCTGCTCTAGGACAGAGACGCGCGTGATTTAGAAATAGTGGTCTCAGGAGTCTCAGTCAGCTCCGCAGTGAGTCCCGAAACCCCTTGACTCCACACGACAGCGAGAGCGTCCCTGAAAGCAAGGCCTGCAGTTCTCAAATGATAAAAGCCGCTGCTCTCGTCCAGCGTTTACATCATCTCCTAAGGACAGTGGCTTCCTGGGTGGTTGTTAATGATGGTTTCCTTTATTATATTTTAGACCATTTAGCAAAGTTTATTGATTTATACTTCCTTGTAATTAGTTGTAGTGATTTAAATAGCTTTTACAGCCCTCTAGAGAATGGCTTTTTCAAAGGCTCAACGTTTCCCCCAAATTGTGTACTTTAAAACATGGTTAAATACTGCTCAAATTCAGCACTATTACTGGTGAAACTGCAACTTTAAATGTCCTTGTTTTCTCATCTCTCTGTTTAAATGGAGAGATCATCCAGTTACTTGGCAGCCAATCACAGTAGCAGCAACGGGCATCAGCTGAGTTTTCCCAGTAAGCTAAACTTTGTGATGAATCTCTTGGTCTATTAACTCATATGATCCTCTCAATAACCCTACGAAGTGGGGCCTATAGAATTGAATCTCAGGGTTAAGATATTAAATTATTAAGTAGCAAAGCAAGGATTTGAACCTGGAGCCAGTGACACTTGTAAATCTTTGAAATTTACCATTTAATACCACTGCTCACTGGTAAGTGAACCACGCTGACCCCCATCTACACCGTGTGCACCAAAATTTCTGAGGATGAATCTTCTGTACCTATTTCCTCCTAATTGAATCATTCCCCCCTGAGAGGAGGCTTCTTAAAACTCAGGAAGCAAATGAAGTTTGCAAGGCTCAGGAAGGAAACAAATACAGGTGATGATGCTAGTTTCTCCTTCTATTTTTGGAATCTCTGTTGTTTGAGGAATTCACCCATGCTTACAATAGACACCTGTACATGAGTGCTTCTGCCAGCTTTCCTCAGGAAGGCTTTCTTCTGCAGTAGCTGATGATGAAAGCAGAGACACACAATGTACAGACTGAGGTGCTCAGCTCTACAGGGGAAAGCCATATCACACACACAGGCAGGCAGGCACGCAGGCAGGCAGGCATGCACACATGCACGCATGCACGCATGCATGCAAACACACACACAGCTCGGGGATCATTGCAGAAGACGAGGAGGAAAGATTCTAAGAGCCAGCATCTGCAGCAAAGCAGTATTTGTAAGGCATGATGGCCCTTCTTTGCATGAGCTCACAACACTGTGCCTGTATGCACACGGCCCACTCAAGAGCAAGCCATGCAAGCACAGAGCAGGAAGGGGTCTGTGAAGTCCCACCCCTGTGTGCTTCATGCCCCACCTCTCACTGAAGACAGTTACGTGCATTTTAAAGCCTTTAGATGACCCTGAGGCCCAGCCCGGTCCTAACCTGTCCTTTTGTTCCATGTCCCACCCATCTTAGCACTGAATCTCTGCAGCTTTATAACTTTATGCCTGTAGCCTACAGCTCATTTCTCTTAGCAGGCAGCCTCTCCCACTCCAGCAAAAGAAACACACCTGATTATTTGTGCTTACCCTACTGCACCTCCCTCAGCCCCCTGCATGATGTAACAACATACTTCTTTAAAGTTCAATAAATTCCTTTAAATGATTTTTAAATTTATTTACTTTGTATGTGTGAGAATTTTGCCTCCATGGGCGTCTGTGCATATGTGTGCCTGGTACACCCACAGGTCAGAAGAGGGCAGCGGATACCCTAGCCCTGGAGTTACAGATGGTTTTGAGTCACCACGTGGGTGCTGGAAACCAAACCTGGATCCTTTGCAACAATTACAAGTGCTCTTAGCCTCTGAAGCATCTGTCCAGCCCCTAAGGTTCAATAAATTCTTGATGAATGAAAAAGATGAACAAATAAATGAATGGATGAAAAAGTTATAAACATTTAAGTAGTTTCTTTAATTTTTTCAATTCTGATTTTATTTATTCCTAAAATTAGTCAGCTCAACGTAGTTACTCGGGATTAATACCAGAGGTACAGTGATTCATTTTTATTTTTTAAAGAAACTTTCCATTTTAAGGTTCTACTTACAAAAATATTTATAGCACACAATTTTTCAGCTTGCAAATGGTTTCATTTGCGTCTTATAGTAAAAATAGCTTGTACGTGTCCACAAACATGAATGGAGCTCACTTGTGGCATTTTTCTATTTTGGTCCAATGCTGACCCAGATAGAAGCCATTTGGGTGAATTCTGCTGCCTAAGCCCATTTAAACTCAGGGTTGTCATTATGAATGACAGGATTAAAAGCCAACATACTTCAGTCACCACTGATTCCCATTGCAGACATAGATAAGAAAATAAATATATCTATACATGACCAGGACAAAAATGTTTAAAGAATAATCCATTTTGTCAGACTTCACACTGAGTCTAAATTTTTAATAAATAACACATAATATGTCTCTCCATGGGCTATTTTTTAATGACTGCAGGAATAGAGATGCTGAGATGCAAAACCAGAAAGAGAAAGGGCCAAGTCAAAAAGTTTATGGAAAAATTCTTCTAAGATCTAACTGAGGGAGAAAAAACATACCATAACCTCATTGTTTTCATTGCCAGGGGAAGGTTTTAGGCAGCGTAAATACAATGACTGTTTTCTTCAGTTAGCATTTTAATTTTTCTCCTGTGATTTGGCTCAGACAAGACTGCGGGAATACAAAACTGTGGGGAGTTCTATGGGACAGACGACCCAAACTCTCCCCACAAAGAACTTGTTTTCATTGTTTGATTTCCTGAGAAGTACTTAGGATGCTCTCGGAAGAATCAATGGAGAGAGGGGAGGACCTTCCCAGGACACAGGAGCTTGCTTGGAGAGCAACCTCACAGGGTCCACAAGAGGCCATGGCAGCTCAAACCAAGACTGCAGTTGATGAGAAGG
Source organism: Myodes glareolus (assembly GCF_982192425.1). Taxonomy (NCBI): domain Eukaryota; kingdom Metazoa; phylum Chordata; class Mammalia; order Rodentia; family Cricetidae; genus Myodes; species Myodes glareolus. Next base: position 11,820,987 of record NC_142038.1, on the reverse strand, counting down.
TGGAGCAGTTAGAACACCCCAGACTCTGCCCTTTATGAGGAGAAACAGATTGGCTCACGTTTCTGGGGGCCAGAGAGCCCAAGATTAAAGAGCTAGCAATTGGTGAGGAAATTTTGCTGTGTCATGGTAGATAGGCAAAGAGACATGAATTTACCCTTTTACAATGAACTGGCTTTTGAAATATCAGCATTAACCTAGTCCCAAGCAGAGTCCTCATGACTGAATTGCTTCTCAATGGCCCTGTACCCATGCTGGAAGAAAAGGATATGTTCTACAAAGACACACATGGCCTTCCTCTGACTCTCAGATGATTGAAACAGTGAAGTCCAAAGAACTAAAATAAGGAAGCGAAAGAAGCCCTGGTGCTACCCTGGAGAGGAACTTGTCAGACAAAAAGAGATTTCACACCGTTCTGAGCAGTTTATCAGGCCAGCTTGCAGCATGGCCCAGAGAGACCGTAACCATTGGGCCAGCGATGGGTGGGGCCACATCTTGAGCAGGACTGCTTAGTTATGCACAGTTGCTCCTCTTCTGAATGTAATCCCACTAACTAAGTTTCCTAGCTCTCTACTCTGGTGTTCGTAATTGGTGCACATGGGACCACTAGCCAGGCCTAAGTTGTTGCAGCTGCCAGGGTCTGGATTTTCACCCTAAAGTCTTGGCTTAGAGTGCTGGGGTCTCAGCTGCTTTTCCACTGCAATGACACTGGTGGAAGGAAACACTTGATGGAGGCTGAGTGTCCAGAGGGCGAGTCTGTCATGGCAGGGAGCATTGGCGGCACAGCTTCAGCCTTGATGCTGAAGCAGTGACTGAGAGCGCCCATCTGATCCACACGCCTGAGCCTGAGAGAGGTGGCTGGGAAGGGCATCGGCTTTTAAAACCTCAAAGGCCACCTCCAGTGACATATCTTCTCCAATAAGGCCAGGCCTCTTAATCCTTCCCAAACAGTTCCACCAACTGCAGACCAAGTGTCCAAATATGGCTCTGATGGCCATTCTCAGTCAAACCACCACAGATGGACACACCAGGCTTTCTCTTTGGGGCCACCAGCCAGCTCCTGAATCTGATACAGAGACTTATTAGATGTGAATGCTCGGCCCCAGCTTATGCTCGTTTCTGGTTAGCACTTTTTTTTTTCCTGTAGCTTAAATTAACCTGTTCTCTTCATCTATGTTTTGCCTTAGGGATTTTTCACCCTTCTTTCTGTATGTCCTACTCTGTACCCACTGGTTGGTGGCTGCTTGGCTGACCCCGGGCATGTCCCTCTTTTTCTCCCTCATTCTCTTCTCTTCTTCTTCCTCTCATTCTTCTCAGATGTCTCCTCCTTCTCATTCTCTCTGCCTGTCAGGCCTGCTTATCCCTCTTCTGCCTAGGTATTGAACGTTGAGCTTTTTTTTATTAGGCCAATCAGGTGCCTTAGGGAGGCAGGGTGAAACAGTAACACATCTCTTCATAATCAAACAAATGCAGCAGAAACAAATGTAACACATCTTTACCTCCTTAACAAAGGCGGCAGAAATGAATGTAACACACCTTTACACAGTTAAAGTAATAGTCCTCAGCATAAACAAATGTAACACATCTTTGCCCAGTTAAAAGAATATCCCACCACAGATGGGTTTGTGCTCAGCAGGCAAGAGGACTTGCTATCCAAACATGAGGACCAGAATTCTCACCCTTGGTACCCACATAAAAGCTGGGCATGGCTGCCTGTGCCTGCAACCTCAGCGCTGGAGGCGGAGACAAATGGATCTGGGAGCTCTCTGGCTGGCCAGCCTAGCTGAGCTTCAGGTTCAGCAAGAGTCTGCATCAAGGGAATGAGTCAAGGAATGATAGGAAGACATTCAGTCTCCTCCTCTGGGTTTAGCACCATAAGCCTGGGCATCTGTACCTGCATACTCATGTACACACGCCACACATACACATCTCTCTCTCTCTCTCTCTCTCACACACACACACACATACCACATATACATATCACACACACACCACATATATATATCACACACACACCACATATACACATCACACACACACATACGCACCCTTTGCACTACAATGCTGATTAAATTTCAGCATACATTTTGGAAAGAACATTCAAACCACAGTGTTTATTAAAGTAAAAAATAACCGGATCTACTGCTGGATTGTATGCAGGATGTAAAAGTGAAAGAGAGACCCAGGAACAGTCCTAGAATTTTCCTTTCAGCTGTGGAATTCACTCATACATACTCTATTTTTCAAAGATTCGCTTATTTTTATTTTGTGTGTATGGGTAGTTTTGCCTGCATGGATATTGGTGCGACGCATATATGCAGTTCCAGAATCGGCCAGAAGAGGGTGCTGGATCCTTTGGAACTGGAGTTATAGACGCTAGTGGCCTTGGGTATGATCTGAACCAAAACCGGTCCTTTGCAGGAATAGTTAAATGTTCTTAACCACTGAGCTATCTCTCAAGCCCTATCCTTTTTTTTTTCCTAATATTGCTGTAAACAATTTTATTTTTTTTTATTTTTTTTTTTAGTAAATTTTATTAAATTATAAAAGTTTCCATTTCCGCCCCCCTCCCAACACCCTCCCACTCCCCCCACTCCCCCCCTCCTTCCCCTCCGTCCCCCAGGGCAGTCAGGGTTTCCTGCCCTGTGGGAAGCTGCAGCTCCCTCCCCCTCCCTCCAGGTCCAGGAAGGCGAGCGTCCAAACAGACTGGATCCCCAAAATCCAGCATATGCAGAGGAAACAGGTCCCAGTGTCATAGTCAATGGCTTTTCAGAAAGACCCCGGGCCAGCCACAGTCAGAGAATCCGGCCAAATTCCGAGAATCTGGCTAGATCACGTCCTCGTTCAGTCCCAGTCCGACTGGCCCTGGTAAATTCTCATCAGATCCGTTCCCTTGTATCAGTGGGTGATAGCATCCCTCGCAGTACTGATTTCGTCTTTCATGTTCCTCCTCCTTCCGCTCCCCCTCCGGACCTCGGGGGGCTCAATCCGTTGCTCCAATGTGGGCCTCCGACTGCATAGCCGTCCTTCGCCAGCCGAAGGATCTATGGTGATAAGCAAAATATACATCAGTATGGTCATGGGCCACGGCCAATTCAGGCACCCTCTCCTCTGTCCAGAGAGCAATCTGGGGGATTTCTCCTTGGACCTGGGATCCCATATATAATCAAGTCTCCTGTAAACCCTAAAATGGCTCCCTTAGTTGAAATATATTCTTCCCTGATCCCATATTCATCCTACCTCCCTCCCCCCCCATCCCCGGCCACCAAGCTTTCCCCGTTCCTCCCCTACTCCCTTCTCTCTAGCCCTCTCCCCCTCCATCGACCCTCCCACCCCCCCATGCACCCGAGGTTACCTGGGACTCTTGTCTATTTCCTACCTCCTGGAGGATAGCTAAATAATCTTCATCAGGTTCATCTTCTTATTTAGCTTCTCTAGGATCACGAATAATAGGCTGAAAGACCTTTAATTATGGTTAGAATCCACTTATGAGTGAATACATACCGTGTTCCTCTTTTTGGGTCTGGCTTACCTCACTCAGTAAAGCGTTTTCTATTTCCATCCATTTGCATGCAAAATTCAAGATGTCATTGTTTTTAACTGCCGAGTAAAACTCTAATGTATATATGTTCCACACCTTTTTTAACCATTCTTCTATTGAGGGGCACCTAGGTTGTTTCCATGTTCTGGTCAAGCCCTATCCTTACACACTCTTGTTTTCTCTTGCAGGAAGAAACTAACTGATTATAGAAGGCCCTAATTCCTTGATTCTTAAGAAGCAAATAAAAACACTGACTCCAAATCAGTAGTTATAAGTTATATAGCATATATAGTATATACTATATAAAGTTATTATAGTAAGATGTCATATGATAACAAACTGTTATCATACTATTGTCTCTTTGCCCAGAGAGAAAACCCCAAACAAACGAAACACCCTGAAGGAAATGGAAAGTCATCACTGTCTGACTTTGTAAAGACAGTTTCACCTCCAGCAGGAATATCTGATAGGGTGGTGAGCATGAGTCCATAAAACCTCTCAAACGTCCATCCGAAGTACAGCACCAGACCACAATCAGTTTAAAACTCTCAGCCCTCAAAGATAAAAAACAAAAACAAAAACATTCTTTTAGTTTCTTTTCTGTTGTTCTTTGAGAGACTTTTAGTTATTTGTTGTTTATTTATTTATTTTGTTATTTTTGAGACAGGGTTTCTCAGTGTAGCCCTGGCTGTCCTAGAACTACTCTGTAGACCAGGCTGGCCTCGAACTCAGAGACCTGCCTGCCTCTGCCCAAGGGCTGAGATTAAAGACTTGCACCAACAAAAGTTATAAAGCTCCTTGCAGAGCTTTATAAATTGTAACAACTTGAGCTGGGTATGGTGGCATAAGCCTTTGAAGTCAGCACTAAGAAGGCAGAAGCAGGTAGATTTCTGTGGGTTCTAGACCAGCCTGGTCTACACAGAGAATGCCAGCCCAGCTACTGGTAGACAGTGAGGCCCTGTCCCTAAATAAGTAAATGAACTGAAATATCTACTTTATACATACGTGTGTGTGTGTGTGTGTGTGTGTGTGTGTGATACAATTTCTAGGATTTTGAATTTCTTTGAAAATAAAGCAACAATTGTCTTTGTTGTTTGTTTCTCGAGACAGGGTTTCTCTGTGTAGCTCTGGCTGCTCTGACCTCTCTGTATACAAGGTCCCCCTGCCTCTGCCTCCTGACTGCTGGGATTAAAGGCGGGCACCACCACCGCCCAGTGCAACGGTTCTTTTACAGGATATAATCTGCTGTTAGCAGTTTAGGCTACAAACCTGGAATTTTGAGAAATAATAAATCAAATAACACAGCAGCAGAACGTGTATACTACCTTCCAAGTTGATTTTGCTAGATTTTTAAAGTGGAAAGGGTCTCAAAGATGACCATCACCTAATTTTATAAAGGAAAGTGGCAGAAGCCCAGAGGAAAGAGCCTAGTTTTTACGGTAGGGCGGCACTGCTCTGGACAGCTCGGATTCAGCTTCCAGTCCGCCCACCCATGGTCCATCACTTCCTGTTTCAGTTAATTTTGTTTTCGTACAACAAAACCCTGGATATACTCATCAAGGAGGACTCGGTCACCATCCTAGGGCTGCAGCCATGAACAGTTAGGGATGTTAATATATACAAGTCTTTTCATGTGGCCGTGGTTGAAAGAGCTCCCTTTCGCTTTCTGTATTATTTATTTTCTGACTAGAGTTTGATCAAGTTTGAACGCTTCTCTGTGAATAATGTCAATAATTTTAAACATTTTGACAGTCTCCATTTTTTCAGGAGTAAAATCTGAACACAAACTTTTCACACAATTCTTAGGAACATTCTTAGGGCAGCTGGGCTCAAGAGATGCACAACACAAGCCTCACGCGTGGTTCACAGACACAGCAAACAAAAAAGCAAAAGTAGGCAGAAAAATTGCTAGAAAAATCTGCTTCAAATATGTTCCTATTATTTTAACTGTATAAAGAACACTTAAATTGCGTGATACTCTACATCTGTTTTCTCAGCCCCTGTCTGTGAAGAATGATTACCGTATCAAGTGTTCCAGACTCCTGTGGCTCACCCCAGGATGCGGTACTCTGTCGCGGACGCGGCATGGGGCGGGGCTCAGCCAAAGGAGGCGGGGCTCAGTCAGAGGGGGCGGAGCTCCTCGGTGAGCGCGGTTTGGGCCGCGCGGGCTCCCGTAGCCGGGCGCGGTGGTGGCGCCACGTCCCGGGCGGTGTCTGGGAAGGAGTCAATAGGCCAGGGAGCTGCTTGGTGAGGCCATGGCCTTCACGCTATATTCCCTGCTGCAGGCGGCCCTGCTGTGCGTGAACGCTATCGCCGTGCTGCACGAGGAGCGCTTCCTCAAGAACAGTGAGTGCCGGGGCGGGGTGGGGCTAGGACTTGGCGGGGCGTCTGGGAGAGGGGCGTCCCCGCGCGGCGAGCCGGGGTAGGTGTATGGGGCCTGGGGCCGGCGGCGGAGGAGCCCCGACTCGTTTCCCCCCGCGTGTTTCGCTCAGACAAATCCTTGCATTTTTGTTGGTGTTGTTACCGATTTTATAGAGGAAAGCTGGCAGAGGAGTTTTGAGTTCAGAGCTGGGAGTGGAGGCGCTTTCAGCGTGCTCGTCGTTGGAATGACTGATGGGGGCAGTAGACGTTGGTGGGAGGTAGGGTTGATGGTGAAAGGAGTTAGCAAGGGCTCCAGCCACCCTTGTTCCAGGTGCACGGCGTGCAGTAAACACGCCCATTGGGTGTATACCATGTGCCAACGACCGTGCTCTAATCGAGGAATACAAATGAAGACACACGCACGCGTTATGGCTTCTTCGTCCTCACAATTAGATCTTCTTGCCAGACTGGTCCAGCTGCTTCTTGCTGTATAGGACAAAACAGACAGGACTACGTGATGTTAGACATTTGTTTCAATATACCAACTGTGTCCTTGGAATCATTGAAACTCAAAGCCACAGGCAAGAATGATGCATTTCATTTATTACTCCGGAAGAGATGAACACGAATATGTGCCAGGCCTCTCTAACAGAAGCAGGTTACACCAATCACCTGCCCTTAAGATGAAGTTTAATCTAATTTAAAATGATTAACAGATGTGCCAAATATTAGAAAGATGTAGGGTCATCTTAGCCTGAGAATCTGAAAAAGGGCCTGAGAAAAGATGTGTCTGACCTGAAGTCTGGTAAATGAGTAAATAGTAACTAGGTGAAAGAAAAGATTGGGGCCACTTTGGAGGCTGAAGCCTTGAATACTGTTACTCTGGTAGGAAAACCAAAGTAGGTGGAAATAGTTGTAACTAAGAACATGCCATGGCCAGGTTTATGTTACTGAGTTCTCTTAGGTGCAGCGTGGAGAAGGGGTGGGAAGGGAAAGGAGTGGATTTGGAAAGGGCCTTCTCACTGATGGCAGGTAGATGAGTACAGCCTTAATACTGGTGTAACCAGTAATCGTGTAGTTGTGTGCAGGATTTGTGTTAGGTGTTTTACGTGTGTGTGTGTGTGTGTGTGTGTGTAGGTGTGTAAGAGAGAGAGAGCGCGTGCAAGAGAGCTTACTGCAGCTCGGTGAGGCAGTTAGAGTTTTTATTCCAGCCTTCAGGTAGGGAATCTAAAGCAGAAAGTGAACTGGTGACTTCTAGGGTCACATGGGTAGAAGAAGGTGACACAGTTAAGCACAGACTCCAGAGTCCATTTCTTTACCACTGGACTACACAGAGAGCTCTTCCTGATCGTGTGACGCGTTGGATTGTGTTCTGACTCCGTGGCACCTGTGGCTGTGACCTTATCTGGAAACACATCTTTGAAAATTTGTAATCAAATTGAGCTCTTCATATGTGGATTAGGTGTTAGGCCTTAGATCTAGTCATCGATATCCTTATAAGGAGAGCAAGATACAGAAGCATACAGATACACCCTTAAAGAAGTGGTCACAGAGGCAGAGATTGGAGTGGCTTGGTTTCAAGCCATGGAACCCTGGAATTCCAGCAACTACCAGACAGATGTTAGAGAAGGCCTGGATGAGATTATCCCTCAGAGTTTCCAGAGGGAACCAGTTCTGCTGGATTTTGGACTTGGCCTCCAAAACTCAGAAAGTGATCTCTATTGTGTTAAGCATTATCTGTGGTCCCTTATTAAGGCAGCCCCGGGAGACTAGCACAGACTAGAAAACAAGGCAGAATGTATTGTTGGGGAGGCTTGCAACTTTAAGGCCAGACAGAGCTACAAAGTGAGTTTAAGGCCACTGGGCAGCTTAGTGAGACCCTGTCTTAGGAAGTAAAAAGATGGCTGGGCATACAGCTCATTGGTAGAGTCCTTGCCTCCTGTGCATAAGCCCTGGGTTCAGTCCCTGCTGCTCCCAGCCACACACACAAAGACCATATCAGATACTAGTGATGAGGGAGAAAAAGATGAAGCCAAAAATTTGTTCTAGCTTCCTGTCTTAAGTCACTGAGTGAAATATCTTTATGGTGTAAGAAATTCAGAGGGAAACTGGATGATGGCGGTAGGTCCAGAGGTGAGACAGTGATGAAATAAGTCTGGACCTGCTCGCTTCGAGATGTGTGTGGGGTGTGCAAATAGATATAGAGTAGCTGGTGGATCGGAGACAGTAGAAATGAGCCAGGGAAGAGGTTGGAATTGAATGTGTTAAGTATAAATGATAAATAAAGCCTTGTGAGGAGACAGAGTTACTAGAGGAAAGGGCTGGAGACATGACTGAGTGGTTAAGAGTACTTGTTGCTTTTACAGAGGACCCAGATACTGTTCTCAGCACCCACATGATGGCTCAGAACTATCTGTAACTCCAGTTCAAGGGGATCCGACATCCTCTTCTGACATCTGCGGGCACGGCACAGACTACACAAGGGCACATTAAAAATAAAGTACTAGAAAGAAAATACAGAATTGATACTCAGAGCTACAAATCTCCTATAGTACGTAATGTTTAAGTGATGCAGAACAGCTTCAGGAAAGCTTAATGGATCAAAACAGAAAACGTGGACACAGTGGAGTTTCATTAAAATGACAGTTTTTGAGCTGAGTGGTGGTGGCACATTCCTTTAATCCCAGCACTCAGGAGGCAGAGGCAGGTAGATCTCTGAGTTCGAGGCCAGCCCAGTCTACAGAGTGAGTTCCAGGACAGCTAGAGCTACATAGAGAAACCCTGCTTTTAAAAACCAACAGTTTTTGAAAAAATGGATGTTACCACAATGGAATATGTCTGGAAAGCTAAGTTATCCCGGCCAGCTGGATGCGAACGGTGGTCCCTGATAAACCTAGGGGAGAGGAATGGAAGAGCAAGAGACACGAGAAATGATGGCAAAACAGTGTTTCTGATCAAGCCGCCCGGTTTATTATATTCTCAGAGGCTGTTATATAGCAAACGGACAAGGGCGGGAGGGAAGGGGTATCAGGTCTGCTGGAATTCAGGCCTGGAGACATCCCAGGCTGATAAAAAAAATTACTGAGGGTCTGTGATTGTTGCCTAACAAAGGAAAATGCTAGTGTTTTCTAAAAGCCTGGTGCCTGCAGGTCTCTCTAGGCTAATGTCCTAGGTCCAGAATTGCAGGATCCGTTCAACATTTTATCATAGTAACAACAGAAATCACATGACCAACACAATCAGCAGAGGAAAGACATTCAAAAAGTCAGTCCTCTGTTAAATGGTGTTCGTCAAGGGGTCTGGGAATGACTCATAGTGTTTGCTACAAAAGGAAGAGAAGGATTTGATCCCCAGCATGGACATGAATGCCAGGTGTGGCTTGTGCCCATAATCACATTCTGGGGAAGCAGAGATTGGATGGTCACCGGGGCTTGCTGGACAGTTACTCTAGTGCAGTCTGCAAACTACAGGTTCATTGAGAGAATCTGTCTCAAAGACAAATAAGGTGGGTGGTGTTTAGGGGGACGCCAAACTTTAACCTCTAGCCTATGCATACACATGCACATACACATACACACACACATGCACACACACATGCACATACACATGCACACAAAATGAAAAGTAATGTTTATCAAACTAGAAATAGGAAATTTCTCAAGCAGCCATACATCTAAGAAAATGTCTCAGCTATTAGCATGCTTGCTGGTGAAAGTCTGGATGCTTTCCCTGACCTTGTCACTGAGTTCTGAGTTTAAAGAAAATGTAAAGGGATTGAAACAGTGAGATCCTGAGAGTGTGGTACTAACAACTGTGATGGAGCGCACTGTGAAAGCAAAACCACTGACGCCCTTGAGAGCTGAAGGGCCAGAAGCAAACCCTCAGCCAGACTTTGTGTGTGTGTGTCGGGGGGGGGGGGGAATCAACTTCTTTGTGAAGTTGAATTTGAGATTGGTTTCATGCCACAACAGGGCAAAAATGCAGACAGCCATTATTTAACTGTTATGTCAACCCAATAAGAGCTGATGAGGTGTGAGTTTCCTGACGCTTGGGCTCTCTAGTGTATATGATAGACTTGTTCTTCATCTTTCCATTTAGAGGTTAGCATGCCGGGAATTAATTAACTCTGTAGTCATGTGAGAGTAAAGTGGACCTGAAATGAGGACAAGAGAAGGACGAATCGCTGAAATGAGGACAGGTCTTTAGAAGAAAGGAACAAAAAGAGAACTGGTAGATAAAGGGTGAAATGACGGAGGAGGTGACTCATTTACAGAGAATGGCTCAGAATGCAAAAATGAAGAACGATCAAGGAGAATGGGAAACTATGTGCTCCAAAGGCGTGCCCAGACCACATGTTAAAATTTCCCACGTGATTCCTGGCTACTGTGTTTTCCTGTTGATACTTTATTAGATGATATAACTTTTTAATTGTGTTAGTAATTATTCGCCCTAGCATATTTTCAGTTCTATGCTGAGAAAGGGTCCTTTGATCATTTTAAAGAAAAAAATAAGCAAGTTGTAACAGTAGCCGTTCTCGGTGACTTGAACACCATGGGATTGTTTGGACTGTAGATTATTTTACAAACTCAAAGTGGAAAGAAGAGAATATGATTGTTGCCACTATCAAAAGAGGGGAAAAAACTATTGAACTCAATATCTTACTCTAAAATGTATGACTTTATACTTTGTCTTTACAGGACTCAAACTAATCTTTTAAGAGATAATAATGAGGAAATAAGACAGCACGTAATACATTTAACTCAACTAATCTTCCTCTTGTACAGTTGGCTGGGGAACAGACCAGGGAATTGGCGGATTCGGAGAGGAGCCAGGAATTAAATCTCAGCTCATGAACCTGATTCGATCTGTACGAACTGTGATGAGAGGTAAGAAGAAACCTTTAGGTTACAATTGTGTGTTACAATTTAAGTAGCAAAGCTTTGAGAGTGAGAACTATTGGGTTCTCATTTGTAGTGGGAACTCTTTCTTCTTTAACCTGGGTTTACTGCTTGAAGGTTGCTGGTCTCTTCCATTGCATCTGATTTCTAGGAGATGGCCTGTTACTAGTGACTTCCACGCTGCAATGTAGAAAGGTTTTGTATCTGGCATTGTATTGGAAAATATTGTGGAGCAATTCAGTCAAAGAGTGCAGGCACCTTGTATTTAAACATTGAGATTAGAGACTTTTCATGTCTTAATCATAACTTGGGATGCATTGTTCGTGAGTTTATTCTTTTTAATGAAACCACAGAACCTTCTTTGCACTGTATTTCTGCTCAAGTGTGCAGCCGTGTGGATCTGCCTGGTCCCCTGTATTCCCAGAGCTGCGCCAGCACCATCCACACCTGTAATCCTGTCCCTTGGGAGGCAGGGAAAGGAAGTTTTGTGAGTTCCAGGCCAGTCTAGAGTACAGAGGAAAATAGCATAAGCTTTATGATAGTGAATTTTTCTATTATTACTATTACATTATGATTATGATGGTGTAGTTTTTAGATACTTCATCCTCCTTGGAAGCTACTTGCTACTGTTTAGCTTTTTTCTATTTTTTTGTTGTTTTCTTTTTATAGTAACAAACTTTTTTTTTTTCCTTGCAGTGCCATTGATAATAGTAAACTCAATTACTATTGTATTGCTTTTGTTATTTGGCTGAACGTCATTGGGAAACCAGAGACTCAGAAGAGACGCCCAGAAGTTACTATTTCCATTGTGACTGGAATAGCCATGTTTTAGCAGGCTCATCCTGCAGTTGACAAAAATGTAAAGTTAACAATAAAACCAGTTTTTATTTACCTGATTTTTCTCAATATTGCACTTGTAGTTTCAGTACAAAGGGGAGCTCATCGGCGGCAGGAACGCTCCAGGACTGCACACACTGCTGCGGTTAAAATGGACAGAGGTTGTTAAAGGGCTGCTGCCTCTGCCTGTTAGATACTGTTCTGTCTCACAGCTCAGGGATGGACTTCGCCCCAAAGTGTTGGAATCCTTTGTTGTTTAGATATGACCTAAGAATAATTAACTTCCTATATAAACTTAAAGAGTTTTTTAAAGGAACAATGACATATAATTGACCAATTAGTAGTTTGGGTAACTTATTTTGATCTCTTTGGTTAATTAGTCTACACCATCTCTGCTATAAAGAAATGTATACATAACTACATATCAGACAATACCCTGATTTCAGGAAGAATTCCAATTCTGTAAATCAGTTGTTTGGTGACTGTGTTTTTAAGTTTCTTTAAAGCTGTTGTTGACCTGAACAGTGAGACCAGAGTATTTAAATATTTTCATTGTTAGACAGTCTTCCCTGTTTACAACGATGATTTGTTTGATAAAAATCAGTATAACTGTTACTTGGCAAAATCAGCCCACACGTTCACAAAGTAAGTGTTGGAGCAGGCTGTTTATCGTGAAGCGCTCATCCTCCCGTGTCTTGGTGGAGTACCATGGTTAAGGTACACTTCTTGGTTGCCATTCTGTCTGTCAGTAGACCATTTATGCTCGATAACTTTTATGTTTTGTTTTTTGGTTTTGTGTCTTTTGTTAATGTCTTGGGCCAACCCTGAGAGGGTCTTTGCTCATCCCATAATACTGCAGTACAGTTTTACATAGGAAGATTTAAACTGCAAGTACTGTATGAAATGTTTCAGTTACAGTATTTCAGAGGAGTGGGATGGCATTTTTCTGTATAGGAAAACTTCCGTAAATTTGACTTTCCAACTCATGCATTTGGTTTGTGCCTTAGTATAAACCTAGTGTTATTAATTTGTTCACGTGTTTAAACTGTTGAATAAATTTGTAATAAAATTAATATTCATAATTTGTGTATTTCTTCAGTGAATTAACTGAATTGCTGATATAAGTCAAGAAGAACCCTCAAATAGCTTTTATGGCTTGAGTTACTTCTAAAGCTGGAGCCTGTGCTGAAGATCTGGTCATCTCTTAATTGGAGAGGACTGGTCTTTCATTTGGACATAAGGGCTGGCAGCTGGACCAGGAAAGAGCATTTGAATGCTTGGCTCCTACAGGGAACTAGCCTACTCAGTACTAGGATGGTCCTGCAGACTAAGAGTTAATAGACCAGTCTTGGTGACTCACACCCAGTTTTATTTTCTAAAAACATCAAAGGTGATTAAATCCAAGTTGGAGCCCCTAGTCAGCTCTTTAAACAGTGATCAATTCAGGGCATTCCTAATCTACGTACTGAGTCATACAAAATTTTTAGAAAGAGACTTTGGTCCTACTCCCCCTGTTCATATAAGACATAACCACGCACCTTCCAATTAATTTAGTTTGGAATATTGTTCAAGGTCACTCTCCTGGGAGCCCGGCAGGACCAGTGTACTGGAGCAAAGCAGTTCTGAGAGCATGAAGCACTGGCTCCAGAACACTTGCTTCTGGAGCCGAGCTCATGATCTAGCTTTGACATCGGTTGGGCCTTGATTTCCCTGGAGTGGATGAGAAACTGCAGTGTCATCTTGAGATTTGCAGGCAAATGGATGGAGCTAGGAAACATTCCTAGTGAGGTAACCCAGAAAGACAGTTATATGTACTCACACATAAGTGGTTTTTAAACGTAAAGCAAAGAAAATCAGCCTACAAATCACAGTCCCAATAGATAACAATGAGGAGTCTAAGAGAGACATACATGGATCTAATCTACATGGAAAGTAGAAAAAGACAAGTTCTGAGTAAATTGGGAGCATGGGGACCATGGAAGGGTTGAAGGGGAGGGGAGAGGCAGGGAGGGGAGCAGAGAAAAAAATGTAGAGCTCAATAAAAATAGAAGAAAAAACCAACAAAAAGATAGTCTCTGACATGTATTTTTAAAGGAAAGTGAATTGTAAAAAACGAAAAACTGCAGCGTCTTTTTCTAGTCTAGTAGCCTGACATTCCCAGTTCCCTCCCATATCCTCCCCCTTGACCATTCTCAGGATTAACTGTGTGATCCTTCTAGATTCCAAAATGTTTTTAGTAATTATGGTCCTCGCTCTGACCAATGTCTGTGCCTTGCTCCTTTTTAAAGGGTATTCATATTACTCTAGATATTAAAATTTTCACAACACAGTTTTACTCAAGTGTAGTGGTTTTTAGGTTTTGGTTATGAACTGCAGACCCAGACTACGAAGGAACAGAACTATGATGCCCTGACAGCAGAGGCTCCATAGGAGCTGGTCTTGGGCAGTCACCGGTTCTCTAGGTGTTAGCAGAGAGCGGAAGGGGCAGTCCACAGTGAAGGGCTGCAGACTTGGTGTTACAGCTCTGGTGTGAGCCTTCAAAGCCAAGATTCAGAAGTTGCCAACTGTGTGTGGCAGCATAGCAACCAGACAGGCCTAGGTCTCAGCCCTTGGCAGCAGCTGGTGTTGCAGCTCTTGTATAGGTCTGTGCATTTGGAGTTTCTTGGCTGCTCTCATGAACTATCTGAGTGGCCAAACCTACAGTTTATATCTCCGGCCCCCTACAGGCTTTTATTAGTTTTTGATCTGTCTTAGCATTCTGCCCTTTGCTCTTTTGTGCTGCCCTTCCCTTTTTTTTCTTGCTCTGGCTGTTTAGCTGCAGCTGGCTGCCCCTCTGTAACTCAACCTCACCGCCTGCTGAGCTACATAAATGCCACCATTACTCTCCTGCTTCTTTCTTGGCATTACCATCCCACCCTACACAACTGAAGGAAGGAAGTCCATTAAGAGGAGCCCTTTATGACACCAGATGTTGCAGTACCAGCAGAGATAGCACAGGAAAGTGTCTTCCTGTTGACTCAGTAAACCTAGCCTGCTTCCAGAGCCAAGAAGGGATGTTTGGCTGAACCACAGCTTTGCCCTTACCACCAGCTACAGCCATTGAGGCTTGTGTTTGGGTCAATCACAGTCACAACTTTTGCCCCAGGCTTGTTTAATGTCAGGTATAAATGTGTCCTCCAGACTTGCCTCGGGTTGCACCTTCAGAAGGTAGGGGATTCAGGCAGGACAGGGTGGTGTATTCCTCAAGGTTCTCTAGAGTGGCTTACAACCTAGTCACTTTCAGACTGTGGGCCAGCTAGTTCAACAATGGCCATCTACCAATGGGCAGTCCAAGAATCCAGTAGCTGTTGACCCCACGAGGCTGGCTGTCTCAGCTGGTCTTCAGTACATGCCTGATTCCCAAAGAAGCAGGCTCTAATGTCAGTGAAAGAATGGACTTGCCAGCAAGAGCAGGCAGGGAAAATGAACGAACTTCCTTCTTCAGTGTCTTCATATAGGCTGCCAGCAGAAGATGTGGCCCAGATTAAAGGTGGATCGTCCCACCTCAAAAGATACGGATTAAAGGTCGGTCTTCCCACTTCAAATGATTTAACTAAGAAAAAGAAAATGCATGGTCTACATCAAGAGTTCCAGGACAGCCAAAGCTACACAGAAACCCTGTCTTGAAAAACTGAAAAGAAAAAATTCCTCACAGGTGTCCCTAGCTTGAGTTTTGATGTAGTCAAGGTGACAACCAATAATAGCCATCAGAGTTATCTCAGGACTTTTAGACACTGTTCTGTCGCTGCGAGGAGACACCATGACCAAGGCAACTTTTATAAAATGGTTTGCTTACACTTCCAGAGGGTCCACTTGTTCTAACCACAATGCTGGCACAGTTGTGAAGAGCTTTACATCCTGATGCCCAGGCTGCAGGCAGAGATAGACAAACTAGGCCTGGCAGGTGTTTGAAACCTCAAAACCCACCCACCATTGACAATCTTCCTCCAACAAAGACACACACCCTATTCCCTCCCAAACAGTCCATCCACTGGAGACTAAGCGTGCAAACATGGGGGAAAGGGATTATCACTCAAACCACCACAGTATCTGTGGAATGTTCCAGACGACTGGTGCTGGCATGGGTAAGTCTGGGTGGCCGGTTCAGCCTTTTTACTCACAGCTGCCTGTTCCCTGGGGTCTTGGCTCGCTACAAAGGGAGTGCTCACGTTAAGAGCGGTTTAATACACAAAGTGGTCTTAACAGACTTTTCCAACCCGTTCCCCGAGCAGAGGTGGGTCTCCTTCGTCCGTCTCAATAACACTAGCGACCGCAACACTGGGTAGAGGAAGTGCTCGATGGTGCTCCATCATGTGAGTTCTGGGCCAGCATCAGAGCAGCAATCCCAAGAGGTTCCATATGTGTAACCGTCCCATCACACTGCTCCTGAAAGTTAATTCATGACTTAATCACTTTTCTCACTACTGTGACGAAATACCTAACAGAAAGAACTCAAGATGGATTCATTTTGGTTTAAGGATGCGGTCCATCATAAAGGGGAAATGCACGGCAACAGAAACACAAGGCTGCTAGTCACATTCGGCCACAAGATGCGGAGACAAATGTTAGCTCACCTGGCTTCTCTCCAACCCCTTTGTGATTAGCCCAGGACCTCTGTCCGTAGGATGGTAGGGCCCCCATTAAGAATGAGTCCTTCCCTTGGATAAGCTCTGCAAACAGCTTCATAAGTAGTGGCTCCTAATGTGTGCAGAAAGGGGTGGTAAGGAAGGCTGAGACAAATGGACCAAGATCTTGCTCCCCTAAAAGCAGGTAAGGCCCATGGGAGCTCTCATGGAAGGAAAAGCGGACTAGAAAAGCTGAAGGCACAGTTTTGGATGCCATGATGGGAAGATGTAGAGGCCTGAAGTTACTGGGGCACACAAGAAAACGCTCTTTAAGTGCCAAAATAGAAGACGTGTGAAGCCTAAGCTACGGGAAGCGAAGGAGGGAGGAAGCAGTGTTTGTGCAATGGTGCTGCGGTACGGAGTGCTACACTGAGCAATTGCAGAAGTGACAGTTCCCCTGCGAACCTGGGCTCCCAACACTGTTCGCTCGCGGACCTTTGCCTTTTCACCCCCGGAGGCGCCCCAGAGACCCCGGGAGCTGCGCTGGGACGCTGGGCGGGACTTCCGGCGCGTCGGGACTCCGTCCGGGTCAGGCGCTGTGAACGGTGTCGCCCTGGCCTTTCCAGAGGACTGCGGGGCAGCGAGGGTGAGGAGGCGCGCGCAACCAAGAGGCGGAGGGCTCCGGAACGGCGGCCGCGCCCCTGCCGGAGGCGCATCCCTGTGAGCGGGTTAGGGAAACGCCAGCGCCACCCTAGAGGGCCGAGCTGCTCGGGCCGGGCCTCCCCGCGTCGCGCTGGTGACCGCCCCCCTTCTGCGCTCTGCGCGTGCGCAGAGCTGGTCTCCCAGGGTCTGCTCTGGCGTTCGGGCTCAGTCTCCCAAGGCGGGTGGTAACGATGTGGTCGTTTCTGTTGTCCTGCCCTGTATTGTGCGGACGGCAGGATCCGAGGAGGTGGAAGCCATTGCAGTTCAGTTTGCAAAAAGAGGTCCTTGCTCTTAGGTTTTCCCAATTCAGAGATAAATGCATGAGTTTAGTTGATTTAAGACGCTTTTGAGCGTCCTCATAGGAAAAGGCAACAGCCCTTCCATTTACAGAGCTCTACCGTTTAGAGGGAGATGCAGGCAGGGCGGGGCAAGGCTGGTAGACTTTATACTGGGAACCCATAGAGGCCCGGAGAGAAGTTGAAGTTAGCCAGAGGAAATGCTACCCGAGATTGAGCACTAAAGGAGGCGGCCAGAGGGAAGGAGGATGGGAAGGATAGGGGCAGTTTTAGACCGTCACCCATGAGGAAAGCAGAAGTCTTCGGCCGAGCAAGCTGCGAGAACGTGGATGTGGGAGTAAATTAAATCGGTAGAAGAGGTGAAGGGCTCCGGTTTGTACACCACTGTTCGTTGTTTGGACTTCGGCTTGAGGGAATGGGGATCCTGCAGATGATTTAATAGGAGAATGACTGGATGAATACTAACATCATTTATTGACACACACATGGTTTCCCAAAATGTTGGATACTGTAAGAAAATGGAGGCATTTTAGTCCCGAGCGTCCAGGTGGCATTACTGGGAAAACTCGCTGAGAATGATTTCCTTGAAATCTCATGTTTTGTCATATTTACACAAGATTTTAAAATTATATACGTCAGATATCATTGCTTTGGTAGTTTTCTCAAATTCCCAACCTTTGCATCGTATTTACCTTGGTGATTTTTTAGAGTCCTTATTGCATCATTAAGTGCTCTCCCTTCCCAATCTCAGATACAGAACCCTGCTTCTTCCAGTGTAGAGCACTGTTCATGGTGTCGAATACTCCTAGCAGTGAAGAAACAGGCTAAGCAGCTAAATTCTCCCAAGTTCTTGTAGGCAGGATTCATATCTTCCTTTGTTCCTTCCTACAGCCGCTCCTGCGTTCCAGGTAATGATGTGGGAGTGGACTAAGAGACCATCGAAGAGGAGGTTTGGGGTTTTCTTAAAGTAGTTAAGAGGTGATCTTAAAACTAAGATAGTTTTAAAGATAAAGAGAAGTTACATGGAAAACCGAAGGTGGTAGGACTGACTGAATTTAGCCTTGGGGCTGCTGGTACAGCCCCTCGTGGTTTACAGAGAAAAGAACCGCTTTCAGATGAAGATGGAACAGGCCCAATGATGCTCTCAGGGTGTTGTGCCTAAGTCCTGAAACCCCCGAAAAGATCACCATGGAGCCACTTGCTTCCGAATGCAAAAACAAGGTTTCGTTTATTGCCTTGCAGTCTGGTGCAGCAGATGGAGGGAGGAGGACCCCACCTACTGTTGTAAGGGGATTATAAAGACAGAAACTACAAGGCAGTCACAGGATTGCAGTGAGGTGCAGGGAACGGCTGTGAACCCCCACCAGTATGGGGGGGGGCAGATGGGCATCAGCAGGGTCGCTGCCTTTCCTTGAGCTGTACTTTAAAGTGTTGGTGGGGAGTTGCGAGGCCTCCCATCCATCTCTGTAGTCCTTCTGGAGGGCGAATGGATTGTTGGGCGGGCATGTGAGTAGTGAACCCAGGCTGCCGTTCCATCCATCTTTAGGGCCCTCGGGATGTCATCAGGGTGGCGAACGAGCCCTTCCATCCTGGCTTTAGGGTCTCCTGAGGGTGGCGCCGGATGAAGACCCAATCTCCTGGTTGAAACCTGTATGGTGTGGGGGGGGGGTGTTAGCAGATTCATATGAGGCCCAGAGCTTTGGCCAAATATGCTTATGGGTCCATTGTAATCTCTTAGTGGAGTCGAGCACATCTCAGTCGTCCATCTCTGCTAGCAGTTCAGAGTGCAGGCTGGGGATAGTGAGAGGGGGGGTGCCAAACATAATCTCAAAGGGGGTTAGCCCCATCTGGTAAAGGGAATTTCTCACCCTGTATAAGGCAAAGGAAGGGAGAGTTACTCAGTCTGTGCCAGTCTCCAAGGCTGATTTAGTCAAGGTCTCTTTTAGATTTCTATTCACCCTCTCTACTGGCCTGAACTCTGAGGTCTGTATGCACAGTGTAATTTCCAGTCAGTCCCCAGGATGGTGGCTAGGTTCTGGCTTACCTGCAGTATAAAAGATGGCCCGTTGTTTGATCCCAGCATGGTGGGAAATCCATACCTGGGTAGTAAGTCTTCTAATGTTTTCTTAACCACAGTGTGCACAGTCTCATGTTTTGTTGGGAAGGCCTCCATCCATCCAGAGAAGGTGTCTATAAAAACTAGAAGGTACCTGTGTCCAAACTTACCAGGCTTGATCTCTGTAAAGTCAGCTTCCCAGTACGCACCTGGTTTCTTTCCTCAAACCCGAGCCCCCGGGGCTCTTAGGGTTAGAGATTGTGCTGGTTACCTGGCAGGCCTGGCAGTTGTTAACCAGGTCTCCTATCATTTGATTTCCATTTTGTATCTTTACGTTTGAATATCTTAGTAAGTCCTGCATTCGGCAGATTCCCATGTGGGAGGCTCAGTGTATCTTCCACAGCACTTGGAGGCCAAGATGTTTGGGTCGTATTACTTTATTGTTCGCTGACTTCCACCACCCCTTAGAGTGGTGTGTCATGGGAAGAGTCTTTATCCATGCCATGAAATCCTCCTGAGTGTATTTCAGCTCATCTGGCAAAGCTGGTGGTCCGGGGTCCACCAGGACTGGTGCCAGGACAGGAGTCATTGCCACTTCTGTAGCTGTTCTGTCGGCCAGATTGTTTCCTTTTTGGTGGCCAGGGCAATGTATAATAGCTAGTTTTCGAGGCCCCCCTAGGGCTCTTAGGAGACCCAAGATCTCGGTCTTATTCTTGATAGTCCTTCCCTCTGCAGTAGGGGGCCCCTTTCTTTGTATATGGCCCTGTGAATGTGGGCTTTGGCAAAGGCATAGCAATTGTCTGTGTAAACGTTAATTGTCTTTCCCTGTCCCAATTCTAAAGCCTTGGTCAGTGCTATTAGTTCAGCTCTTTGAGCGGAGGTTCCCATGGCATTGGTTCTGCCCAGATTACTTCATCCATTGTAGTCACTGCTGCCCCTGCATACCTTAGTCCATTCCACACAAAGCTGCTCCCATCCATAAACCAGGTCTCCTCTGCATCCTGGGCCAGGATTCCGGAACAGTCATGAAGTGGGGCTTAGAGGCCAGAGTCTGGCATTACCATAGCTGGGTTGAGAGCTGTTGGGACTTGGAACATTATTCTGGCTGTGTTAAGTAGCAGGGCTTGATAGTGGGTCTTGGAGTATTACCGGACAAGCCCCCAGATGTTGTGCCTAAGTCCTGAGACCCCCTCAAGAAGACCACCACGGAGCCACACTCTTCCGAATGCAAAAGCAAGATTTCATTTATTGTACGCAGGCTAGCACGGGTTCTCTGCCCCGCAGTCTGACACAGCAGCTAGAGGAAGGAGAACCCCACCTACTATTGTAAGGGATTTATAAAAACAAAAACCACAAAGCAGTCATAGGATTGCAGTTTCAAAGTACAAAATTACTTAACTCTATATCACAGTTGGCTAAAGGTTAGGTAAAGCTCAGCTGTTAGTTTCTGATAAGCTGTTGTTGTCTGGGGCTGGAGGGGGGTGTCTGTTCACCCATAGCAATGGTCCCTTGGTCACGTCCTCGGGACATCTGCTGACCCTTTCCTAACTGCAGGGGCTGTTTGGAAAGTTAACTGATTGGTCCATCGTTATCCAACTGACAGGTAAAGTTATGTGGTCAGCATCTTTTGTGTAACCACAGGTGAGGGTATAGGTAGCAGTTAGCAGTTTTGTGTAACTTGGGTTTTTCCATTAACTAATACTTCCCCTAGGAGGGGTCTCGCAGCCTTTGGTTTTCCTTAGGGGTTGGGGTGAAGTTTGAAGTCCCAAAAGGTCCCAGAACTAAAATGGAATCTTTTACTGCACTTCGCAGTATTTGGATAGGTTCTTCTGGGTGTGAACGTCAGGGTGCTCTTCTTCGCACTGAACAGTTCTCATCAGTCATCTATGTTTTTTATTCTGTTTTGTTTGGATGCTACCTCGGTGGTCCGGCACTTTATAACTCTTGGAGAGAGAGTCTGTCTAATTTGTGGCAATGGACAGTGTTGGCCAGATTAGAACACAACTGTAGACTCCCTTTGAAGCTCTTATATTTCTTTCAGGTTGATTTTCATTCATCACTGCATGGCCCTTCCTATCTGCAGGGTCTGTATCTGTGCATTCCATCTTCTGCCCATCAGAGCTACTCCTAAGAAGTCAGTTGCAGTGGTAGGCACCAGCAAGTCCGTCACTCGGGAGTTCAATTAGTGAGTACAAGGCCAACTCAGCCTGACCTTGTTCTAGAAATATCAAAAAGGAAGGAGAAAGGGAGGGAGGACAAGAAATACTCTAAAGGAGAAATAAAATTTGATTTATGATAAACAGTGTGAAGTTCTTGTCATCATTCCCTAAGGGATTCCGTATACATTGCTACACAGCATTTATTACATTGTCTTAAGTCCTGTATTGAAAGATGATTCCAGTTGTCTAGTTGGAGGGGGTGGCTGTGAACAAGTACCACATTAGAAAAGGGACTTGAGGACTTTTGTATCTCTCAGCAGTCTTGAGACCAAGCCCACAGGTACCAAAGTTTCATTTGTCAAATACTAGTTTGTGGTTCAGTTAAAAGTAATTGTAAAGGTTCAGAGGCGAGAAGAGAGAGCCTGGCATATGTGGCCAGGGCTTAAGAGGACTGGCTGAAAGAAGTAGGTGTATTGTGAAGTTTGACTGGAGCATCTAAGTTCTGTTTTCCTTCCTCTCACATGTGTAAAGCTCCAAAGAACGACATGTTACGGAAATGGTAACAAATAAAAGATGTAGGCCTTTAAAATAATATTACACCTTTGGGTGCTTCTGGAGTAATTAGTGTTTCTCTTTCTTTTAAAAAAAATTATTTATTTATTATGTATACAATATTTTGTCTGTGTGTATGCCTACAGGCCAGAAGAGGGCACCAGACCTCATTACAGATGGTTGTGAGCCACCATGTGGTTGCTGGGAATTGAACTCAGGACCTTTGGAAGATTCTGGAGGAATTAAAACCATCAGTTTTGTGATTATTCCCTGGCACTATTTGGACAGTTGTTTAAATACAGGTCTTTCTGTATTTAATAAAAATACAGGTATTTTTCCAGTCTGCTGTTTTTTAATAACCTTTAGTTACCTTTTGGTTATAAGACACAGCCTTGCTAATTAGCTCATGTGGATCATGAACTTGCTGTGCAGCCCAGAGTGGTCTCTTGCTGTGATCTTGCTGTGGCCTCTCAAATGCTAGAATCACAGGCATGCACAGCCATATATTCATTTTAAGGTCACAGTAAAGACCGAATAGAATGTCATGAAGACTCATAAAAGAGGATTTTGTACTTGAGCTGCGGTTGACTGCAACTTTCTTTTATAATTATATGTGTCTATGTGTGCCTAAGTGTATCTGTGTGCAGTCAGGAGCCCATTCCTTTCTGAAAGAATGTTGTATTTTCTTGCAACTGGGTTACTTGGAACAGGCAGTTATGAACTGCCATATGGCTTCTGGGAACTGAACCATCTCTCCAGCCCTGACTGCTGGCTTTTCTTTATATATATATATATATATATATATATATATATATATATATATATATATTTTAATTTTTGGTCTCTGCAGTCTCTTCTTTTCCAGTAGGATTTTGGCAAAGACAAGCAGAATTTATTTTTTTCTTTCCTTCCTGGGGTGAGTTAGGATGGGTGTCATGTAGCTAGGCTGGCCTCAGACTCAACTCTATAACAGAGAATGCTATGAAACTCCAGAGATGGCATTGTAGGCCTGCACCACCACACCCAGCCGTGTTCTTAAAATTAACAGATTCTTCTCTGGAGTTTTGTGCTGAGTGTATAATGTGACACCATGGTTGCAACTTAACAGAATTGTATAAAGGGAGGATGGGTGTACACCTGCAGACCCTGCAGGACCCCAGAGAAATACTCACAGGTACCCACAAGGGGACATGCGAATGTGTTAGCAGATATGCTGTGTGCTATAGTAAAGTAGGGAAACTACTTTAGGAGAACATAATTATAGTGCATTCATATAGTAGAAAACAGTAGTGAAAATGTCCAAAGCTACCTATAGTTACTTACACACAACTAACATGATAGACAATGATGTGTCAAATTGCTAAGTGTAACACACTTTATATCTTCATTAATGTAAAGCATTAATTATATGAGAAGAGGACTTGGGTAAGGTAAACAGGAGGCTTTGACTGACTATCTCCATCTTATTCTGAAGTGGAAGGACAGATAAAAGGGATGATTTTTTATTGTCCCTAATACCTTTTGGTTTAACTGACAGTGTTCTTTGTATCCAATGAGTTTTATGTCACCTTGACACAAGCCAGAGTCATCTGTAAGGAAGAAACCTCAATTGAGGAAATGCCTCCATAATATCCAGTTATAAATCATTTTCTCAATTAGTGATTGATAGGGGAGAAACCAAGCCATTGTGGGTAGTTCTGTCCTAGGGCTGGGGGTCCCAGGTTCTATAAGAAAACAGGCTGAGCAAGTCACGGAGGGAAAGCCAGTGAGCAGCACCCCTCCATGGCCTCTGCATCAGCTCCTGCCTCCAGGTTCCTGCCCTGTGTGAGTTCCTGTCCTGACTTCCTCCAGTGATGAGCAGTGCTGTCCTCATCAAGTTTCTTTCGTCATAGTGTTTCATCACAGCAATAGTAAACCCTAATTAGGACACCTTGTAAAGATAAGAAACAAATAGGAAAAAAAAGAAGTGACTAATGAATGGATTAGCTAGTTAAAAAAAAAGAACCTATAAATCACCAGACATGGTGACAAATACCTGTAATGCTGGTCAGCTGGAGGCAAACCTGGTCTACAGAATGGTTCCAGATCTGGCTACATAGAGAGACCTTGTCTCAAAACAAACCCTGTCTCAAATATTCTTTCTCTTGAACCTCTATATTTAAGCCCACTTCCCCCGTGATCTAGAAACCATATTTATCATTAGATCCCATAACTCACAATAGAGATTTAAGGGGTTGGGCATAGTAGTACAGAGCTGTAGCTCCAGCTCTTAGGAGGCAGGAGAATGGTGAATCCAAGGTTAGCCTGGGCTATAACAAGACCTTGTCAAAATAAGCTAAGTATTAAATGAGGGGGAAATGTGCAAAGTAAAGTTGCACATTAGAAAGTGAGGAAGTGATCTTTAAAAATTATACATGGAGCCAGTTGGTGGTGGCATACACCTTTAATCCCAGCTCTCGGGAGGTAGAGGCAGTGGATCTCAGAGAGTTCAAGGCCAGCCTGGTCTATAAGAGGTAGTTTCCAGGACAAGCTCCAAAGTTACAGAAAAACCCTGTCTCAAAAAAACAACAAACAAACAATTCTACATGGAACTAGAGATGTAGCTTAGCTGTTAGCATGCTAACCTTGCATGCATGAAGCCCAGGATCCCATCCCCACCATTGAAGGAACCAGGTATGGTGGTGCACAGCTGGGAGGTAGAGGCAGGAGGAGCACGGTCAGCCTGTCTGGACTGTATGAGACCTTATTTTAAATACACTTATATATGTTTGTGTGTGTGTTTATATATACCATTTATTTATTAGCTATATAACTTGATTTTCTACCCTCAGTGACCTATAAATACTGGCAGCTCCTTGGCCACTCACACCAGTTCAGAACATAGCATTTGCAATCGGATGTTTTAATTGTCCATAACCAAAACTGAAAAGACCTTGTTAATGCAGCGTTCCTGCCTCTGTCTTCTCTGTTCTCATGCTTACACAGACCGTCCGCCAGTTATTCTGAGAAACCTGAAATGAGGTAGTAGCATCTCATTTTAGCATTTCCCTTCCAAGTTTTAACTCAATATTAAAAAGAAAATACATAAAAACCAAGCATTATTAAAAGTTTCATGCGTTAAATGTTGCGGTTTTGATTTTTTTTTTAAATGCTGTTTTTTTTTTTTTTTTTTTAGAAAAGCAGTTTAGCACTAAGCAATATCTTCCTGGAAATGGATGGTATTTTTGATTGCTTACCAGTTTTTAATTGTCCATTGTTTGTTAAACTGTATTTTTAATTTCATTTGCTCTCTCCTAGGGAGTGAAGGATGGCAGCGCGCCGTGCGTTAAAAGCTGTTTTGGTAGATCTCAATGGCACACTTCACATTGAAGATGCAGCTGTGCCAGGCGCACAGGAAGCTCTTAAAAGGCAAGCTATCCTCCAGGTTCAGATGACAAATACGTTTTTAAGTGCCGCTTTACCAGGGCGGATCATTAGCTAAATGGATGGCCCTGAGATGGTGTCTCACCAGCTCACCATCCGTGGAGGAGCTGCCTTGGGTTCAGCTCGAAGATGTATGTGTTGTAATATCCTCAGGCACTGTTCCCCTGCCTTTATTAGGTCTGGCCTTTGGCTCTCGTCTGTGTGTTCTCTCTCCTCCCTCCCCAGTATGGTTTTTTAGATTGATAATGTAAATTGGGAATGAAGACTCAAGAACCTGAAATAATAATTTAATTCTAAAAATATAGAATAAATAGCACTGGGGAAAAATCACATGAATCCTGGAATCCAGCTGAAATATATATACAGGCACACAGACGTGTTCAGCCTCCTAAGCTCCTCAAATCTAACGCTGAATTTAAAACTGCTTGAAAGACTTGGAATTTTTTGAAGTATTTCCTTTCAACTAAACTTAACACTTCCAAAGATTAAAGACTGTCTTATATTTTTGATTCATCAATTACAGTACTAAACAAGTACAAGTCTAGGAACAAGCAGAGAATGTGTGGTAAAAGCATGTTAAAGATAACCGAGGGGCTAGAGGGATGGTTCATTAAAGAAAATGCTTGCCCTTCAAGCATGAGGACCCGAGTTCAGTCCCCAGCACCCACCTAGAGCCAGGTGTAGTGGACCCAAGGCTCACTGGCAGGCCAGCCTAGCCAAATCTGCAACCCTCAGGCTAGTGGGAGACTTGTCTCAAAAGGGGTCGACAGCACCGAAGGAGAAACACCTGAGGTTGTCCTCTGGCCTAATGTATGTACACACATGTACACCCACACACATGTGCACATATATACGCATCGTCAACTGAATATGGATGTTTGCTTCCAGGTGTCATGAACAAAATTAGAGATTTTCAAAATAGCAATATAAAATTTAGTACTTGTCATTTTCAAACCTTAGAATGTTCACTGTGTGTTGTTAACCTGAAAATCCAGTGACAAGTATCCCCACTGCTGGGTATGAGGGCAAGAGCTGACAGAGGCTCCATCCTCCCTCTCCATTTAGACACAAGAATGCCAGTGTCGCTGGTGCTCATTTGGTGGAGTTGTCCTGTTCATCTGGAGTCATGACGTTAACTTTGTAATTGGAGGAATGATGGGCAGAGCAGTGTTTAACACCAGTAGACAACTGGGTGCCCAGCTAGACTGCATCCCTTGGCATAGTCTCTGAGTCAGGTCTTCTATGGTGAGCTTCTGTGTTTGCTTTCAAGTATCTCATGCTGGCCTTGAACTCAAAATACAGCCAAAGGTGGCCTTGCACTTCTGAGCCTCCTCCTTCAACCTCTCGGGCTGGAATTGCTGGTGTGTGCCACTATGCCCAGCATACGCAGTACTGGGGAACAGAACCCAGGACTTTGTGCACGCTGGCAGGCACTCTTCCAACCGAGGGGCATCCCAGCTCTGTTTATTTTTAACAGCTAAACTTAATTTTTATCTCCTCCATAAAAAACACTTGAGAAGCTGTGTTTCTCTAAACAGTAATGCTGACTTTCTACACACTGTATAAAGGGCTTTATAAAAATAAGTAAAATTAGGCAGAACTATTTAAACTCTTTGTTTTTTTTAAGATTTATTTATTTTATGTATGAGTGCTCTACCGACTTTAAGCCAGAAGTGGGCATCAGATCCCACTATAGAGTTGCTATCATGTGGTTGCTGGGAATCGAACTCAGGACCTCTAGAAGAGTAGCCAGTGCTCTTAATTGCTGAGCCATTTCTCCAGCCAGTGTTTTTCTAAGGGATTTCCTCTGTGATTCCTTTACTACTTGTCAGAGTCACCACAGCTTCTCCAGAGCCAGAGCTTGAGATTTCTCTTCCAGGTTGCCTCCAGTTAGAGTGAGCTGATGTTTACTCCAGTTGCCCTCCAAGCCCACGGTTCTTCTCTTTGATTTTCTTTGGTCTACGTTTGAACAATGGAAATACTGATGGCAACGTCAGCATTCCCTATCTGGGATTATTAACATTAATTTCTAGAAGCTGTTTACTTCAGCATCCATTTTAGAATGAACCCTGTGCAACTTCTTAGCACGGCTGAGCTCAGGTAATATTCCCACAAGCTGTCAGTCATGCTGAGGAAGACTACAGACCTGTGGGCTATGCCAGTGCTTCACTGAAGCCAACACCATTCGTCACAGTAAGACAGGCACCTTCAACTCCAGACCTCATGTTCAAGGTGGAAACCTATTGTCAGTGCCTCCGTTACTTTTAATTGTCTTAAGTATCATATTCCTCTATGTGTATATCAAAACCCATACTGACAAGGAGTTCCGGGTTGAAAAAGAGACCTTATTTTCCCACCTAAGTCTTTGTCCATAAGTTCAACAAAACTACACATCAGTACTAGGTCTCACTGCTCTCAAGAGTAGTTTTCTGCTCTAGATTGAGAGAAAAATCTTATCCCTGCTGAACAGACACCTCTGTGAGGCTGTGTGGCCTATGAGCCAGCACTCTGTCAGGCAGGAGGACCATCCGTTGTTCTGTCTCAGTCTCTGGCAGGTTTTCCTCCCAAGGAAATCTTTGCACTGGCCCCTACCACTGTGGTTTCTATAGAAACAAGGAGACAAGGGAAGTGAAGGACAGGAAAAGATTTTGTTTGTTAAATGGGTGTAGTTATTGCATAGTAACTCCCATTTTCGGGATAAGAGTCATGTTGAAGTAGTCAGTTTCTTTTATGAGATAAACACCACATTTAGTGTGTTTTGCTGAAAAACTACTACACAGACATTATAGAGGTAATCATGATTACAGTGAATTAATCAAATAATTTTATTTAATGCTCTTTGGGTGAACTCTTTTCTATTTTATTCGTTTGTTTGCTTTAAATTGTGTTTAGTACTTTTATGCTTTTGTAGCCTTCTGGGGAAGACATAAAAAGCAAGGCCATTAATATGAATTCTAAACTATAGTTAAATTACAATTTCTTCTAGATTTTATGTTAAAACACTATTGAACCAAGAAAAGATTATTTTTAAGGAAGGCCAGATTCACAAATTATTTTTCTGAAACCATAACCAATTATTCAAAAGCAGATAAAATCAAATCAATCCTGCATGTAAGCAGTTCAAGAGGTGATGGGGCCTTGCTGTGTAGCCCGGGCTGGCCTTAAATTCACTAGAGCCCAGAGCAGCCTCAAATTTTCTGTAGAAGTACAGCTAACAGCTCCTGGATCTGACAAGAAAACCAGTTTGTTTGTTTGTTTTTTATTTTATTTATTTATTGATTTATTGCTTTTTCGAGACAGGATTTCTCTGTAACCTTGAAGCCTGACCTGGAAACTAGTTCTTGTAGACCAGGCTGGTCTCGAACTCACAGAGATCTGCCTGCCTCTGCCTCCCAAGTGTGGGATTAAAGGCGTGAGCCACCACTGCCCAGCTAGAAAACCAGTTTTGAGCGTTTGTTTGAGCTGTCCAAGTAACTTCTGTTTATAAACACGGCGGCTCACTGGGGTGCAGCACACCTTGTGAGACGTGCTGGATTTTCTATTGGGCTTGTTTGGGTTCTTTTTTCTTATGTCACTTGCTTCCAGAATACTTTCTCAGGTCTCTAGTAACTGGGCATCCTTTGTTCTTTAAGTAAGGGAAATAAAACACTGTGCTGGAAGACAGAAGCATTGTCATACCCGCATTGCTGCCTAGCAGTGAAGTTACTCGCCTCCCTGAGCCTAGTTTTGTCATGTTCCATCAGTGGGTAGTCTTTAAGATAACTCACCTCTCAGACCCATGAGGATGGTGGGGCTTTGTTTCTTCACTAAACTCCACAGCACAGGGCAGCTGGAGCCCAGAAGGCCTCACAAAAGTGGACATAACTTTCAAAGTTTAATATTCCAGCTTTTGGAGGTGAAGCACTGCCCATAGAGTGTAGACAGTTTGTAAACGTTGGGCGATTATTTAAAAAAAAAAAAAAGGCAGTATTATATATAGCCCATGAGGCCAAAGCACCTCTTCACTCTCGGTCTGTCTTCTCCAGGTTACGTGCTGCCTCTGTGATGGTTAGGTTTGTGACCAATACAACCAAAGAAAGCAAGCAGGACCTACTGGAAAGGTTGAAGAAACTGGAGTTTGACATCTCCGAAGACGAGATTTTCACTTCTCTGACGGCGGCCCGGAACTTAGTAGAGCAGAAGCAAGTGAGGCCCATGCTGTTGGTTGATGACCGGGCACTGCCTGATTTCACAGGTGAGAGATACTCAGAAGGAGTTAGAAACAAGTTCTCACACCTGAGATCATGTGGAGGAGGCATCTCCTTAGAGTTCTCTGTTACTTTGTTAGCACTGAAATGGTCCACAAAACAAACTGAGAAAACAGAAAACAGCCTTGTCCATAGCAGTGCGTGACTTACCCCTTACCACGTGGCCAGCCAGCTCCCCCGCATACGGAGCCCCTGCGGACTGGAGATAAAGCCGCTCCTGCACTCCTGAGGTCGGCTTTGCCAGGTCGCCTGCTGTGTGAATAGAGTTTGGATCTGAGCTGATGTATCTCAATTCTTTCTCACCACCGTTCACAATAAGAGATTGGCTGTTTAGTGTGTGTGTTTCTGTGTGTTAAATAGTACTCTGACTTTGTGACATGTGCTGTATTATCTGTTTGGGATGTTTGGTTTTTAATGCTAGAATATGCTAAATTAATTTCATAATTTGTTAGTGAATTTTGAGCCATGGCTTAAAAAAAAGAATTATTTTGAGTATTAAAACTCCTAATCCAGGATGTGCTCTCTTCTCTTGGTTAAATGAGATAAATAAGGGCCTTCTTAGGAACTGATGCCATTCGCAATTAATAGGAAATATTTTTCAATAAAGAGCAAATTGTTTTCACTTTGGAAACAGTAACTGTAGGAAATGTCCTAGTTATATGAAGCTTTGCTGCATTGTGTTGTTATCTTAGACGAGACTGTGACTGATACAGTGTACAAAATAGATGTGAATATTCTAATTATAATTCCACGTGATAGCTTTACAGGTTGGTCAGAACCTCCAGACCTGTACTAATAGGAGATACACCTGGATACCAGTCAGAATTATCACTTGTAAAGACACAGACACTAACTTTGACCATCTTCAACTAAAAAAGAAAATACATTACCATCTCTGAAAATTTTCCGGATTGTCCAGTCTTCTGCTGAACATGCCTTCGAGCAGTGATGTCTGATGCCATTTCCCTTCTGTAGCTCCTGAAAAAGTGGCTGGCGGCTCCCTGCCTTGGCAGGCAGTAGATGAGTCATGCTTGGTGCATTATGTTTGTAAAGAAACTACCAAAGACCTCATAATGAGTGCGTGTCCGGAGAACCCTAGAAGGGAATATTTCACTACTGAAAATAATGGTGTGGGAGGGCTCTAGCTCCTTGGCTCTGGAAAAACTGGAACAGGCACTTCCTTACTTCTTCAGTTAAACCATATGTTAGAATAGCCAAATATTTGACAAAAATTAAGTTCTTTATAGAAGAATCACAGGTAGAAATGACAGAATTAAACATCATCACTTGATAAGCCCTCAAGAAACAGGCAAGAATATCAATAGACCTTAAAGCATTAGCGGCAAGGGTGACGTGACCTTCAAAGTGGAGGGGTGTGGGTAACGGCCCCTGTCTCCACTGATCAATTTCAGCATCTCTGCAAGTAGAATAACCAGAATCATGTTTCATGACACAATATAGTAGGAAATTCATAGTATCGCCTATGAAATAAACCAGCTGGATATGGACCTATAGAGAGGAAAGATAGGAATAAAGGAACAACTTAAACACTACTACAATCAGCCAGATGCAGAGTGTTTGGCCTCTCCAGGGTTAGCCTCTAATCGCACCGAGGAGTGGAAGTGAACTTACAGAACGAGAAATAAAAGATAACAGACAAAGGCCACATGGGGATTGTAGGTTGCCAGTTTGACGTTCCCTATGTTAAGAAACAGTTTGAGATGTTTGGGGAAGTTCAAGTATTGGATGATATTAGGAGCTGTTGACTTTCTGGTATTTATAGTAAGGTTTTTAATATTTTCATTATTGATTAAAAATATTGAAATATGAAAGAGTGGAATAATACAATAACCTGGGATTTTCTCTATGGACTTTATAGAAACACGGGATGGATTGGTAGAATGGCAGATCTATCTAGGCTCATAGTACTAGCTCTCTACTTTCGTGTGTTTATGGGTATTTCATGAGAACAAGAAAGGTCATGGGCTACCAAAATGGCTCCATGGATAAAGGCACGTGCCCCTGAAAATCTGGATTTGATCCAAGGGGACTAATATTGCGGAAGGGGAAACTGACTCCTGCAGTCGTCCTCTGACTCCACACTTGCACCATGACTGGTGTGCGCAAGCACACACAGACACACAATTAAAGTGTAAAATTTTACAAGGCCATGTGGTAGCCCGCAGAACTGTCAAGGAAGCTGAAGAGTTAGTGTTTAGGGCTGTGAAGCCAGAAGCAATGTGCAGCAGCACCCACAGAACTAATCAGGTGCCCCTGATGTCCCTGCCGATCTCGGGGTAGACCTGTGGCCCCAACAACTCTGTAGCTGGAATCTGATAAGGTTGGTAGCCACTTCTTCAGAGGAGTGACTTCCTGCTTCTCTGCACTAGCAGAGCTTTAGTCTTAGGCCACCCTGCTTAGCTACAAGGAAACCCATTATTCCGGTGCTCTCTGCCTCTGCCCCTGTGATGCCACACGAGCCAACACATTCTCTAATGCCAATGTGATACAGGAGCTGAGCAACTGAAAACCAACCAAGACCAGTTTCTGTAATCAACATAGTTGTTTCTGAATAAACTGAGGGATAACAGAACAAGCTTTGAATCTGATTTTTTTCTTTCTGACTATAGTAAAACAATATTAAAATTCTAGATTCTGTTGTGGCAGCAGTAAGCTAGAATTGGGACGTAAAAGCAGAATCCTCAGTCAGGGTTGAAAGAAATCTTGCCATTCAGTGATGGACTGTACCTCTTGGAACATGTTTATATACATGAAAATAATCAATGTGTGCGAATATTTTAAGAAAATGAGAATATCTTTGCCAACACTATCTCTGCTTCAAAGGCAGATTTTAAGAAAAAGAACACTAAACCTACTCAGTTTTCACTACAGGCAGTTATTTTAGTTTGTTCCCTCAACAGACGTTAACAAGCTATTTAATACTCACGGCAATTAGTAAGAAAGAAAATTGAAAATGGGTATCTGAACACAATGATGGGCAAAGTGGATTAGTGTATGCAAAATTATGTGTATGAAGGTACATAAATTATCACTATAAAGGTAAATGTGTTTGTCATATCTGAAGTCCTGTTATTAGATACAGGGCCTAAAAACATGCTTTAATATGTATGAAACTAAAGGTAGATTAGGAAATTACTATAAAGCTGTAGAATTCTATATGATGGTGCATTACATGTTTGTCATGCATGTGCCAATTAGAAGTCTAATTTCCCTTGCCTCTGAGAATTCCATTCCCTCATCAGTCACTGATGCTCTGATAAAACTCATAGATGTTCTCCTGGCTGTAATCAGTAAAACATTCAGAAATCAGGAATCCCCAGCAAATGCCAGGTTATAATTTTCAATGCAAGTATTCTAGATACTCAATAGCTATAAAACCATGTGTAAAGAATATGGAACAATAATAATGTCTCTTCCGCCTCCTCACCTTATCCCACCCCTCCCTCTTTTTCTCTAGTCTTAGATTTTCAAAATGTACTTCAAATTATGGTGACAGCAATGTGCACATAATTGGAGATTTTGTCACTCAGTGTGGCAGCCTTAAACTCTTCCTTTTTCCATTGCCAGGAGTACAAACAGGTGACCCCAACGCTGTGGTCATTGGCCTGGCACCAGAACATTTCCATTACCAGCTTCTGAATCAAGCATTTCGGTAAGTCAGCTACTTTTCCTCTGACCTGTGTTCTTCCTTCATTTCTTCTTTAGAATTTAGCACATGAGATTTTTGTTTTGTTTTGTTTTAATTTCTGACTACCTGGATTACACATGAGGACAAACATCTTCCAGGTCACTTCTATGTCAACATTAAATAATATTAACTATCTTGGGTTTTGTTTTATATTCATTCATTCATTTGAGACAAGGTCTTTCTGTGTAGCTCTGGCTGTCCTGGAACGCTCTATGCAGACCAGGCTGGCCTTTGAACTCACAGAGATCCACTTGCCTCTGTCTCCCATATGTTGGGATTAAAGGCATTTGCCCGTGCCCACCTTTGTTTTTAATTTTTAAAATTACATTTATTTCTTGTGTGTGTGTGTGTGTGTGTATACATGCAAACATGCTCACTCACACATCTGTCACTGCATGGAGGTCAGACAGCTTTCAGAAGTTGATTCTCTTTCCTTTCACCATGTGTGTCCTTTGGATCAAATTTAAGTCTCTAGGCTTTGATGCAAGCACCTTTACCTGCATCGTCTCATTTTGTTCGTTTTTCTGATCTCTAGATGTTAATGCCTGGTGATCATTTTCCCTCTTATTTATAGAAGCAGTGTTCTAGGATAGGAATTCATAATAAAATTGCAGCTGGAAAAGAAGTAGGTTGTTATAATTATTATTATTTTATTACTGTTGGCATTTTCCACTGACAATGCCAGCCACTGAGAGAGAGAAACATCCAGCTCCTTAGCTGAGAACAGTGAGGGTGATTCCCTTCACGAGAAGCCAGGCTATGAAGAGTGGACCCTCTGACCGCGTTGTCAGACAGCTGACAGTGGTGCTAATGAAGGACAGCCCTCGAACCTGGCTGTGGTGTAAAGACGGAGGCTCAGGTAGTGTCTGCATAACTTGCTGAATCACTAGGTCAGGATGGGGGCTGAAGAAGAGTAAATCCAGAAGGATGTCAGATTCCAGCCTCTGCAAATAGCTGAGAGCTGGTGAGACAGCCAGATGTTCACAGTCACATGCACGCCAGTGCTGTCAATCCAGTGTGTGCTTAGCTGCGTGAGCTCCTGCAGCTTCTTCCAGAAAGAAAACCATGGACTTGTTCTCTTACTTTCCAAAATAAGTTGGACAGGGTTTACTTACAAATCTGATCTCAAGAAAGA
Source organism: Myodes glareolus (assembly GCF_982192425.1). Taxonomy (NCBI): domain Eukaryota; kingdom Metazoa; phylum Chordata; class Mammalia; order Rodentia; family Cricetidae; genus Myodes; species Myodes glareolus. Next base: position 11,786,470 of record NC_142038.1, on the reverse strand, counting down.
TCATGATTTTTTTTTTACCCCTTAAAGTTTTCATTTTCTCATTGTGATTTTTCTTATCGAACAACTGAACAGTATAATTTGCCTTTGCATTTATGGCAGATGAATAGTTAAAAATATTACAGAAGATATATTGAATCAATTTACAAAAAATGTCAATGGTTTGATAAGGATGTAGAGTGCTTGCCTACCAGGTACAAAGTCCTTAGTTCTCAGACAGACAGAGGCAGAAGGGCCAGAAGCTCAGTCAGCTACGTAGAGGTCAAGGTTAGCCTGAGAAACAAGACACTAACTCAAAACAACAACCAAAAGTAACCAAACAAAAGAAGGAAAAAAACAAACAATGGCCAGGTAGACATCTAGTATTTTAACCACAGAACACTATTTTTTAATTTTTCTTTCCAATATATGGACATACAAGAATTACCCTATCATATTCTTGATGTAGAATTCATTTATTCATGTGTATGCCTAGTAAGAAGCTTTAATTAAACACAGTAGCTGGTTTACACATCTGGCTACATTGTTTACTGTCAGTTTTGGAAAATAGCCTTCCTCATGTAAAATCTGAATGGGCAGAAATTGCAGTTTGAGGGCCGGCATTTTTTTGGTTTTTTTGCTCTGTGCATGATCATTGTGAATCATTGGTTAATGGATTAATCCTTGAAAATCACCACTGTTTGCAGCTCTTGTAGGCACTGTGATGCTCAAACCTTTATTTAAAATTCGTCTAGTAATTGCCGAATGGCTTGAGAAAGTACTTCACAGTATATGCTATTAAATATCTTATGCTTCACATACTTTCATTGTCCTGCTTTAGTTCTTGTGGAATTGTCTGCCTTCCTTTTGTAAGACCTCCAGCCATATCAGAGTTGGGCTTTATTTGAAATAGAAGCCTGCATTGTTCCTTACTCCTGTTACCTTTTATGCATTCATCTAGCCACAGATTTCAAGAAGAAATTATTGATTGGTTTTAGCTGGTAATTTGGGAAGGACATATTTAATAGGAAGTTGGGAGGTCTCTTTTAAATGAATACTAGACTCAGGGTAATAAAATGTATGTTGACATAATACTGGCTCTGTAATTGCTCGGATGCTGTCTAATTAGTACACTTTCCTAACCATATTGATTTTTCCAGACACCACATTTTAAAGCATTACAGTGTACTTATAGGTCAACTCTAATTTCACAAACGCACTTAACAGCTGGATGGAGAGTTAACGAAGATTCTAGGTCTTGGCCTTGTTTGCATATTGATGTTCCCACAGAGACTGTGCCTTCCACCCAGTGGCTGCAGCTGTTTGGATTATATGTGGCAAATACAGACATCTCAAATGAACCACCGATTAAATTACTATTCACGTTGATAATGAGAATAAACGTTGGATGCTAAAGCCCATTGCATAACTGCCTTTGCGGGCATTATGCGTCAAGACAGATGCATCAAATTTCATATTACACTGTTTCATCTCTATTATATTTTTAATGAACTGGCCTCTCTAAAATGCATGGCACATACATACATCTGTCTTACCTGCCTGAGTGAAATTGCGAGTGATTTTAAAGAATTGATTTGGGGAAACGAATATAAACCAGCTGTAAAAAAAAAAAAAAAAAAAGCGTATGATCTGGATTTATTTTGTCTAAAACATTCAAATCCCAAGAACCCGTGGTGACCTCTTTCCTCTTTCCTTAATGCACACTGCAGGAAGAGGTAGTAATCTGTACCTGTTGTCTATTTTAAGAAGTAGAAATCACCAATGCATTTGATAGCGCCCACAGCTGCCCCCGCGCCCACGCCCTGGTGACTGTAGTGTTAGGACCATGAGTGTGGTGCTCCTGTTCCCATGCATTTCTTCATCTGTGCTGCATATGTAGCTATTCCGAACTGGTAGGAAGTATTAGTTATTATCTTTTATAATTCTTCACCAGTTTTCTTTCTTTCTTAGAAATATTGTATGATTTATTAATATGAACATAGTTATATTTTTAAATTTCACAGCAGTCTTAATTGATTACAGAAAAGTCTATTTGTCTTATGATCATAAGTAGAAGCTCAGTCTTTGAGCCGTTAAGTAATGGACCAATTGGAAGGAAGACTACGTAGGTAGATTACTTAATAATCTAACCTGATCCTAGTATTAATAAGACGAAAAGATAACTAATCATGGAAATTGCATGTTTCCATTGCAGAAAATTATAAAGGCTAAGAAAGAGTAAACTAGAAATTATCTGCTTTGTCACCTAGAAAGAATCAGTGATTTAGTGTTTTAGCACATAGCTAGTTCGGTGGTTGCTGTGCACATAGTCGTATATACTAGAACAATGTCACAGTACACAGAGATACAGGGCATCACAACCTCACGTTCAGACACGCAGGGGATGCCTGCCTGAGAAGCAGCTCTGCTGATCACCTCTCTCTTGTCTGAGTACTCTCCCAGGGTCAGAGCTGTGAAGATTTGGGTATGTTTTGGATTGGAGGGGGGGGTTCTTTCTTTTTTATTAAACAGTTGGGTGAACTGGAGAGATGACTCAACCATTGAGAACACTGGCTGCCCTTTCAGAGGAAGCTCCAGATGCATAGGCCCTTCCCAGGCACATAGGCAGAACATTCATAATATCATTTAATTTCTTTTTTATAGTTCCATGCGTTCATATAAAGAAATGGAGTCATTTTCACCTCCCATTCTGCTTTCTCATCTCCCTCTCTCACCGAACCTTCCTTCTTCCCAACAAGGTGGGAGGAAATTGTTAAGGTTGCTGTTGACTAGAAGAGTATTTCCTTAGGAACTTATCTTCTCTAATAGCAACAAAAATCAGGTTTAAGTGTTCCAGCATGTTAATTATGAATCAGAAGAGGAGAGCAAAGGGGACGGGAAGATGAGCAGTTATGGCCTCTGTGGGTATGGTTTGCATGTACTCTTGAACCTAGGTATCTGGAACCCTGGGGCAGGAGCAATTTCAGAGTAGTGTGGCATCAAGATCAAATTAGAAATTTTTTGTGGGACTGTTCTATTTTTGAAATAGCTTTCTACTATGCAGTCCTAATTAAAGTCCAAAAAGGGTCAACAAGATGGCTAAGTGTCTAAAGGTGTTTGCTGCCCAATGACCTGAGGACCATCTCTGGAACCCACATAGTGGAAGGAGAGAACCAACTCCTACAAGTTCAAACAGTAAGAAGTTAAAGCTTTGGGCATGAGGAATGCAGAAAATGCTACCAGAAGATTTTACACAGAAGCTGTGTAACCTGAACTGCGCTCTCCAGGCCTCTTTATCTGCTCTTCCTGGGCTCTTGCTTTGTGTGCAGCTTTGCTCCTGGAACATTCTTCTGCATGTCTCTGGGGACATACACATTTGTTATCTTGGGTATATGTTGAGGAATGAAGTTGCCAGATAGTGAAATGGGTGATGGTTTAGTTTAGCCCGTGTTGCCAGTTTCCCCAGTGCTAGCACTAAGTCTAGCATTCTCATTAGCTGCACTTGCTCCACATTCTCACCAGATCGTTGACTGTGTGTGGAATTTGGTATGCACGGTGAGGTCTTACTTTCTCTGATGAGTAGTGTCGTTAGAAAACCCTTCGTTGTTGCGTGTTAGACAGCCTCTTTTATGATGAGCCCATTTGCATCTTTTGTTTTTCTGGCTGAGTTACTTTTTGTATTGATGTGTAATTGGTGTTTTATTTTATTTATTTGTTCATTTGTTTGTTTATTTATTATCTTGGTTTTTCAAGACAGGGTTTCTCTGTATAACAACTCTGTCTGTCCTGGAACTCAGTTTGTAGATTAGCCCAGCCTTGAACTCACAGATCTGCCTGCTTCTGTTTCCAGGTGCTAAGATTAGAGGTTTGCACCACTCCCACCGGGTGTGTGATTGGTTTTTGTGTATTATTTATTACCAGTGTTAGTTTCCGTAGGTACTGCAGATAGTGTAGGCCGTACTGGATTTGCCTTTTTGCTCTCCTTTTAATATGAGAGCACAAAGTTCTTCATTTTGATGGGGTCCAATTTGTGACTCTTCTGGTTCACTTCATAACTCTTTATACCCCAACGACATGGAGATACTATGTTTTCTTCTTAAGCTGTTGTTTTGCCTTTAACTATTACGTATGGGATCTTTTTGAGTCCTTAAGACTCAGAAGAGGTAAGAATGAGTGATTGAGTGAGGCCCGAGACAGGGTCTTCCTATCTAGCCCAGCCTGGCATTGAATTTGTGATCTCCTGCCTCAGCTTCCCAAGAGCTGAATGTGTGCATTTCCTGCCCACTGATGGAGTCATTTCTTAATACATATTCACTTGTTTCAGAAACATTATAAAAGAGACCTGTTCTTTCCCCCACTGAAAGACTTGACATAAACCAAGTGACCATGTATGTAGTGTGTTTGTAGATTCCTCATGGCTACACTGCCATGGTTACTGTATGATTGCCTTGGCTATACTTTAGCCTTCACACTTCCATATAAATTTTAGAAGCAGCTTGTTAGTTAACCTTTTAGGAGATCACTGGCATTCACTGATTCCTTATTAAATATATGGATTTGCATCTAAATGATAATACATCTTCCAGCCTATAAAAATAAAATGTATATTAATTTATTTGGAGTTTAATTCAGAACCATTTTGTGAGAGGTACGAGGTCATCTTAAACCAAAAATATAGTGAGGAATAAAACTGAAGGCCAATTTGGAGATTCTATTCCAGTGAGGAAGACAGACCAAGCAGATGGATAGAACTACTGGGCAAGTGAGGAGGAAGTTCGCTTACTCAAAGGAGGAACTTGGGAATGCTCTCCTTTATGACTAACACTCAAGCTCAGACCTGTCAGAGAAGCTCTGTGAACCAGACCAATGTGGGACCATTCGGTGGTGGGAACATTGAGTCTGCGAAGCAGGACAGAGTTGTAGGGTTTTCCTAGGAAATGAGAGGAACAATCAGACGAACACTGTCCAGATGCACTGGGTGATAGGGAAGACCTGGCCACTGTGTGACCTGCATTCCCTGTCGCCTCTAGTGAGAAGTAGTGAAGGTCTTAAGAAGGAGGAACATGATAGACTCCCACTGTTGCCGGGCAGAGGATTGGAATCCTAGGGCAAGAGCAGCTTGCCGATCTGCGGGGAGGCTGTTGTGTCTGGTTCAGGTGAAAGAAGAATGTTTTAAGATACTTTAATTTTTGTTTTTGAATTCAGTGGATCAGAATACGGTGAGAGTGGAATGAGTGGGTTCTGGCTTGAGTCACTGAGTAAGCTTCTTGAGGTGGACAGAGCAGTCAGGGAGGGACTAGGTGAGGGAGGCTGCTTGTTAGATGTGTGGGTGTCTGACAGATCAGACTGTAGCCCATCTTCACCCCAAATGCCGGCAGAGTGGTCCTGGCCCCAGAGAGCAGCTACTTGAAAAGATGGTGTAGTGTATCTAAGAGAGTTCCTAGCTCTAACCCTGGTCCTGGCTCTCTGTGAAACAAGGTCCCTCTAAGGTCCTCTGCAGCTCTGAGATGTAGTCCCCCATCTGCTTCCGGGCAGCTTATTTCTTACTGTGCTGCCTTGGGTTTTCTGTGTGACTCTGTCCCCAGCTAGGATATTTTTCAGTTTTTTTCTTTGCTGGACTGAAATTTATAGGCAGAGGCTTTGGTATCAGGCTTTCTTGTCTTTTCCTTTTATTTTGTATGCCACAATAGGCTTATAGTTCAGAAGTTTCACATTTCATGCCAACATGTTCTTTCTAGTAACAGAAATAGAAAGGCCCCATTGTTGCCGACTTAGTAGATACAGTAGCACTCAGGGAAGAAAGTAGTTGCTTTTAATACACTTGTCATTTTCCTTGACACAACATTTTACTGTATGGTCCAGACTGGCCCTGAACTTGAGATCCTCTTGCCTCTGCCTCCACAGAGGAATTCTGAGAATACAGATGTGTGCTACCATGTCTGGCTCTATTTTCATATTTTCTGAAAAATAACCACAAAAGACCTTTAAATCTGTGCCTAGAAAACATTTACTTAAATGTGCTTCAACCTTTCCAAGATCCAGCGAGGCTCATGCTGAGCCGAGAGCAGTAGACAAGAGCCACCTTCCCAGCCTCTATGGAGACAGCTCGGGGCTTAGAGAGATGGAGAGGAACCCACAGGTTCAGCCCTTCCAGGGAAGACACTCGAAATTAAGTATACACATCGATCAAGATGGTAATTCTCATCCCCAGTTAATATATAATAAAATATTAACTAAGCTAAATCAAATGAGTTTTTAGTTTAGCTCTATAAGTGGAAAGCAATTTTGAGGTCTATTACATAAAGAATTTCAGTTCCGTGGTGGAGAAACAAATAAATGGAATTGGGAGGCGGGGCTAGGTGAGTCATCCTGGGCTGCTGAGCCACTGCTAGCACTGTGGTTCTTTAAGACCAGCAGAGGGGCTTTGCAGCCTCTGTCCTGTTCTGTGAGCAATTTGTAGTAACTAACAGTAAACCTCTCTAATAGTCCGGCATTGGTTTTTACTTAATAAAATATTTAATCATAAATGTCGGAATTCTGCATCTCCCACAGGAAGTTATTTCTGTGCCCACTGACAAGAATAATTTAGCAGTTTCATAGCCGAGCGCTTAATTACTCATAATTGTGAGGGATAAGATGTGATGAATTCTTCCTCCATGGACATACTAAATATTTTAACTAAGTAGATGACTTAAAGTAAATTAAGCTAGTGAGGTCATTTATTTTATGGTTAAAATCAGATTAAGTAATAATATCATGTCTCCAATCCACTACACAGTAACCAAATGTGACTCCCTCTGTTTGGCTAACACTGTTTTGTTGGGATGGGGGCAGATTTGAGAGGTAGGTATTGAGTTTGTGGAGATTTTCAATGTTTTTGCCTGAGTCCCTAAGCTCCCTAGTTTTGCATAGAGCTTGTTTCTCACACTGCTGGGAAGCCTTTACACCTCTGTTGTATGAGAGTACGGATAGGCCTGTGTTAGACTTGGTGGTGGGCTGCCCTTCAAACCTGGTCAGTGGGTCTCGGGATGGTGGCCTGGTTGCGATGTTGAGAGCAGTAAGAAGGCTCTATGAAGAGGTAAAATTACAAGGAGAAACTAGAGAATTCTCTATTAAGCTTGTAAAGTAAAAAGCAACTTACATTTTGAAGTAGAGGAGACAGAGTTGCACGTACTCGGTGCGTGGGCTCCTTCATCACGGCAGCAACAACCCTGTGGTGTCTTCAGAGGCTCGGGAGCCTCCTGCTTCCCATTAGGGAAGGGAACCAACTCGTCTCATTAAGTTAAGCTTCTTCCCTCCAGTGCCTTATTTAGCTGTAGTTCTCTTAATTCTCTTTCCCTGGTGATTTGGGTAAAGTGTGTAAAATCACTAAAGGTAAAAGGTTGAAGCAATCCCAAATTTAATAATCTATCACCTTTCTTTAGTATCTGCGTGTAATTCCCAGCAGTTCTTTGTGAATTCATTAGAAGACAGCAAGTCATTAAAAGTTAATAAGAAACTATTTGTTTCTGTGGATGTGAGTAAAACCACTTTGTAAGTCTGACGTTTTCCCCCGCTCATAAAAGACTTGCTTTTAGCCTATCTCCATTTCCTCCATCTCTCTAGGTTACTCCTGGATGGAGCCCCTCTGATAGCTATCCACAAGGCCAGGTATTACAAGAGAAAAGATGGCTTAGCCCTGGGACCAGGGCCATTCGTGACCGCCTTAGAGTATGCCACAGACACGAAAGCCATTGTCGTGGGGAAACCAGAGAAGACGTTCTTTCTGGAAGCATTGAGGGACACTGGCTGTGCCCCAGAGGAGGCCGTCATGATAGGAGATGTAAGTATTAGAGCCAAAGAGATGTCCTGAGTTATCTCTCTTGCTTTGAGATATAGCTTCAAATCCCTGCTTCCTGTAGCAGCTTTCCTGTGGATGTTCAGTGGTATTCTGGTAAAGATAGAGATGTGTCTAACGTGTCTCCATAGCGACTGAATATATATATATATATATATATATATATATATATATATATATATGAAAAACCCTTTATACTCCAGTCAGCTAAATGCTTTATGTATTCTGCTAAAGAAAATCCCAATACAGATCTCATTTTTTAAATGTAGCTTATGCAGAAAACAACCTATACTGAAAGAATTCTATCATTGTTGTCTTTTTAGCATATACTTAGGGAATTACCCAATCACTGTATCCATTAGCAAGGGATGCTGACCACTTCAGCTGTTTGAGTGGTGGGGCGGAGCCTGGAATGAGCAGAGGCCCTCAATAGTCCCCAGTGGTGATGTGCACCTGGCTTTTGTCCTCACGACCTGAGCCGGTATATTTGCTGTGTGCTGTGTGTGGTAAGCTGGTGTGAACAGTTCACTGTAGCCCTACATGACAGCATGCGGCAGGAAGCAACCACTAAGATTTTACACTTTAGGACACGGAAACCTAGAAAAGTAGGTCTCCCACCCAGCCCTGCCGCATGTAGATCTCAGGGTTTGCCCTTCCTAGGGCCTTAGTCCCAGGGGTGAAAGTGGAGCAGGCCTCCTGGTGTCACCTTCTGCTTTTGGAGTCTTCCAGAAAGTTGATGGACCGGTCACTGAACTCGATCGTCGTTTGAGAAACTATGGTTTTTGTCCCACCTTTTTCTCCTGGCATTCTACCTGATCCCCAGACAAATGTGTGTGACAGGTTAATTGTCTGGGGCTGAAAAGCCCAAGGGATGCAGGATAGGAGGGAGAAACATGAGGAGTGCTCAGCAGTGTGCTGCCATTACCCAGGAGACGGGCAGTTCCCCTCCGCTCCTCCCCGTCCTCGCTTCCTCAACAGGGAAGGTTCAGCTGTGGGAACCCGAAAGGAAGATGTCGGCGTTTGGGAAGAATCACTTTCCATAGACCGTTTTGAGTAATAGTGATTTTTTTTATAGAAAAGAATTGTCTTCAGGCATGATCTAAGTGAGTGTGTGTTCAGGCATGAACTGGCACGGTTGATTGTCTTGATGCCCCTTCCAGACTTTGAATTGTTAGTTACCCCACATCCATTGTCAAAATCAACCAAGTATATGTCGGCTAGGTTTTAGATTTGTGGGGAATTTTTTAAGATAGAATTTCACTGTGCCTCCCAGCCAGCCTCAAGCTTCTGAGCTCCATCAATTTTTCTGCCTTAGCTTCCTGAGTACTGGGACCATAGGTATGTGCCAGCCCCACCAGGCATATTCATCTCTGTCTTGAGTAAGAATTGGTCCAAGGAGCTCCCTCCAGACACCTGACTCCCAGGTGTGAAATGAATGCAGACAGTCTGCTTACATATACTGCTTCACTTGATCCTAGCAGGTTGGGTGGGCTTGAAAGACACTTGGGCCACAGAAAAGTTATTTTGTAAGTCTGGTTCATTGACTGGCTGAAACTTGATAATTTACCTCTCAAGGATGTGGTTTCTCATGGTCTCCTTTCAGAAACAAGCATGTGAGAAGCATGGAGACATCACTGTGTTCTGTGTTCAGTTACTGGGGTTCCTGATGTAATGTTTACCTCCTGCCCTGATCTTGCTCTCCAGCATGGCTTCCTTCCCAAGAATGTTAGACAGAATTCCTTAACCCTTTATACATATGTTATTTTCTTGTATTTTAAGAAAAAGAGGAAAAGCAGGGTTTGGTGTTTTGAATAGGTACGGCCCCCATAAACTCGTTTGTTTGAATGCTTGGCCATAGTGAGTGGCACCATTAGGAGGTGTGGCTTTGTTGGAGGCAGGCTTTAAAGTCTCATATATGCTCAAGCCACACCTAGTGGGACAGGTTGCTTCTGCTGCCTGTAGATCAAGATCTAGAACTCTTAGCTCCTTCTCCAGCAATATGTCTGCCTGCACGCCACCATGAAGATAATGGACTAAACCTCTGAAACTGTAAGCCAGCCCCAATTAAATGTTTTCCTTTCTAAGAGTTGCCATGGTCATGGTGTCTCTTCGCAGCAATAGAAACCCTAACCAAGTCTCAGGGAATTTTAGGTGACCAATCAGTCATTGGTGGAGTTTGTTGGCAAGCCAAGTGAAAACTCTGGTCTAAATGTCTTTGTTTTTCCAGGATTGCAGGGATGATGTTGGTGGAGCTCAGAACACTGGCATGCTGGGCATTTTAGTCAAAACTGGTATGTATCTCCTCTATGTGACTTCACAGATAAGGATGGGGTGGGGCATGGTGGCACACTTCTAACCCCAGCACTTGGAAGGCAGAGAGTGCAGAATTGCCTTGAGTTTGGGGCAGTCAGGAAACCCGGTCTCCCTGGAACCAGGCTATCAGGGGTCACAGTTGCTACAGTTGCAGCCTTGGCGGAAGTGGCAGAGCTCTTTGGCACTTTGGCTCTCTCCCGCCATCAAGCTGAAAGGAAATGAGTTTAGGTTCCAGGGAAAAGGCAGCGAGGGATGCTGTGCTGGCCAGCGAGAGCTGGCTAGAGGCATTGGAACACTCACAGAGAACCGCACACAGTTGTGTAGGGTTCCTAGAACTGGGATTCATGGCAGAGGAAGCAGGAGGCCTGGGTCATGGTGCTCTGAAAATAACTCCTGTATTGTGTGTATTGTGTGGCTGGACGATGAGGGAGTTGATCTCTAGGAACAGGCCTGCTAGATGTTCCTATCTGTTCATTGTGCACTCTTTAAAAGTGTATGCAGAAACCATTTTTCTTGTCTCATAACTTGTTCTGTTTTGATGGTCAAAAGTTCAGGAGCTTGGGAGTGCAGCTCAGTAGTAAAATGCGTGACCACACGAGGCCCTGGGGTTGAACTTTAGCACCAGACAAAAACAAGAGTTTACAAATTATTTCCCTAAAATTCATTTCCTTCACACAGTCTCTCAAGTTTAGGGAAAAGGAAATGCCTTCTTTGGCAGGTGCGGCTAACCCAGTCTTTTGACAGCAAGGCAGTGGTTAATTTCCTGTGTCTGGGCTCAGCTGTGCTGACAGCTGTGTGAGATGGATCAAGCAAGAATGGAAACATGGAGTCACGGAAGAGTTAGTACAGTACAGTGACCACCAAAGTGTGATCTCTCCAGAGCTGCTTTGAGTTTAGCAACAGAAACAAATGTGTAGATGATTGGAAAATGTCAGACAGTTCAGTAAGAAAGAGCCGAGGAGGCGCTGTGTGCGTGGGGGCCATTTGGAGCCGTGCAGACAGTAAACGCCATCACTTCAAAATTAACACAGCATCTCTCCAGATTTCTCCATCTTCTCCCGCCCCGGAGCATTGCAGCCCTATGGTGTGAGCCGCGAGGAAGCAGGGGAGAAGTCAAGAAGAATAGCGTGTCCATCCTCCTCCCTTTGTTTTGTTTTCACTTTCCCACCACTGAAAGGCCCTAGGATAGCTGATTTTGCTTTTGGCTATTAGCCCATGAATGTTTCCTTTTTTCAGCTCATACAACTAAGAATATTTATCTACTAGCCACCCAAACTGGATCTATGCAGTACCGTAAATGGCCCATCGGCCCCAGCTGGTCTGTGAGCAGCCTATCTCCACTGCATTAAGTTAGTCCTAAAGAATAAAGCAACTCTAACCCTCACGAGAACAGGCCATTCCTACTGTTGATCTTAGAAGAACTAAGAGGAAGCCCATCATTCTAAACCACAATAACAGCCGGCGCGGATGACTTTCAATGCAGTGCAGTGGACAAGCACTAGCTATCCCAGAATTTTAAATTACTCTGAACATCTAAATCCATTTTCAGTAAGAAGTGCTTTTCATGGACTGTCTTGAGCAATGTTGCGTCTTAGTGGTAGCATATGTCAGTTTCGTATGCTCAGCTGTTGGTTAAAAGGACTTCTGACTTGTCCTAACCAGAATTCATTTCTGTTTAGGATGTGAAATACTGATACAGAGAACTGTGAGATGCCTCTATCTTATAGCACCCACAGGCGCTGGCCGCTGCTGTGAATGGGGCAGATGGCTCTCTGCTTCATTCCTTCAGCCACCATTATTGAGCACCTGCTTTGTGCCAGACACATAACGTGGGCAACAGCTTTACATAGACCTACACCACTGTGTCACGTGGGCAACAGCTTGGCATAGTCCTACACCACTGTGTCACTGAGCCGTGTAGAAACCCTCATACTAACTGCTCTAGCAGGAACACTCCAGAAGCCCATGGCGTACGCTGGATCTAGAAAGTAGGTGGTATAGTCAGTCAGTCACTAACATGCCAAGTAGGCGCTGCCCGCAAGTTTGCTCTCAGCAGGATTCAGCTAAAGAGCTAAACAGTAGTTTGCTGTGTGGAGCTAGCACCTTGAGAGGGGCCGTGAGTGAGGTGTGTGTTAATCACCTTTAGACCTTTGATGAAAGAACTCCAGCAGGACAGAATAAGAACCGCCCTCTGACAGATCAGGGAACTGCAGAACTCAGGGGTCTGTTCTGTGAGGGAGCTAACTAAATTCAGGCAGAGAAACCCTGGTAAAGTTGAAGAATAAATAGAGGTCATAGAAGAGGAGACAGAAAAAGAAAGCAAATGCACTGCAGCCATGCAGGCCACAGGCAAGTGGCAGGCACTCTCCTCTCCCTGAGGGTGAAGCCTAGCTACCTGTTTTTCCTCCTTCTTCCCTCTCTTCTCTTCTGCCCATTTTTTAAAGACATATTTAGGGAATGCTTGCCATGTGGCCATCATGATATTAGGTGATAGGAATCCATTAGGGTGCAGAGCAGACATAATCCCTGCTCCTAGAAAACTCACAACCCCTGTTGCGGTGAGTCATTAAACAAGTGGGTAGCTACAAATTGTAAACATAGTGGAGATAACTGGATGCTAGTTGGGAGGGGAGGGAGGGAAGGGAGACTCAGAAATCCATTGGGCCCTGTCAGAGTGATGAAGAGGGGCCTTGCTGTAAAACCTCCCCCACAGCCCCTGCGTGGACTGATGAATTTGAGAGCCCCAAGTTAGGCGGTGGGCCTGCACTTGGCCTCTGCTTTATATCTACTCTCCGTTGGTTTAAATCAGCAGTCCATCTTTAGGACCGAAGGTCGAGAGAAGATGGTTCTGTGATTTGAAGGGAACCTCAACTGTGAGGTGACCCCATACCTAGAGCTACCCTTTGTGAGAGATCAGAAGGCCTGGGAAAGCTATGAATGTGACCATCCCAAACTACCCCTTGTCTCCTGGAGCCTCAGGGGAGAGTGCTTTGGGGGAGATGGAGTCCTGATTCTCTGATAATTTAGGGGTGCTCCTGGGTGTGCTGAACCTGGCATTCTAGCTGTAGCTTTTGTTCACTGACTTTGTCTTCATTTCAGGGAAATATCGGGCCGCAGATGAAGAAAAAATTAATCCACCTCCCTACTTAACTTGCGAGAGCTTCCCTCATGCTGTGGACCACATTCTGCAGAATCTCCTGTGAACCCACATCTTCCGTCCTCTGGACTGGTTGGATCCCTTTCTAACACAGTGGCACCAGTAGACAGCGCCATCCAGTGCTGATCCTGTGGAACCTTCTTCATTGTGCATTAATTAGAGAGAGGGGTATTGAATTGCAGCCAGCCCTAAGCCTTGCTAATCTCTTTTGTTTTGTTTTGTTTTGTAAAAGAAGATGAGACCCAAAGAAAGGGAGAGTCGAGATTTTGTGCCATTCCTGTTAAAATATTCATCAGGCTCACTGGGCTGGGGGTAGGAGAACGCTGCTCCTGCAGGAGTAGAGGAGCTGTCCTCACTTCTCTGCTGGAAATGAGGGGATCGTCTGAGCACGGTGCATCACACAGGGATGCACTGGAAGGTGCATTAGGCTGCCAGCGAGATGCAGAGTTCAACTCTGAAGCCCAGCAGAAGAGCCAAGAAGAATGCAAGACAAACAGCCTGGCAGGTCCTTCTGCTGAGATCCAGTGAAGCTGCTCTAACAGATGTGGAAAGGAAATCTTCCACAGTATTCCCAGCACAGATGACTTCTTTTTCTCTTCATTAGCCAGAGATGACTAATTTAAATTTAGAACCCGAATTTAATTTAAAATAATATTTCCATTAATAACCTATTCATTGCAGATACCTATTATACTGTGTAACAGTTGTTTTGGAAATTTTATGTAAAATTAAAACTATCAGTATTTTACAGATGTTTTAATTAGACATTGTTATTAACAGGAACAGTGCAGAAACTAAAATCAAGCCTTTAATGTCTTATAGACCGTGCATTTTTGAAGTTAGTGTCCAGTGGGGACCTATTAACTGTACATTTGCAAGATTTCATTATTTTTGCCTCTGACACTATGGGAGAAATCTTGTAGGAGCTATTGGGACAGATTCAAGCTTTTATGTACTTCTTACTACAGTGGTAAAATGAGATCTCGTCTCGGTGCCTGGATTATTCGTCTCATGTTAAACCCACCCAAACGAAGGAGACTAAGTAGGTAATGATTTTCCCGATGCATTTGCATGCTGTGCTAATCCGAGGCCTGGCAATTGTTTTCCAGGGCTCTTGGGCATTGAATTATTAGAATGTAATTGTGCATCATTGCTGTGCTCACCTTATTGAGGCACACACTAATGTTAATGAGCCTCAGGCTCTGATGCTTGTTTAGAGATCAACTCTGTCTTGGATGGAAGGGAACAAAGCTGAATAAATGTACTTTAGTAAGTGCTTCCTTCTTTTCTACAAATGCCCCAACTTAGTACTTACACATTGTCAAGTGCAGGTGACCATGTGACCTGATTGCCACACCCAGCCAGAAGGAAGTGCGCAGTGGCTGGGGGTACAGCTGCAGGAGCCTGGTGAGTTCAAGCCCTTTGGCTGCAAGCAAGAGTAAGTCACCTCGCCCCTCCCCACACCGCATTGCTGTGAGCATCAAACGTGGGAACCCATATTCAGTACTCAGCCTAGAGAACCTGCAAGGGCTGAGATTGGTCTTGAGGGTCAGATGCTGTGCTGCACAGACCTCGGGAAGAGCTGCATGTGGGTGATAGCTCAGCCGGCGAGAAAGCAGCACTGCCCTGGCGCCTGGGCAAGGAGCCACATCCATCTGTGGTCTGGGATTGGGGTGCCAGGGGCAGTTTCTTGCTCAGGAGATCTCATATTCTGTAGCTGCTGTGCACTGACGCTGTGCTGGCTTCTGTTATTGTGGGAAATAGTAAGAGTAGAAGACAAGGCTTTTACCCTAAGGGGCTTTCTAGTTGAGAACCTAGGGAGACTACCGAAGGTCACTAGGAACCCAGGACCCCTGTGCTCTGACGACTGCCCCACCTGCAAGATGGAGTGGAGCCTCATGGCTTCCTGCCCAGGCCGTCCTGTAACAGTGCCTTCAAGCCGTCCCACATATCTTCACTGAGCAAGACTGAGTCATTTTTATGTCTGCTGCCACACAGACAACTGAACCAGTGGAAATTAACTAAATATTCCAGGAATGTAATACTTGGAGGCTCACTGTGGATGATGAGGAAACAGTGGAGCCGATGCTCTGGAGACAGGACAGTGTCTCTGAGGACCATGGGAATCTGATTCGAGGTGTTTCTGTAACATATTTAACACACATTAGGGCTTGTTAACTAGCCTTTCCAGCATTCCAGGATAGCTCAGAAGCTTTATATCTTAGACTTGCTAGAAACACTCCAGTAAGGGTCTCAGCTGTCTCTTGGCCTCCTGCAGGAAATGTAACCAAGTGTTTAAGGGGCTTCCTCCACCAGCTGTCTGAGTTTTCCTTGCTGCTGTGACAAAATGCCTTGATAAAAGAAACTGGAGGGGGCTGGAGGGAGGGCTCCGCCGTTAAAGGCTAGGTTCACAACCACAAATATGAAAGAAACTGGAGGGAGGAAGGTTTTAGCTTATAGCTCACAGTACAAGTCCTTTGTGGTAGGGGATTTAAGGCAGCAGGAGCTTGAAGCAGCTGTCCTCAATACATCCCCACTCAAAGAAAGCACCATACCTCTCAAGGGCGTTTGTCCATCTTACACAATCCAGGATCTCAGCCAGAAAATGATGCCACCCTGAACACACACTTCCCACCACCTCAGATCAAGATAACCTGCGCCCCCCCCCCCCATGGACAGCCCAGAGTGACTCCAGCTTCCATTGGGACAGCACTAGTCCCACACAGGCCACCTCGGAATTAAAGGGCTATGTTGTGCTGACGCAAAAGCCTGGATCCACACTGGCCAGCAGATGGACGAGCGTGGAAAGGTGCAGATGATGGGGCACGATAGGAACCGACGGTTGTCACGAGCACGGAAAACACTGGTGGAGTGGGAGTCAGTCCAGTAGTGGCCGGGTTCCTGTCGCTCCTGACTCACACAGCTAGAGGCTGGATTCTGCCTGCCTGACACACCACGTCTATCATGACAGAGACCAGCCCGCTGTGATGGCTCTGCCCAGAAAAGGGGCCACCCCATTGTGACAGGTCCACAGATGTCCCCAGGTGTGATGTCCCCAGGTGTGATGTCCCCAGGTGTGATGTCAGGTGCTACCTTGGGATGATAGCTCTGTCGCTTCTCCCTTAATCCCACACTTTCAAACTCCAGAATCCTGGAGGGCGGGGAAGGTGGAAACACTCAGTATTTATTATGTTCAGTTAGCTTTGGATCAGTGGTTCCAGTAACGTGAAATTAAAGTCCTTAGGCACCTGCAGTAAAAAATTTTTAAAACTGCATTAATCTGTTTGACCAAAACACCCCTTCCTGAGTGGCAGAATGAATCCCTTCTTCATATTGCAGTCATTTGCGTGGAGCCATGTTTACATTATCATGTTTGTTTGTCATCAATCACCAAGATGTTTCTCCTCGGAAACTCACGAGGGAGAGCTTTGCTGGCTTTTTATGAGAGCAGCCATCAAGGCCTACCAGCTAGAAGCACATTTCTGTCTTTAAGAGGCAGCAGTGAAGCACCAGATCAAAAATCATAGGAACTGCATAGGTCACTAACAACTTTGAGTAGCTTCTAGTGTTTACTTTCATGTCATAGGCATTGGAACTATTTCCGTGATTGATGTGCCTGAGAAATTTGTATTTATTAGATGCTTACTGTGGCTAAAGCAGAAGGAAGAGAGCAGGCACAGCTCTGTCTCCTAAGATGAGTGTCTGCAAGTCAGGGCACTGAGGCGTATAAAAACAAACCTAGTCATACAAAGGACTCTGACATAGTCAAAGCAATGGTAGACTTCCCATAAGAGGGCAGAAGCTGGGCGCTTGGGAACAGTTTCTGTAACTTCTGGGGCTCAGGTAGCTGTTGGCCTACACTGTTTTAAAGAACATCTCATTAAATCAGCAGGAATGAAAAAAGAACCTCAAACCACGGTCTTGAGGAGGACACCCAGAGTCGCAGCTACCGGCGGCTGGTGAGAGATGAGGAAGACAGTCATCGACAAAAAGGCTGGGTTTGCTGGAGCTAAGTGTGGTCCACTTAGATGTCTACAGGATGCGAGAGATACAGGAGCAAGGGTGACTAACCCCAGCTGTCACCATTTGAGGATGATGTTCAGACGCAAGGCACTCACCACTGTTTCTGGGAAGATTAGACCTGGCAGATGTTGGGTCTGAGCTGACTCACTACTGTGTCCTTCAGAGAGAACTGGCCCTCACCAGTTCACCCCTCCCCGCCTCTGCCTTGCACTCTTGTGCTTGACTCATGTGGTATCAGTTTCCTTGCTACCATAGGCATTAGTGTTGTGAGCTCTGATTTATTGCAGATAAACAACAAAATACCCCACATATTGGGTTAAGTTAAATTTTATTTATTGCAACTACTAAGAAGTCAACTTCTCATACAACTTCATATATGTGTATGTGTATATATATGTATATATATATATATATATATATAATGTGTGTATAATCTTTTTCAAGTGCACCTATGTTCTAGAGACTAGAGGATGACCTCGGGTGTCACCTCAGAAACACCCCTCACCCCCTTTGAGGCAGGATCTTATCGACCTGGAGCTCACCAAAGAGGCTAGCCTGCCTGGCCAGTAAGCCAGCATTTCCTCCCTCTCTGCTACTTCCCCAGCACTGGAATTTGAAGCATGCACCCTAGACCTGGCATTTTTATGTGAATGCTAGGGTCAAACTCAGGTCCTCATATTGGTAAGGCAAGGCAGCTGAGCTATTGTCCCAACCTTTAACCCACTAAAAAATAACTATAGGCCCTTCTATATAGTTCAGAGAACATCTCAAAGAGCTGGGTGATAGGGAGATGGGCTGCACACCACTCTGCTAAGAATGCCATGGTTTTACAATCATCAACTCCTGCAGCTGCAGGCACCTGTACTGAGCTTCACAAGACTGGGCCTATTGCTGGCTGGTCGCATACACCTTTAATCCCAGCACTTGGGAGGCAGAGGCAGGTGGATCTCTGTGAGTCTGAGGCCAGCCTGGTCTACAGAGTGAGTTCCAGAACATCCAGGGCTCTGTTACACAGAGAAACCCTGTCTCGGGGTGGGGGTAGGGGAGAGACTGGGACTATCGATCAGTCAGGGATTGAGAGGGGCTTATGGGTATCTATCCTTCTCTGGGTAGCTACTGTTTATTGATGGATGCTATGGAGGTATCATTATTCAGTCATGCACCCACAGATGAGCCCACCAGCTCCAGTGGATCGTTCTGTACCCATGGTCATGCCTTGGTTAAACTCAATGAGTAATAAAACAAAAGAGACATTAACAAGGGACAGGGAGGGAGAGGTGATGGGAGTGAGAGGAAGGGAACAGAGGGGAAGGCGAAAATAACCAAAATACATTATACACATGTATGAAACTGTCCAATACATTTAATTTAATAAATAGGAAGCTGGAGAGATGGTTCAGTGGTTAGTGCTTGCACTCTTAGAGGACCCTAGTGTGGTACACAGCACTCATGCTGGGCCACTCACAACTGCCTGTGACTGTAGCTAAGGGTGACCCAGGGGAGCTGACACCCTCATCTGACCTCCACGGCATCTGGGCACATGTGACATACACTCACTCAGAAACATAAAGAACAAATGACTGTAGATACTCCAGAGCAATCCTGTCTTAGCTGGTCTCCTTTCTCAAACCCCCACTAAGGAAAGGAAGAGAATAGAGAAATTATAAACCCATGAGATCAGCCAGTGAGGGAATGCAGACGAGAAGATGTAACAGAGGAAGACACAAAGCAGCTGGACTGTAGCCCAACTGAGTAACAAATGCAAGACAAGGCCAAAAAATCCACAGACACACTCCGTCCTTCAGAACCAGGAGAGTGAAATGTAAGGCAGGGCTGAGAAGCCACGTGGTTGAAAGTTAGTTAACAAACTAATTGGGATCCAGAAGCCCCGAGTAGCCAGGATGGAGGTTTTCCTTTATTCCCTGGGAAAACAGAAGCAAAGGGCTCAGAGGCAATAAGTATGGTGGCAGGACACTAGTCATGGTGGTCAGCTAGGGCAAGAGGGACTGAAGAGGGGGGGCATCTATGGAGGTCTTTCCCTAGAGCAGAGGGAGAACAGTCACGAGGCGTTCAGCTGTTTAGAAAAGCATACTGCTGGATGTGTTAGGGAAGCACTTTAACCCTGATCCTCGGGAGGCAGAGGCAGGGGGATCTCTGTGAGTTCAAAGCCAGCCTGGTCTACAAAGCGAGTTCCAGGCCAGTCAGCACTACACAATGAGACCTGGTGTGGGAGAATTGTCTGTATTCTGTCAATCATATTTTAATAAAATGCTGATTGGTCAGGCAGGCAGTATAGGCGGGAAAGCCAGACAGGAAGTAGGGGTGGAACAAAGAGACTGGGAGTATTCTGGAAGTAGAAACTCTCTCACCACTCCTGCACAGAACACCGAAGAGGCAACATGTAAGCTGTCACATTGAGAAAGGTACTGAGCCCATGTGGCTAACATAGATCAGAATAATGGGTTAAGATAAGTTATAAGAACTAATAAGTAGCCTGACCTAATGGGCCAATCAGTTTATAACCTTATGGAGTCCTGTGTGTAATTTCTCTTTGGGATTTGCCGGCTGTTGGGGTACCGGGCGGGACGGAAACCCCAACAAGCCGGCCCTCATGTTACATATGGCGCCCAGACGTGGATATCTGAATCCACAGAAAGCCTGAGAAAGCTTGGAAAAGAATAGAGTAAAGCATGTTTTCTTGGTATGGTAGCAGCAATTTCTCAGGTCTGCTCTGCTTGCTAGAGGCAAGCAAGGCTGTCAGTTAAGAGAGGCTTCCTGACTCAGCTTTAGCTGCAAAACCCTGCAGCTCATTAAGAGGTCCTGCCACGAAACACTTAAACAGTGTTGATCAAAGGCTGAACGCATGCTTTTCGGTTTTCAGCCATAGCAGGAAAAAAGCTGCGGTGTTTTAAAATGCCGGCTTTCTGGGCTGTCCTGCCAGGGCAATCCCTGACTCTTTCAGGCAGTCAGTCTGACTGAGTATGGTCTGTGAGCAGAATGCTCCAGCTTGCATGCTGGCAGGGACCTTGAAACGCCATAGAGTTGTGGCAGTAAAAGGCTCCAGTGGTACCTCTACCATGAGTCTGGAAAGCTAAGAAATGGACTGGATCCAGCCATCAAAGCCACGGCTTTCCGTATTGCTTTGTAAATTAAAGGCTCATGTGGTCAGAAAAAGAGAGATATACAGTAAAGAGAGATTCAAAGACGAAGAAAACCTCTAAATGGTTTATAGTGTGTTAAAAATATATGCAGGATAAAAGTTAAAGTTCTTAAAGTAAAAAGAAAGAGAGTAGTTGGGTGTGGTAGAACACACCTTTAATCCCAATGCCTGGGAGGCAGAGGTACGTTGACCTCTGAGACTTTAAGGGGCAGAGGTAGTTGACCTCTGTGACTTCAAGGTGTGGTAGTACACACCTTTAATCCCAATGCCTGGGAGGCAGAGACAGACAGATATCTGAGTTCAAGGTGTGGTAGCACACACCTTTAATCCTAGCACTGGGGAAGCAGAGACACGTGGATCTCTGTGAGTTCAAGGTGTGGTAGCAAACACCTTTGAGCCCAGTACTGGGGAGGCAGAGACAGTAGGATCTCTGTGAGTTCAAGGACAGCCTGGTCTACAGAGTTATTCCAGGACAAAGATATACAGAGAACCGGTCTCAAAAAGTAAAAGTAAAAATAAAAGAAATAGAAGTTAAAATAAAGATGGAAAATACACAGAGAATCTTGATACCGTATGTTATTATGCTCTCTTTGAATTGTTTGAATGCCGAGGAAGGAGCAACAGCTGCTAAAAGACTTTTGTTTATAAATGCTGCTGAATTAATCCAATATAGATATTTTGAAAATACCTTGGCTTCAAAACTGAAGTCAAAAGGTATGTTACTTTGGAGAAGAGATTCTGCTTTTGTTTCCACAGAAAATGAGAGGCTATGGATTTATTCAGAGTTAAGAAAAATCATCTTTGACCAAGGGAGGCCACCTGAGAAATCGACAGGAACAGATGGCCCAGATGACAGAGTTCTACATCCAGAACTGATCCAAGACTGCTGCCTGAGATGATCAAGACTCACAGGATACTCCAGTCAGGACTTGATTATAACTCTAAATTTTCTTTAAGTCCCCATAAGATTTTCAGTGCCCCCAACCAGCAGGAAGTAGCCTGAAATACTACGCCCACATTCCCAACAAAGGGACTATGGGTATTTTCATATATTTAAAAAAAAAGAGGGAAATGGTGTGGGAGAATTGTCTGTATTCTGTCAATCATATTTTAATAAAATGCTGATTGGTCAGGCAGGCAGTATAGGCGGGAAAGCCAGACAGGAAGTAGGGGTGGAACAAAGAGACTGGGAGTATTCTGGAAGTAGAAACTCTCTCACCACTCCTGCACAGAACACCGAAGAGGCAACATGTAAGCTGTCACATTGAGAAAGGTACTGAGCCCATGTGGCTAACATAGATCAGAATAATGGGTTAAGATAAGTTATAAGAACTAATAAGTAGCCTGACCTAATGGGCCAATCAGTTTATAACCTTATGGAGTCCTGTGTGTAATTTCTCTTTGGGATTTGCCGGCTGTTGGGGTACCGGGCGGGACGGAAACCCCAACAAGCCGGCCCTCATGTTACAGAGACCCTGTTGTGGAGGGAAAGAAAGGGAAGGAGGAAGAGAGGGAAGGAGGGAGAGAGGAGATTCTGATGGTACCAGACAGGCTTGAGAATGTATCAACAAGAAAGAAATTAAGAAAAGAGACTAAGAAAATACTTTTCTTCGAAATGAAGACCTCAATTCACAAATAAGAAATACCATTAGAAACTTCTTCAAATTTTTATAGTGGAATTGTAAGAACCCCTCCATTGCCTGACCCACACACTCGTAACCAAAGCCTTCACTTTGCTGACATCCATGACACAAGATCTCATCTACAAAGTAACACTTTTGTCCAGATTCATTCTGTGTTCAAGAAAATTCTCCTCCCTTCCATCCCAGCCTCTGACCAGGTCGGACTGAGTACAGTTTTATTTACACAGACTCAAACTCCTCTTGCCAGGCCAAGTATCTCTCAGTCAGATTCTTTGCTGAAGGCTTGGTGTGAGCCAACACATCCAAAAAGTCCTCCGTGGTCACAGTATCCAGCTGGATCCCGGGTAAATTGCTGCTCTCTAGACAAAAAGACAACAGTCAAGGCACAGCACCTCACGGTGACAAGCGTTCTTGACAGGTTACTGGGCCAGGTCTGGAGACTTCACGATATCCTGTTCTTGATGGCTAATGCAGCTCAAACTCACATCTGAAAAGGGCTGAGGGGGACCTTTCTACCCAGAGGCTTTCAGCCCTGACACCCCAGCTACCCCACCACCCTGCCTCCAAAAGGGACTTAAATATATTGTTATCAAATTACTATTTACTATTTACACAATATCTCAGCTAAATCTGACCCCATGTCAGCATGTGCCAGGGGTCGGGCGGGGGGGAACAGTAGTGGGAATCTTGCAGCAGAGGATGCAGCTGAGTACATGGGGGGGGGGGGGAGATGATGATTTCACCAGAGAGCTTACAAATGTTAAAAGCCACAGAGCCTGGAAAACCAGGCTCCAGGCTCCACCTGCTGGTCAGAATGGGTGGGACTTTTGCATGCAAAGAAGCGCTCTGCCACTAAACTGAGTCCCTTTTAGAATTTGGATTTTTGTTAACTTGTCCAGGCTAGCCTTGAGCTCACTATGTAACCCAAGCTGCCCTTAAACTTGATCCTGCCTCAGGTCCCAAGTGGCTGGGAGGGCAAGCATGAACCACCACACCCCTCCAAGAGTTGGAATACGTGGGCACAAATTTCTCTACCAAGCCCACCGTCGCTGTGGGTCCCAGCCATACCTGACTGATGACTTTCGAGCACACTGAAGATCTTCCTCACAGGCCGCATGGCTGCCTCCCTGCAGACCAGCTTAATGTCGGAGCCTGAGTAGCCTTCCGTCTCCTGAGGGAGCCACAGAGCCAGGGTCAGTCAGCAGGCAGAAGGCTGGCGCCTGACTCCTTCTTGTAGGCAGGATCCAGTAGCAGAACACTGGCTTACAATTTTGTCATCCCTGTTCACTATGTCAGCATCTCTGAGTAAGCAATGCTGGACAGAGAGGAGATGCTAACATGCCCAGCAAACTGTCCATCTGGGCGATAGCTTCCTCATACCTTTGAAGACGTTGTGAAATGCCACCCAGTGTTGCCTAGTGGGGCCCTTACCCTAAGTCTACATTGGCTAGAGTGGACATTTGGTTCATGTGTTAAACAAGGCCATTCTTGTTTTGAGGGCCTTTAGAAAGCATTAGGCTTAAGAGTCTACCCAAAGCAGATATCCTGGGACTGGATGCCTGTGGTAGCTGTTCTTGGCTGTAAACTTGACTACATCTGGGCTTAACTAAAACTGAAGCAGCTGCGTGTATCTGGGAGGGATATTTTCTTAATTAAATCATTTGAAGTGGGGAGAACCACTTTTAAAATTCAGATCTTTCGAGGTGGGAAGGTCTGCAGCACGCCTTCGGCTGGTAGCCTATTCAAGGACGTGAGGGAGGAAGCTGGCTCTCTGTGTCTGCTCCTCCTCACTAGCAAATCCATTCCATTCCTTCACTGGATGAGAGAACTACCAACTACAGAATTCTTTGGAATTCTGGAGTATACTAAAGACATCCAGCCCCGTGGTCTGAATTTGTGGGCCTTACTTTGATAGACAGACATTGTTGAAGTAGCTAGATCATAGGATGTAAACCATTCTAATAAATCCCCTTCATATGTGTATACATACACACACATATATATCAAATATACATATACTCATTTTCTAAGTTCTGTCCCTCCTGAGAACCCTGATTAATACAATACCCAAAGAGCATTAACAAGATACATACCTTGAGCTTTTCTTTGCAAAGGATTCGTCAGTTCATTGATCACAATAACCCACTGTGAGTCTTAGAAATGAAGTAACTGGGCTCCGAGAGTATGTGAGGTCCCTAGGGTCTCACAGCTGATATGCTGCAGGGCCAGGATTTGATCGTAGGCTCTCTGAATCTGGATCCCATGCCCCTCCCCACAGCTCCTACTTTCTGTAGCCCAGTCTCCTGTAGCCCATTCTTTCATGAGGAGGGCTCCACTGCCCTCCTGGGCAGCTTGGAGGCTCCCTCTAAGACTGCCCACCTGGCTCAGCACGCTGTACTCCAGCTCTGTGTGCAGCTCCAGGGCTTGGCTCTTGCTCACAGGGGGCAGCCAGTGGTAGATCATGGCCTGTCTGGCCTCTTGGCTAGGGAGATCAACCAGAATCCTCTTCTCCAGGCGCCGTAACATGGCGCAGTCCAGCTCCCTGTATCACAAGAGGACAGGAAATGGGTGGAGCAGCAAAGAGTGCTTCAGACAGACAGAAGATAGATTTCTCACACTTTTTGTTTGTTTGTTTGTTTGTTTGTTGTGTGTGGGTGCATGGCACATGCATGGAGGTCAAAGGACAGATTCTAGAAGTTGGTTCTCTCTACCATGTGGGTCCCAGGGATCAAACCCAGGTCATCAGGCTTGGGGTCCTCTCACCGGCCCCAGTAACTACATTCCAAGTGCAATTTAGCTCTACAAGAAGCAACTCAGTGTTTTAATCGTCACTGTATCTTTAACTCGGTAGTCCGGGCAGTTATTTCATGATGTTTGAAGAAAAAAAATTAAGATGTGAAAAATTGGTAAAAACAAAGAGGAAAGAAGGGAGACAGAGAGCACACCTTCAGGACTTCTCGTGGGAAGGAGGTTCTTTAGTGACAATGGGCAGAGGACATTCACAGCAGTTAAGCGTGTGATAGCTCATTGGGATTTCAATATGGCTTGCTGGACTTGATCTTGCCAGCGAGTCAACTATTCCTTACCATCGCTTGAGCATTCCTGGAAGGATATTAACTTTTCTGAGACTCACCTATCCTGGAATGAATAACCATCTCACTCCACTGCTTTGGTGAACTCAGCACCAACACCCTCCTTCCTAGGTGCCCAGTGCCAACATAGCCTTAGGAAACCCTCTTTCCTGCTTCCATCAGGCCAAGTTTATGCAATTTCACACTAGTAGGTAGTCTTCCTAGACCTCTTAATGTGAAAAATTCATTAGAAAAGTATAATAAAAGAATGCAATCCATCTATATCCCTGCCACCTTGACTCAACAGCAGATAGTACTTGGCCACATCTGCCTCCCGTAGCTTCCCATATAGTGCTCCTAAGCTAAAGGTAAACAGATCGCACCCCTGGCCCCATCTCTAAGTTCTACGGCATCACGACACAAATCTCTCTTCAGGATTTTCCAGCCAAATCCAATGAACATGCATTGTATGCAGTCACGTCTCCCAAATCTGCTACTTGAAGCCAGTCTCTCTGTCCCAGAGAGAAGGGACGGGCTCACTCTAAAATGCCTCGCATCCTAAATTCGTCTCGTGTCTTTCTTGTGGCCCTGTGTGGCAGGTCCTCTGTCACCAGCTCCAGATGAAAGCTGGGACTGAAAGCACTAGAAGCCTGATTAGGCCAGGGTACTCACTATGGAGAGTCTGTTTCTCAGGCACCATGTTTCTGCATTACAGCACATCAGGATACATATATGTATGTCTCACCATCAGAGACATGGTGTCAATTACTGAGATCATCGGATGATGACCGAACTTCCCGTTATAAAGGGCACATCCCGCAATAGGTATTAGACATTCTGTGTGCAGCCACTAACATTACATGGTCTCCCCACACTCTTTCAGTCAGTAGACTCTGCTAGTGCCCTTTATTGGAAGGAATCATTGTTCATGTAGTGATTTAATGTTGCTTCCGTCCCAGATGTTTTACTAGGAATCACTGTGGCATTCTATGTTACCACTATGTGGAGAGGAGCTTTTCCTCACCCTGGGGGCTGCTTGGTTACCTCTGCTTGCCATCCCTATTAATAGTTTGGTGTGTGTGTGTGTGATCTGTGAATTCTTCATATGTTAAATTTTCAGACTCCTAGAAGCATGGAAACATTCAGTTTTCTATAATAGGAATGAGGAGATGTATGTGTTCATCCACCTTAACCACTGCTAAAAAGTAACAAGAGAGTGGCCTGTATTCCAGCCGTCAGGAGACTGAGGGGCAGAGGTACTGTGAAAGGAGAGAGGGCAGGAGACGTTAACTTAACTAAGATGGTGTTTGGAGGGTATGCAGTTACCCCCACTTCCTGCAACACCCCAAACAACACTGAAAGGGTTTGCAATCAGCATAAACCTACGCAGGCAAATGAACTAGAAGAATTGGTAGCAACAACAAAATCCTTAAGCACACTTTTCAGTGAGAGCTGAGACGCTGCATTCTATTCGAGCAGTGAAGAAAGCCAAGAGCCTGGTGTGAAACACACACACACACACACACACACACACACACACACACACACACACCAGAGACTTGGAATTGGCAGCATCTTTTTCCTTTGGGGCCAAGGTGAAGACCAAGAGAAAAAGAGAAGATAGATTAAGAAAGAGATCATAGGTTCCTTCCCTGCATCCTATGGAGAGAACTGCCTCCCCCACACCCAGCATGGGGGGGAAAGTGCAGTCTCTGCTCCCAGAAACACCAAGCAGGTTGAAACAGTGTGTTGTGTTGCTAGGATGATGTAGTGAGGCGCCATCTTCCTGCTCCTAGATGACCGGCAGCCAAGCACTTGTCTTCCAGGCAAGAGACCACAAGAGTTTTCATTTTGCAGTTCGAGCATCCCAAAAGAAAGCCCAGAAGACACAGCTGCTGAGGGTTTCCCAACACAATAGCCCTGTCAGGTCCTCCACATGTAGCTACATGGACAAACCCTCCCCACGGGCACAGAGCTTTCTCAGGCATTTTTTAGTGTGCTCATAGACACGATGAGGCAACAAAGAGACTGCTTCTGTGGGTGGTTTCTAATGCAAGACAGCACTGAGAACAAGTAGACAGGGAACGAATCTTAAGGAAAACAATAAAAAAAAAACCTCTTCTTAGAAAATAGAAGAAACACGTAATATCCACAAAGCAAATCAGATTGCCATTTAAAAAGAATCATTCAGAGGGAAAAACAGCAAAACACAAAATAGATTAAATTAAGAGCACATAGGAAAGTTTAAAATGTAAAAGTAGCAATGTCCTAGAACAAGAAAGACATACACATAGAAAGAAAATCAAAAGGATAAAGAAAAGGGTTGTTCCCTTACTATTTTGATTATTATATACAACTTGAACAAAATTAACGGTTTAGATAAAATTAATAAAACTTTATTGTCACACATTGTTTCAGGGATGGGGAGATTGCTCAGCAGTTAAGAGCACTGACTGCTCTCCCAGATGACCCAGTTTGATTCCTAGCACCCACATGGTGGCGCACAACCATCTGTAACTCCAGCCTTGGGAAATCTGATGCCCCCTCTGACCTTCACCGGCACCAGGCCGTTCACAGACAAACATGTAAGCTTAACACCCATACACATAAACCAGTTTCATAAAGTTGTATCAGTATCTAGGAACAATGACAGTAGTCAATCACAAGTACCACGATATGCCCAGAAACCCTTCAAACTCTGAAACAGAGCATTTACGATTCATGTTACCTGCAGGAACAGCCCTTTATCTGTATACTGGCATGCACTGTAGGCCCCAGGCGTCTTTCTTTGTTCTGCAGCTCTAACAGCAACTCTCTTGGTTGTGGTTTCCTAGCTCCATCATACTCAATGAATGAAAGATTCCTTTTTAATGAGAACTGGTGTGGGATTCCCCTCTGTATGCTCTGAACATGTTATATTGACATTGATTAATAAAGAAGCTGCTTTCGGCCAATGGCATATCAGAATATAACCAGGCTGAAAGAGATAGAGAGAGAGAGTAGGCAGCATCAAAGAGACACCGTGTAGACGCTGCAGGAAACAGGTACAAGATGCTGGACAGAATCTTACTGGAAGGCCACAATCACATGGCGATATACATGTTAATAGAAATGGGTTAATTTAAGATATAAGAGTTAGTCAGGAATATGCCTAAGCTAATAGGCCAAGCACTGTTTTAATTAATACAGTTTCTGAGTGATTATTTCGGGTCTGGGCATCTGGGAACGAACAAGCAGTCTCCATCTACAGAGATTAGTCTAGAAGACCAACAGCCCAATACCAGGAGTTTTTTGGAGAAAGTAACAGAGGAATCTCATGAAGAAGACATGAGATTGGATGTTCCACATTCCTAGTAAAAGGTTTTCTGCATTTGAAATGTTAATGAGACCTAATGTTTAAACAGCGTTTACTAAATGACTGTTCCAAGCATTTTTAAAGATGGTAACCCACTTGCAACACCATGAGACTATGCTATTGTCACCTGCATTTTGAAGATGAGGAAACAAAGGCTTTAAAAGGGTAAGTAGTTCCCCTGGGCTACTGATGACTCAGGACTGGCAGTATGACTTGGAAAACCGGGGTTGGCATGGTTCTCTGCCCACTGACTCCCAAACTGCCTCATGGTAAGACTTCAGAACACTAAAAACAAAACAGAATGGCAAAAGTTTCCAGAGAGAAAAGACAAGTGACATACAATGGGTTAGATATAACACTTCTCAAGCCACACATGGCAGTTCATAGCTGTAATTCCAGAATATGGGAAGCTGAAGGAAGAGAATCAAGTGGCCAGGATTAGCCTGGGCAACACAGCAAGTTCTGAGCCAGCTTAGGCAGCAGAACAAGATCACGTCTAATTAAAACCAATAACAACAAACTTTATCAATAGTAATGTGAGATGTTAAAAGAGACCTATGCCGGGGGCTGGAGAGATGGCTCAGAGGTTAAGAGCATTGCCTGCTCTTCCAAAGGTCCTGAGTTCAATTCCCAGCAACCACATGGTGGTTTCCAACCATCTGTAATGAGGTCTGGTGCCCTCTTCTGGCTTGCAGATATACAGACAGAATATTGTATACATAATAAATAAAAAAGTAAATAAAAAAAGAAAAAAAGAAAGGAAGAAAGAAAGAAAGAGAGAGAGAGAGAGACCTATACCTTTAAAATTCTGAGGAGAAAAATAATTTCTAATAAAAATAATCTATAGCTTGATCAAGCTCTGGATCGGCAGTCTAGGTGATTTTAACACGTGAAGCCTAAATGACAAAACAAAGCAAAGCTGGGCAGGATCCAAGCACCAGAGGACTTGATGCAGAAGGAAGGGAATCACCAGGGTGGCAAGGCTAAAGCTCGGGGTCCCCTCTGCACATGCACACGAGGTGCACAGGATAAGCAATCCAGTTTGGACCTGGCATGAAGGTTCTAGAAGACATATATGCAGGGAGAAGAATTTGACAGAATGGTACATCTGAGGGTATCAAGCAAGTGTTGATTTGGACACTACCTAATTCCTGTCCACATCTCATACTGAACGGCTTCTTTAGAGAAAGATCAAGACAACAGGATCACATGGTGGGGGTGGGAAAGCAATTATTCAATATAGATGTCTATATTGATCAACTAATGCCCTAAAGTGAGAGATTCACCTCAAAACTGCTTGTGGGTACAAAATAAGTGCAACTCTCCGACTGCCAGGCCTGATGGATGCACTCTTAGCGACATCAATAATCATAGAATCATAAGAGGGAGAAGCAAAGGACAAATGGAATGTACCCAGAAATCATTCTTTATACCAATATATTTATATAAAAATGTAACTTGTGGCCACCAGAAAAGACTCAGCCTGGCCCTTGCACTTAGATTTTACACTAGTTATTTGTGTTCTCGTGACTCCCTCTTCCTGGTTACTCTGTACTTCTAGCTCATCAGTGGCCAAATCAACCAGTAAGCATGGGATGCATAAGACTTCTGCCTGCTGTAAACACAAAACGCTCTACCCCTTGCCACGCTGAGCACTACCAAGAGCGGCAATGCCTTAGATCAGAGACCTTCAGGAATCCCCCTCAGGCCTCGACCGTACTGCATGGCCCTGGAACTGAGAGCATTCCGAAATTTACAGCATGAGGGAACCAAGTACAATTTAAGTTTGTTTCTTCAACAGTTACAGTATTTCAAGTTCAAGCTAGCTGGGTACGTTAATAGAAGAGTGAACATCCACTCAGCAGGCAAATCTTTGCAGTCCACCATGAAATAGATGGTCATGACAGGCCTGGGAGAGCAGGCTGAGGAGCCAGCATTGACAGATCACAGGCAGTGAGAGGTTCAAGTACTGTCTTCTACAGTAAGCCCCACATGGAAGGCTACCTGCTTACACATGTCCCCAGACGGATCCATTTTCCATTCTAGCTCTGACGTGCGTGCGTGCGTGCGTGCGTGCGTGTGTGTGTGTGTGTGTGTGTGTGTGTGCTTTATTGGGTGCACCACAAGGGAAGAAGGCAAGGCAGTAACTGGGGTGCTGCTGGCATCTTTGTATTATTTTCTTTACAGGAACTTCCTTCCCACTTTGTCAAAAGAGAAGTCACTGCCTCAAATTCAGAGCAAGTTCTCTGTACACAGTAAAGGCTTTTGATTAGCTTTAATATCCACATGCCCATTATGACAGCGTGGGCTAAGATGTTTCCCCATTAGCATTGAAGTCATCAGCTAAACGGGTCTCTGCCTTGCACTCCGGAGAGAGAAAGTTTTCATGGATAGCTCAAACCTATTGGCCTCATTGTCATCGTCCCAGACATCTTAAACTGAGAAGAAAAATTAAGTCAGAAGCTGGACGGTGGTGGTGCACGCCTTTAATCCCAGCACTTGGGAGACAGAGGCAGGCAGATCTCTGTGATTTTGAGGCCAACCTGGTCTATAAGAGCTAGTTTCAGGACAGGCTCCAAAGCTATATAGAGAAATCCTGTCTAAAAAACAAAAACAAAAAAAGAAAACAAAAAACCCCAAAACCAAAAAAAAAGAAAGAAGGAAAGAAAGAAAGAAAGAAAGAAAGAAAGAAAGAAAGAAAGAAAGAAAGAAAGAAAAGAAAAATTAAGTCAGAGTGACTCACAACCCAAAACAGTCAAATTTTCTCTCTAGAGCTCCAATGCATGACTCCCATAGATAACATCTATGTCATTAATAAAATTACAAAATAACCATTAATAAATTACCATTAACGAATAAACCACTAATAAAATTACATGTAACAGCCACCATAATTAAAATCCAGAAGAAAAAAAACTAACAACAGAACTACACTCCATTGACTGGAGAATAAAATAATGTTTAAAATGTATAAAGAAAGAAGGTGACTCAAAAGGATGAGCAAGAGACTTGCATTTGTCACCCCAAGGACTGCAACCCACCACTTTCATACCATAAACCACTGAAAGGAGGCTGTGAAAGTCAGGAAGAGGAGGCAGACTGGCTGGGGACCTCAGCACTTAGCAACTGCCATGGCAACCAGTGCCCTGGACTTTCTTGTCTCTCATCTGTCCTGATGGTTCACTGGAGAAGCCTGTAACTCAAAACTGCACAAAGCACCAAGAAAACTTTGCTCTCCCCAGCCAGAGGATCAGAAAAAGGAGTTTTGTAAGACAGAAAACCCTGTTCATATTATCTGCTCTAACCTAGCCATGCGATGCTGGGGGTACCCCTCCCAACAAGAGATTGGAGGGGTGGCGAGGATGGAGCAGAGTCAGCAATGGAAAAAAATTTATATATATATATATATATATATATATATATATATATATATATATATATCCCTTCCCCAAAGAAAAGTCAAGTAAACGATGAGACACTAACATAAATGAAATTGTTTATAGAATTAAGCAAATTTGCAAAGGTGATCACAGTACATCAAGCCTGAAACACATAGCAGCCCATAGCATAATACAATTCCACCCACAGGATGATTCCATTCTGTTGCTGGATGTGCACCGCGTGCATGGTGTGAGCACATGGTACCCCTGGAGTGTGTCAGGCCACTCGATCTTGTGCTCAGTTTTGTTTGTTTGCTGTGCCGGATGGAGCCCAGGGCCTCACCTGCTTGCTCGGTGAGCACTCTGCTATCCCAGCAAAGTCCTGCATTCTGTACTGTGCTTACTGACCTGTGGTAGACCACATTAGGAAAAGGTGGACTGGGTCAAAGCCCAAAGTTGGAAGACAGACCCTCAGAGAGTACTTCTCCTCCCCTGGGCTCAGAATGCCGGTGGCTGTTGTGAAAAGAACTTAGGTTACATGGACTGATCTTTCCCATCACAAACGTGCATGGTATAGAAAGGGGCGTCCATATGGGAAGAAGTCCTCTTACACTGGTAATAGAAAGACGGCCAGGCCAGCAGCATCCTAGGAGTATTTTAAATCTTCTAGAAAATGGAAATACTGTCACAAGGGGTTGGCCCATGTGAGCCACTGCTGGTGTCCCCCAAACCAACCATTTGTAGGGCAGGAGTCTCTCAGCTCTTATTATTTTCTGAATATTAGAAGAAAGTTGTCGTCTAGCTTTTTAGCTGCTTCGTTGGACCAGCATCTGCTCTCCTAGAGGGCTCCTTGTAGCACGAATGATAAAAACCCAGAGACGGATATCGCGGTTCAAGCTGAAGATCAGAAAAGCAAAGCAGCCAGTCACTGGCTCTGACCTCTATCTATCTCAGACTGAGACTGAGTGTGAGATTTGTCTCCTCCCATTTTATATTCCTCTCTAGTGCTGGGATTAAAGGCATGCATGACCACAGCCAGGCCTCTATGGCTAACTAGTGTGGCTGCTGGGATTAAAGGTGTGTGCCATCACTGCCTGGCCTGTATGGCTGACTAGGGTGCCTGCTTTGCATTCGAATCTTCAGGCAAGCTTTATTTATTAAAACACAAAAACTATACCACTATAGTTTCTGTAATTTCTAGCCATTTGGCAAGCAGCAAGGGAGACAGTAGAGTCCGCATGCCACTCACAGCCCCCACACCTCGTTTGTACAACCTACCATAGAGTTAAGTAGACATCTCTAGATGGAATTTGCCTTAATAGCCCTGTTCAGCACTTCATTCCCTCTGGACCGCTAGGCCTGAGCTATGCAACAATCAAGGCAGGTCAAATTAGCCCTAATTACGCTCACTAAATTTCTTAGCATCGCTATTACATTAAGTGGTAATATTAAATGTACAACATTTTTTATGCCTCTCTTTGCTCACTTACACATCGGATGACATGGAGAATCGGTTCCTTGCTGCTTCCTTTGGGCCCTCTCCCATGCTCTAGACCAGCCAGGCAGGTGAGCACAAGCTGTGAGCCAGCTCACTGCTGAGACAGACAAAGGACTGCCAATGCCAGAATGATGCTCTGGATGGAAGCCGCCCCAACTGTGAGGAATTTGGTGTTCAGGACTGAGGTTTCACATGGTTGTTCTGAATTAGTTCTTTTCCCAGGCTAGACTGCTTGGATGAAATGAGATCCTGAAGCCAAGGAAAATCTTATTCATCAAGAATATTCCCTCTTCCTAGAAGTTTTCCTTATTAAAGGGATTGGCAGTACGCCACAAGGGAGTTAAAACACAAAGCCCTTTCATTCGGTAATTCCACCTCCAGATATCTTTCATAACAACTAGAACTGTACCCAAAGGTGCTGTTTTGTACATGTGTGCACACGGGTTTATGTGTGTACATTCATGTGTGCTGGGGGTGCATGTAATGTGTGGAGGCAAGAGGACAATTATGGGGTGTTATTCTTCAGGTGCACCCCCCATTTTGAGGGAGTCTTTCATTGACCTGGAGCTCAGTAAGTAGCCTTGGTTGGCTGACAAGTAAGCTCCAGGGATCCACCTGTCTCCACTTCCCCGGTGCTGAAATTAAGAACGCTCTACTGACTGAGCTCTCTCCCTATTCCCTCCCGTTCCTATGCAAGGAAGCTCATTTCCGAGTTACTTACGAATAAAGTTTGGGAACGTCATACATGTCCGACAGAAAGGAATGATTAAATGATGGTATAGTCCACATGTGGGAATTCTGGGCAGCCATTATGAAATCCAATTTTCAAGGATTATTTAATGACACTGGAAATGCTCTCACTATAATGTTAAGTAATGAAACTAAGACACTAGTGGGACCGCACGACGGCACAACCTCTATGGAGGGAAATTTGGCAGCTACACCATAATTCCATGTGCATTACCCTCTGACCTGGTGGTTTTCCTTCCAGGAAGCTACCCCAAAGCTGCCCTGGTGGAAACAAAAGTGGCCTATCCATGCCCACTCCTTACTGCCTCACTGTCTGCAATAGCAGGAGTAGGAACGACCCTGCTGCCATGGCCAGTGACAGAGAAACTTTCAGATTCACAATGGAGGACTACGTAACTATATAAGGAGTAAGGAAGAACTTGTGGCCTTATTTGGAAAGATCTCCAGGATATTCTGGTATTTTGTTAAGGAAAAAAAAAAGTCAAA
This sequence comes from Myodes glareolus, assembly GCF_982192425.1. Taxonomy (NCBI): domain Eukaryota; kingdom Metazoa; phylum Chordata; class Mammalia; order Rodentia; family Cricetidae; genus Myodes; species Myodes glareolus. The sequence goes on along the minus strand of NC_142038.1, from coordinate 11,751,821 downwards.
CAGAACAATTTCTATGGTGAGCAATCTTTTGTGTAAGAGATAAATGCAAGATGTGTGAGGTTGCTCCTATAAACATGGAGTGCTAGTCACAGGAAAATGTTTTTAAATAGCTAGAAGTTGTAGCTTTTAAAATAATCAAAGGCTAGAGTAGCAAACACGTTTACTAAAACATGTAGATCTGTAACAGTTGTGTGTTCTCTTTACTATGCCCTGTATTGTGCATGCTATGCCCTGGACTGTGCACACAGTTAGCACCTGAGTCAGCTTCCTGACACCAGCATCAACAGACATGAGAGGGAAGTGCTCTCACTGTGTGGCGTGGACCCTCGGTGGCTCCACTGTTACTTTGTGGGACCATTGCATATGCCGCCCATCACAGCCTGAGGCACCATTATGTGGCGCATGGCTTCAGTGCACCCACAGGATTATGTAATTGTTACCACAAGAGATTTTAGAACAAACCTTCTCTCTACCCCAAACCCCTCATGTAGCTGAGGCTGACTTCAAAATCACAGCCAATAATGACCTTGAACTCTTGACCTTCCTATATCCACCTCCCAAGTGCTAGAACTATCTACCATGACAGGTCTTTCTTGTTTGCCTTTCTTGATTGCCTTGAGAGGCTTCATTGAGTGAGTGGCTTACATCATCTAGGTTTGTCTTTCCTGCCTGATGGTAAATCTCATCAGTCCACTTAACGAGGCTAAGAGACAAGCCTTTGAGCAGGTCTGTGAACTGAGGCATTCATAGGGAGGGCTACCTGAGAGAAGACCCTCTTCAAGATCAAATGGCCCAAGTATAAAAAGGCCTGAGGAGAATGCAGAGCCGCTTCGGCCTGCTTGGCTAGCTTCTTGCTGGTCAGTACACGTCACTAAAGCTGCTGAACCATCTCTAATTGACGTCAGACTCTAGCTTGTTTGGCCTTCCAAAGAGGACCAGTGATTCATGGGCTCTTTCAGGTCTTCCACACAGACTGGAACTGCTAAGGCCTCCACCTGATGAACTGCGCAGCTGCCAGGCTCTCCACCGTTCCAGTGTGCAGATGGCCAGGGTTGGACTATCCAGCTGTTATCAGTTGGAAGTCACTCTAGCGAACACATCCCTTTGGTTTGTTTTCTTGTTTGTTTTTGAGACGGGGTCTCACTATGGAGCCCTGTCCTGGAACTCAGTATGCAGAGCAGGCTAGCTGGAGTTTACGGAGATCCCCCTGCTTCTGCTTCAGGAGGGATAATAGGTGTGTTCAACTGGGCCCAGGACAAATCCCGTTTAATGATAGACATTGGTTCTTTTCCTCTAGAGAGTTCTGCTACACCCTATAATAACAGATATGCATTTTTTCAGAACATAGGCAGACAAGAACCTGGCTTTAATCTCTTCTAAATGATACAAAGAGTGATGATAATAATAACAAAATGAAAAGATACAGCACAATCAAATGCATGACCACTGAGAAGCCCTGGCCATGAGCTGTGCAGCATGTGCTCAAGAAAGTGGTTTTCAAAACTCATAGACTCACCAGAGGCAACACTGCATTCCTGTAATCACAGCAGCCCGGAGGCAGAGGCAGGAAGACCTCAAAATCAAGGTCAGCCTGGGCTATAAAATACGATCATGCCAAAACAAAAACCAGAAAGGCGCAAAATGCCACAGTGTAGTTCTCAGTTTGGAGAAGTAGGGGGAGGGGGCTCACTCACTGCTAGTGGTGACACCTGTTTTGTCGACATTTTGGGGTAACAAAGCAGCCCGGTGGGGTGAGGGACAGCTCCCTTACAGAGAGTGTTCTAGCTGTCGTCCAGAGGCAGTGATAAAACCGGCACCTCCAGCAACGGGTCGTGTCGTGGTGAGTCCAGAGCCAAGAGAAGATGAAAAGTCGGGGACAGAGCTGGTATTGCAGGGGAGGAAGAGCAAGCATGCACCAGGGTTTCTGCAAGGCGTTGTTCTTCCTGAGCAGAACATGAAGGTTTCATCCAGGTCACCCACACATTCAAGGAGGAAAGCACGTTTAGGGGAAGGCACATTTCTGAGTATACTCGCTAAGGTCCACATTTCTGAGCATGCTCAGTTTAAGGTTATAGGTCAGAGAGTTTTAATCAAAATACAAAGAATAGCTTTGAAGGTTCATTAATACCATTTTAACATATTTTACGTGTATGAGTGTTTTGCCTACATATATGTTTATCTGGTATGGGGGAAGGTCAGAAGAGGACGCTGGATCCCCCAGGACTGGAGCACAGATGATTGTGAGCCATACATGGGTGCTGGGAATAGGACCTGAATCCTCTGTAAGAGCAACAAGTACTCTTAAGCACTGAGGCAACCCTGATCGAGGGATGCTAAACTCAGAGAGATGTACCACAGAGGAACCAGACCAATACACCTGAACCCACAGATCAATCATGGCATCGCCAAAAGTGAGAAACAAGACAATGTCACCTAGGGATGCCATGCAGAGTGATGCTCCCGATACTGAGGTGACATGTGAAGAAAATCTGCTGAACTGAATCAGCCCCAGTTTTAGCCTAGAGTACTTAGAGCAGGAAGGAGCACGAAGACAACAGCGGACCCCGGCCAATCAGTCGCACAGAACATTGCAGGAGCTACTGAATTCACATGGAGGGGAGGGCTCTCTATTCTTCTGGAAAATGTGTGTGTAAGTCTCTCAAGGTACAGACCTGCCACGCTTGTATTAGGAGCCATACAGTCTCCCACCCTCCCTAGTAAACACCCAGAGCCACCAGGCCGCAGAACAAAGGCACAAAAGCAAAAGCAGTTTGGAACTATTTGAAAGTAACAATCCTTGGAAAGTAGAGGACAAGGACACACACACACACACACACACACAAAACAACAGAAAGAAAATAACAACTGACTGGCCAACGCCCAGTTAGTGGGTTGCTGTGTCTGGCGGTGGCAAGGCAGGGGGTACAACCCAGAGCCTTGAAGCATTTATGTGAAACTGGCCTGTTTAGGAATCTGTCATGTGATCTCTCTTGATTTCTTAGAAGATTAAGTAACAACTGTCCCAGTTTGGCTGAATGGAATTTTAACACGGGTGATCCCATCGTGACTCTAGCCATTGCAACACCAATGGAAGCTTAACACCAATCAATGACTTCCAAAGATGTTTAGTTAAACACTGAAATCTCAATTCTCTATTGGACTCCACTTTTAGCATTGTGCATAAACAAATCTTTAAATGTTAAATGCTAGTCATCTGAGCACAAGAGAACACATATTACAGATGTGTAGGGAGGTGGGCCAGGTTCAGACTGCGAACATATCTAAAGGAACAGATTAAACATGGATTGCCTAAAATTGGTCTCTGTCTCTTCTTGTTTGGGACCCGGAGGATTAGCATGATCAAAGGAGCTTTCTGTTTGTCCCTAAATATGGAAAAGGAGATGGAGTGGGGTGAGAGAGCCCAGCTCTGCTCACTGCTGTATGGGGTGGGGTGAGAGAGCCCTGCTCTGCTCACTGCTGTCTGGGGTGGGGTGAGAGAGCCCTGTACTGTTCACTGCTATAGGGCACAGTGGGATGAAACAGCCCTGTTCACTGCTGTTGACCACCGGCTGATTTGCCTTTCATGACCTTGGTCACCCTCTAAGAATGCTTTCTTATGCATCTCCTTCCCTATCCGGGACATAAAAAATAATAATGTGAAAATGTTCCAAGAACTGTAAGAGCATTATAACATTTTAAAAATATATTCTCTGAGTAGATATTGTTTTCCCCTAATCAACATCTCTTATTTCCCAATTCTTCTAGAATTGTTCTTAAACCACTCTGGGATACAGTTTGAATAGGAAACTCTGAGAGTAGATTATATTTTCAATTAGAGATTATTTAGTTTTCTATTTACTATATGGCATTAGAGAAAGAATTTTTCTCCTAACTTAAAAAAAAAACTTTAATTTTAATACCAATAAAAATCAAGCCGCTATTTCTGAAATGTTCTTTGAGAACTAGAGATATTAAGCATTTATAGGTCTACGCAAAACCTCTGCCTGATTCAAAAAAACCTATAGTCCCTCCTATGTCCTAATTTCTGTTACTTTAATAATAATATAAAAAACTGACAAAGGTGACTTCAGGGAGAAAGGGCTTCTCTAGCTCACAACTCCAGGCTACCGTCTATCACCTCAGGGCAGTCAGGTGGCAGGACCACGGCCAGGGGCAGAGGGAGATGAACGCATGCGTGCCTCTGGATGAGCTCGACTCTACCCTTACACAGTTTAGGGCCCAAACCCTGGGACTGGCGCTGCCCACTTTCACACTGGTCTTTATAGCCACGGGAGATTGGCTCCTTGTCACCCACACCCACTAGGGATCCAGTTTTGTGTGTTACTTCAGTGCCTCCTCCTATAGCTCTCCCTGAAATCTTTATCTGTATTCAGTGGATCACGAACATACGTGCGACGTGTTCTCTTGATGCCTTACCACGGCAGGTTAGACGCTGCTAAGACAAATACGAGATCCTCCGAGCGGGCCAACCCGTCCATCTGCACCAGGAGTTCCGTCTTCATTCGGAGGCTCCCTTCGTGTTCTCCCCTGCAGAGACAAGGAGACAGGATGCCCTCTCACAGTCTCACAGCACAGCCTTTGCCCTCCTGACGTAAGGGGCACTCACAGCAATGCCCTGTGGCTGAAAAACAGGCTCCATTCTGATAGCAAATAAATGGGCATTTCAGGTAGACACAGCTGGTTTACGTTTAATTTCTATTATTTTCTTTTAGTTCTGTGTCAACCCTCACTTTATCATCATTGCATGTATTATTTACCTTTTTATTACTTTTTATGTGAAAATAAAGCACCTGAAATGCCCATTAGTCACCCCTGAGGCAGGCCAGAGAGGCCCGTCTTTGCAGGGGGAGACCAGTGAGAGCATGCAGGGGCCTGTGGCTTGGGAGCAGCTGGCTGCTCCTTTCAGGCTGATGCAGCAAGGCAGAGGGCTGCAGTGGGGTCCGACAAGGCACAGTAAGGTCAGGTTCATATCCCATGTCAGTCAGCCATAAAGCCCACCCATCCTGGCAGGTCCACCATGTCAGTCAGCCGTAAAGCCCACCCATCCTGGCAGGTCCACCATGTCAGTCAGCCCTAAAGCCCACCCATCCTGGCAGGTCCACCATGTCAGTCAGCCCTAAAGCCCACCCCTCCTGCCTGCAGCCTCGTTCTTCTGTTTTCCTGCTGGGAAAGTGGTTTCCACTGGATAAAATTTTACAAATTATTTTCTAATTCTACTTTTATATTTCCAACAAGCAAATCTTTGCCTTTTATTAGCCTGGGCTTTGTCTCAATTAACAGACTATTAAAGGTCACTAGTAAATACAGCTACACAGAAATTTTCCAGACACCTGTTTTTTATATTTCCAGATTGAGGTGCCAAATTTAATAAAAATTTCAAAGAGTATCTTTGATCATAACAAATCAACCAAGTTGAGAGAGTGCTTTCCTGGCAAACACAAAGCCGTGGGTTCAATCCCCAGCACGTGTATTCACACGTGTAATCCCACACTTGGGAGGCAGATGCAGGAGAATCAAAGTTCAGGATCATTCTAAACTATACATTGAGTTCAATGCCAGTCTAGGATACAAGGGAACTCTAAGGATGTTTGGGAAAGCTATATGCAAACTTACTATTTTATGCTTCATATATATGTGTGATGCATTTACTTAATTATTCTTTATCAATAAAAATTGGGAGTCAGATATCAGTAAGATATCTGATATCAGTAAGAGTAAGAGCCTGAATAAACACAGAAGCAGAGGAGAAGCCACCTGAGATCTCCTATCTCTTCTGTTCCTCCATCCAAAAGGGCTGGGATCCTAAGCCCTGCCTTACTACTTCCTGTCTCCTAACTGTCCTCAGTTCTCCCAAAATCTCTATAGTTAATTTTGGTCAGTTAATGGCTAGCTCCACTCTCTGACTCAAATCAATCTTTATTGTCAGAATGAGATCAAAATACATACAACATATGTGTGTGAGCACATGTATGTGCATGTACATAAATATATGTACACACACACACAAATACATACAAGAGTTTAATTGGAGTTGTCCCTCACAGGGAATTATACTCATCTCGGAACCCATTCGTCGGTTGTCAAATAAAAAGTCCCGAACTTTCCTCTCCTCTATTGTTGGTCAAGGGTGTTCTAGAGAACCCAAAACAATGCAGGCTACTGCTACTGCTCTTGAGTGCCCATCAGAACTTGACTGCAAAACCCTGTGGCTGAAGACAGCACACACATTGGTCATAGCACATTGAGAAATCATGTTAGTATAGGAAGCTTCCTCCCTACTGGATCACTCTCCAGAGGGTGCTATGTAGGATGCTGAGGGAGCGGCAGTCAATAGTCTTTGGCTGTTACTATTTTTCCAAGACAGGGTTTTTGTATCTCTGGCTGATGTGGAATTCATGATATTGACCAGGCTGGCCTCTAATTCACAGAGATCACCTGCCTCTGCCTCCTGAGTGCTGGGATTAAAGGTGTGCACCACTATGCCTGGCTTGGGAGTCAACAATCTTATCCAGCTATGACCCCTGTAAACTACAGTAATGACTGATATGACAATAGTCACATGAATGTTATGGAGATAACCAACTGCTTTCTGATTGAGGTTAAGGCCCCATTCACTGAGAAAGTGCATGCCTGTTACTATAAATCCAGCCAATACCCCAAGGTTGGGGAGTTCATTGACCACAGGGGTCAACCTACTATTATGATTTCGCTAACTGGGCATAGTATAAAACTGTACTCTAAATTCCTAACTCTCTGCCCATAGATTAGTGGAGCTCTCGTAATTCAGAGAAGTTTCTTTGGGTGAGAGACAGTAGTTAATGCAGAAACTCAAACTGGTCAAAGTGAAGAGAGTAAGTGACTGTGGCGTGCTTGGTCACTAATGGGACAGATCTGTCCCAGCCTTCCTCTCCTGAAGCTCAGCCCAGCCTTCCTCTCCTGAAGCTCAGCCCAGCCTTCCCCTCCTGAAGCTCAGAAGCCATTTCAGAGGGTGGGGTAGGAAGGGATCAGGGAGAAGCAGAATCAGCAGCATCTTCTGGGCATGACAGGACAGATATACTCAAGACCTCACGGTAGCGCTGAGTGCCTCACCAGACCTGCGCAAGGGCAAGCCAGTCATTGAGCCCGCACTCCTAACTGAGGAGCTATGGACAGTCCATGGCTTCTAGGGGAGAGAAAGTCAGTTTTCATTAAGGGCATGGCTCCTGGTAAGTCGACCATGCTCCAACGGATGTATATAGTCAGCACAAGTCAGAGTCAATGAATTTTTAAATAAATAATTTTCACAAAATAAAGACACGAGCCAGGCTGTGGTGGTGTACACCTTTAATCCCAGCACTCGGGAGGCAGAGACAGGTGGATCTCTGAGCTTGAGGCCAACCTGGTCTACAAAGCAAGTTCCAGGGCATCTAGGGCTACACAGAGAAATCCTGTCTCAGGAAAAAAGAAAAAAAAAAGGAGGGAGGGGTGGTGAGGATCTGGGGGAAAATTAAAGGGAGTAACTAAGAGCAAATGTGTGCAAAACAAACTGTATGAAAATTTCAATTAATAAAATATTTTAAAATAAATTTTCAAAACTTAACAATGGGGACCGAGGTGATAGGTAAGTTGGTAAATGCCAGCCCTGAGGACCTAAGTTTTGATTCCCAGCATCCACATGAAAGGCCAGACACAGTGGCACATTCTCTCTCAAAAATACAAAAAAAAAATGCAGAAAGAGACTTCTGACTTATACATGCACACACACACACACACACACACACACAGTACAAGCACCAACACAAACGTGCACACACAATGTCACACACACACACAAAAATCAAGCAGGCAAACAAACAGCCCTATTTGCCCTTTTGAACGCATAACCAGGAAGCATTTGTAACCAAGAGGCGCTCCTTCCTTCTGGGAACATTTTTGAACACTTAATCTTTAGAAATAATGCATGTGACAGATGTCCAAGAATCATCAGTTTCCTCTGCTTCCAGAGAATGTAATGCAGAAGCGGCTGATCCTGTGGCTGCATGGGCCAGCCCCAGTCCCCACAGGCAGCCCTCCGGCTCCAGAGGAGGTTATTTTGAGGCAGCCAGGCCATCATGGCAGCCTGGGATCCTGCGGCTGGATGATCTTCAGGCCTGAAAGCCACTCTGTGGGGAAGGGGGGATGGTGCTCCCTCCGGTTATAAAAACTATTTAAATCAGCTACTCAGTTAACAGGATCTAATTTAAAGACCTTTCCATGTGTCTGCAGAAAATTTGTGGGCTTATTAATAGGCTCATTCTGCTGGTGAACATCGATGGGCTTCCGACCATCACACACACTTATAAAGGGGAGAAATGATGACCCAAAAAAAAAATAACCAAACCAAACCCGTCTGTTACCCAGGAGTCATGCCTCTCTGACTCATCACAGACTCCAGCTCGTCCAGGAAGATCGTGGAGGGGGCATGATAGCGGGCAAGTTCAAACAGCACCTGAGTGGGCAAAAGCAAGAGCGGGGTCAAATATATATTCTTAAGTTAGTCTTTGACACACATGTAAACTTTAGCCCTCAAATGTTCCCAGATTAAAAGCTTATAATTGCTGGAATAATAAGCATTTGCTCTCTACCAGTACTCTGGGGCAACTTTATAACCATCACCGTTATTTCTCCTTAGTTCCACCTTAGGGGGATGGATGGTCCAATTATTTCCATTTATCATTTGATAGAGAGTGGGTGGCAAGTTCAAGGTTCCAAATGATAAGTATGAGAGCTGAAGATACAATTCAGTTCCCAAGCTCCTAATTGCCTCGTTAACCCTCGGGACACCTGCCAATAACATGCTCCATGTGGACGCAAACATCCTTAGGATACATAAAATCATATAGTAACTTTCTCCCCTTTATCTTTAGGAAAAATAGGATTATTCTCAGAAGGAAGAAATTCAGGAAAAGGACACTCATGGATAACAAACTGAAAATGTCCTTTCTGCTCCCCACGTGATTCCACAGGGCCCCACTGCAATTCAACACAGCTTGCTAGGATCAGGTTCTTTGTACACCTTTTTCCTTTTGTTTGCTATTGTTACAGGGTTTTGTTGTTCTTGAAACAGCTTCAGCTAGACTGGAACTCACAGTATGACTCAGATTGGCTGGTGAACTCAGGGGATTCTCCTGCCCTGCCTCTCAAATGCTAGAGGAGCAGATTCCCAAAGGCAATTCTTAACTGAATAAGACGTTCCGTTCCAGAGTAAAATATGACAGACTGAACAAGAACAAGAAAGCAGCCAGCAAGAGAACAGACATAAAAACAAAATAAAGAACTCGACAGGGAGATATACTCGTGGTGAGCAGTATAAAGAGCTAAATCTTTTATTTTTTTAAAATCCTGTAGCTGATCTCTCGAGCGCCATGTTCAGTTCTTCACTGGATGGCTGGAGAACGCAGCAGTGCTGAGCAGAAAATCCGAGATTCTTCAGCTGTCCTGGGGGATTTATTCTCCATGTCACTGAGCATAAGGAAAGCATCGCAGGATAAACAGAGGGGAAATGCTCCGGTGTGGCTTTCAGGAGTGGCAGAATATCCCTCTGAGGTGTCTCTGTCACCAAGGAGGAAACCTCTCACATCCCGTAACTCAATGAGTCCAAGGTGATGAGTCAGCATTTCCCTGTCACAGAATCCTGGTTCATAACCCCCGGCTCCTTCTCAAAAACTAAGAGTAGGACTGTGTGTAGATGTTTCCTTTAATGGAAATATCCCCTCCTAGACAAAGGACAGAAGCTAAGGAGACTCAAAAAATAAAGGGAACATAAAAGTCTTCAGGAAGTAAAGGGAATTTACAGGCTCAGGAAGTAAAGGGAACTCACAGGCTCAGGAAGTAAAGGGAACTTACAAGACTCAAGGAATAATGAAAATTTAAAAGGCTCAGGGAATAAAGGGAATTTACAGGCTAGGGTAGTAAAAGGAATTTACAAGGATTAGGGAATCAAGGGAATTTAAAAGGCTCTGGGAACCCTTGAAATACAAGATTTAAAAGGCTGATCCCCATGGTTGTAGAAGCAAGAACAACTGGTACAGAGAGGAGATTGTGTGATTGGCGGAACTCCCTGCAAGTTGCCTAGGGAGCACCAGGTATGCATCCTCCATGATGATTGGTGACTCAGATGTCTTCACTTCTATGTCAGTCATCTGTGTTCCAAAAACTCATTGGTTGACACTTGGGTAGAACTGTTTATTTGGTATTTAGCAGGGTGAATGCACATTGGTTCACACACACACACACACACACACACACACACACACACACACACACAGAGCAAAAGTCATGAAACAAAGGGCAATTCTGGGAAAACACCTCTCTCATACACTGGAGACCAGCCAATTAGGAACAAGTCACTTTTCTTCCTGTCACAGAAAGAGAAGCCCAATTATACCTGATTTTTAAAGTGATTACAATAACACCAATCGACTTAATGAAAAAGAGGATATTAGAACCCTATATCAGACCTACACACAGTTTTAAAGCGCTTACTCAGGTGTAGAAGACCAAGGGCCTCTTCAACATAAAGTTAGAAGAACTAACTGCATTTAGGGCTTAGGTCTCCATATTGCTCAAATTACTGAGTTTCCATTCCCAGAGAATAAATAGAATCCTGGTAAGTGCTTCTAGAAGCTTTAGTCTAAAATATCCAGAGGTGCTTGGAGGAAGTTAAATCATATGAGGGGGAGGGAGATATAAGCATCAACAGGTGTACGCATTTGCTAAAGAGATCACTCAGCTATTCAATAGTGCTCAACTCCTAAGAGGCAGGAGCATTAGGAGAGGAGGGGGGTTCACAGCCCAAAGGTTCCCTATAAATAACTCCTTAATTGGAATAGAAAGAGAAACAAATGGGAGAAAACGTTTTTCTGATTGAGGGGAAGGTCCTAAAGGGTTTGCTTTCCCTAAAAACCTTTACAGGAAGGGGTGGACAGAATGCTTAAACCTCCCCAGGTGAGGAACTTCCCAAAATCTCACAGAACAGGAAAAAATAACTTCTACAAGGAAATAAGACCCTTCAAGGTTGGCAGAGGTTTCCAGTTTCTTCTTGAATGTTTTTCAAATATTTAAATGAAAATGTATTTTTCATAAGAAAAAAGAATATAAGTATCTTCTAAAGTAACTTGTAAAATGCTCATATTAGGGGCCTGGGGGGTGGCTCATTCAGTAAGGGGCCTGCCATGTGACCTTGAGAATATGAGTTCATAGATTCCAAATCAAGGAAATGTACGCTTTCATGCATTTTCCAGAAAGCCAGGTTCTTTTAAACATGTGGTGAAGGAGATGGAGACCTGGGACAGGAAGGATTGCTCACTCCTGGAATGATACTAAAGCAGAAAATAAAAAAAAAACCTGAGCTAAAAAAAAAATACAAAGAAGGAACATTCCTGTGATTGGCATTTCTAGACATTCAACACTAAATAAGAAACCATTTTCTCTCCATCTATGTTGAGGATCATCATGAAATATCTAAATGTACATGTTTGTCCACCTGGGGCTTGTCCGGGGAGTCTGGGAACTTTCTTTAAACCCTTTGCAGTATCTTGTGCTCATGGTTCCAAACACTTTTTGTGACAGGACATAAATCTCTACCCTTCAGGGGAGGGCGTCTTTTGTGAGTTGTTTTACTGTTACCCAACACACAGAAATTAAACACACACACATCCCAAAGAGCTTTAGGCTGATAATGATTGTAGTTAATAGAACCTCAGCCCTTTGAAACAGAACTGACCAGAACCCTAGGGATCCACACACAGCAGATAAACAGGAGTACCTGGGGATCTGGTCTGAGACAGCCTCAAGATAAAGATCAAAGGAGAAAATGTAGATAAATATTTTCATAGATTTCATCTTGATCCAGGCGCTGTGGTACACAACCTATAATTCCAGCACCTAGGACAATGAGGTGATCCCAAAAGACATGAGTTCAAGGCCAGTCTGAGCTACATCTACAAAAAAGCCTTGTCTCAAAACAGTACCACTAAAATAAACAGAGCAACAGAAAAGAAATACAATGTTGAGGGAGTGATAAAAATCCATAAAAACTTAAACATTTGAAACAACTTGAAAACAATAACAAGGAGCTAAGGGCTAATTTGGTGTTATAGTAATTGCCTGACATGCAAATGCCTACATTTAATCCTTAGAAATGAATGAAAGAATGAATGAATGAATAGTCAAAGTAATAAATAATAGGTATGGTCTTAATTTTAACCAACCCTCCTAAAATATCCCATTATGTCTTCTAAGCAGTCTACGATCATTTGGAAATTAGCTTTATGAGGGACCATAATTCCAGAGTAATATTTTAGTGTGATTTCTTTTCAGAAAGTAAATTTTACATTCACTTAGTATTGATTACTTATCAGTCCTTCTACAGGAGGCAACAATCTAACAGGATTCCTGGCAAGGCTCCCCCTTTATGGCAAGGTGTACATCACAGTAGCTGTTCTCTTAGGGTGACAGGAAGATACAGCAAAATGTTAGAGTGTAAGAGATGCCATGGGCCGGGAACAAGATATGGTAAAGATGGAAACATCCACAGAGAATACACTGTGCAGGCAATGAGCAGAGGAAGAAAAGATGCTCAGAACATCTGAAAGAATAATTAAGGTTTATGTCTTTCAATTCCTCCACAGAGTGCATAGTGTAGGGTCTGGCACACGGCAGTGGCCTCACACTAAATGTTAACTGGATAAACTGTACATGCTTAATAATGAATGGTTCTTGAGTGAAGAAAACAGTAGGCCACTTTAGAGACTTTTATTCTCGCTTTTTAATCCTAAATTGTGTAAATCAAAAAATAGCTGTTGGTAAAATTCCAGAAGAAGGGAATCCATGTTTTGCTGATGGCAATATGATTAATACCCACATGTGACAGTCAATCCACTTCCTGGGCTTTGAAGAGTCACAATCCAAGTAGAGGCTAACATATATACCACCTTAAAACCAACACGCTCTAGCATAATTTTGTACTTTGATATTCAAGAAAACTGATTTTTAAACATCTTAAGAATTCCTACCCGGACAAGTTTTTCTGAATCTCCTCTCCACTTGCTGACAATGGTGGAGGCAGAAATGTTAAAGAAAGTCGTTTTGCACTCGGTGGCCACCGCTTTGGCCAGCAGCGTCTTTCCTGTACCTAGGGACACAGGAGGATGACCATGAGCAGGTGCTTCTGCTCCTTGCCTCACTGACGGCAGCAGCCAGGCTCCCACAGACATCCTTCGCCCCAGCTGACAGGCAGAACAGAAAGATGCGCTTACCTGGAGGGCCGTAAAGCAGCAGACCTTTCCAAGGGGAGAGGATGCCTGTAAACAGCTGTGGGTACTTGGAGAACAAAGAACAAGGTGAACATGAGTACATCAGCCTGCACATCCTGCAGGCAGGGCAGGAGGTCCTGCAAAACAGCCCCTCTAAGGCTTAGCCCCACTTTTTAAAGGTCCGCTCCTCTGTGTGGATCTTGTTTGTCTCGGGGCATTTTCACACTGGGTAAATGTCTGAATTAATTTTTGTGGCTTCTTAAAAGCAATAAATAAATAAATATGTACATACATACATAAAGAAAAGAAAGGGATATGCAGCTATTTTCTTCTCTGTGGCAATAGTTATTTCTTCTCTCTCCCTCTCTCTCTCTCAAGACAGGGTTTCTCTGTGTAGCCCTGGCTGTCCTGAAATTCACTCAGTAGACCAGGCTGACCTTGAACTCACAGAGATCTGCCTGCCTCTGCCTGGGATTAAAGGTGTGCGCCACCACCGCCCAGTGACAACAGTTATTTCTATGTATATAATTTCCTTCCCTCTATGTTCTCCATGTGGAGCCTTCAGCTCCTTTTTAAAATCATAAAGAAGACACAGACCCAAGATGAGTCCTAGAACCAGCCCACAAAGGTGTGTACCCGTGGGAAGCTCCATGGTGAAGCCTGTGGCAGAGGCTGAGGATACTGAGGCTCAGAGGATGCTAACAGGTTTCAGTTGGGTTTCTTCCATTAGCTCAAGTTCAAACCTTCTAGGAACTGGACAGGACTGGTGGAAGACAGGGGAAATGACTTCATGTTCTTAGAGTCCCACTGGTACTGATGGCAAACACACTCCCATCGCCTGTGGAGGTTATAATGCCATGGAAATAGCACATCCAGAAACGGGGGAGGGGATGTAACCCTGGTAGATTCTCTGTCGACCACGTTAAACGCTGTGGGTTTGTTCCCCAGAATAATGAAAAATAGCATATCCAGGGTGCCGATAAAATGCTCTATTCTTCTCAAAAGTTTTGTGCTATGGTTTCACTCTTAGCTCTGAATAAATATATTTCTTACTTCCATCTGAGCAGGATGGGGGGGGGAGATAATCTGAATTTAATGTTTTTTGTTTCCTTAGAATGAAAGTATGGCAAAATCAAGAACTTCATGGAGTCAGAGGTAGTAATACACAGTTGCTGTTGTTATTTTAATGAATGTGTAATCTTGCCCTTAGGAAATTATAGTCCACAAATTATACAAATTCTGTATAGTGGCCTCCCACAGAAGAAAGTAGAGTTCTCCACCACCTGTACTGGTTCTTGGCCCTCTGACCTTGCCCAGTGGGATGCTAGAAAATATAAAAAGTGGCTTGAAAATGTAAGATGAACAAATGGAAGGGGGGCCATGAAAAAGCTCGCACGTTAGGACATGATCTTTCTTCCCTCTCTCTAAGAACCCTGTGAACAAGGCTGAACTTGCTTGTTGCAGGATTTGGCCATATGAAAAGACCTGGCTGCCCATTACTCCAACTGTTCCCCCAGGTCCCCCAGTCACTCTGGCTGATGTGTGGGAGCGCCAGGCAAATGATACTATGTGGAAACAGATGAGGTAGCTTGGCTGGGTTCAGCTTAAACTGCTCACCCACAGAATGACAAGCAAATTTCTGTTCCAAAGATTGTTGTTTTAAGGCCCCGAGTGGCAGGGTGGCCTGTCAGATAGCAAGCACTCTGCAATACTCTGACCACCTCCTCTCCCCTCTGGAAGTGTGCTGTTTCTTCTGTCAGTCTGTTTCGTGAGGTGTGTAGAAAACAGTCAAAGGCAGGTGATGAGAACAGCATGCTGGTGCTGCTGGTCATGGCCCTGGAAGGGACTGTCTGTCTAGCCGAGGCAAAGCCCCTGTGGGCTGGTCTGAGTCAGATCCATAGAGACAAAATGAGAGGCCTCTCCTGAGAGGTATGTGTACGACAGGGAGCACACTCTTAGGGAGCAAGCCAGTGGTCAGTGTTTAGCATCTGAAAAGCTGTGTTCCACATTGTCTTACGTCTTCAGTTACCACTGAGCAGACACTTTGAACCAATATAGAATGTGACTTTTTAGAAAGATTTATTTTTATTTTGTGGTAGTATGCACAAGTAACATACAAGTGCCTGAGGACCAGAAGAAGGCAGTGCCCTGGAACTAGAGTTATAGTGTTATAACTCATGGGAAGCTATAGTGGCAGCTGCAAGCCACTTGATGTGGGTGCTGGGACCCTCCCCTCTGCAAGAGCTGCAACAGGAACAGGACTTAAACTGGTATAGCACAGACGGGTGTGATGCTCTAGCCCTGACCAAGAGTGGCCGAGTCAAAAGGCTATTTTACAGACAGAAAAGTCACCACACCGTCTCTTCTTGACATAGCTTGTCTAGTTGATAGCAATCAGAAACATGACTTCCCATACTTACCCTTATTGGGTACACAACGGCTTCTTTGACTAACTGCTTGGCCGCGTCCAGTCCAATAATGTCGTTCCACTTTATGTTGGGGTTATGGAGATAAATGTCCTGCAATATGCATTTGATTATTTTGTTAAAACTGATGTTTTCTTCCACTTCTGGAACAAACATGGCAGCACAGAACACCAGACTTAATAGGATATAATGTGCTGATGATAAAAAAATATGCTTCCTGAGTATTATAATGTAGACCTATGCATACATGATAAGTTGGGGTTACTTTACCAAAGAGATGGGAAAGTAGTCAATGATTTTCCCTGAATAAAATATTGATAGTAAAATATGGTACTTTTTTTTTGGGGGGGGGTAGGTATAAGAGTGAGCTATACCTGCTATCAGCCAATAGCAACCTGTGCTACTTTATGACCACAGTCAAGAAATGCCTTCAAATTACCCTAATTTTTAGTGGAAAGCATATCCTTACCATAGCTGGGCATCTGTCTAGCTATTTGATCTGGCAAACACTTTCTTAATTTGTTGCAAACAGAGACTTCTCCTATGCTCCCTTGAAACCAATTTCCCTTTTCCCTAGTGAGCATTCCCTGCTTCCAGCTGGAGCGATTGCTTCTGCAGCGTTCGAGGAGGCCAACAACCAAGTGCGTGCGCAGTTCCCCTCTTACGGGAGAGCCCTGTAGCGACCACCCCAGGGCAATCAATTAAGTCGCTTTTACTGATTACTAATTTACAGTTTTCCAATTTCAATTTCACAAGATGCCTCTGAACAATCGCTCTGGGCCCTTCTCCGTCGGAGCTATTTCAGGCAAACAACGTCTGGCGTATTACTTTTTCTTAAGGTCCTTTCCTATGTCATTCTGAGTAAAGAACAAGCCTGGAAACTGTTTATCTACTTGTTTTGTGTGTGTGTGTGTGTCTCTGTGTGTGTGTGTGTGTTAATATGTGCTATGTGCACATGTTTCAAAAATATAAAAGTATGTTTTTAAAATGGCAAAAAATGTTATGGTCCTACGGCTACTTCCCTCCCCCCAGGGTTCCCCACCAGGAGTTCCACTTTACTGAGAAGTATTTTGGTATTTTGTAGCTTGAATTCTTTTTTCCTTTTTTTCCTCTCCCTCCTCCTCCTCCTCCTCCTCCTCCTCCTCCTCCTCCTCCTCCTCCTCCTCCTCCTCCTCCTCTTCTTCTTCTTCTTCTTCTTCTTCTTCTTCTTCTTTTTGAGACAGGGTTTCTCTGAGTAACATCTCTGACTGACTTAGAATTCACTTTGTAGACCAGGCTGACCTCAAACTCACTGAGATCTGCCTGCCTCTGCCTCCCGAGTGCACCACCACCGCCTGGCTGTAGCTTGGATTCTAATTGGTCTTATCAATAAAAACTCAGAATCCAGCCAGGTAGTGGTGGTGCACACCTTTAATCCCAGCACTTGACAGGCAGACGAGGCCAGCCTGGTCTACAGAGCAAGCTCCAGGAGAGGCTCTAAAGCTACATAGAAATCCTGTCTCAAAAGAAATAAAAACAAAACAAAACAAACTCGGAGTCAGATATTAGGGGGTGAAAGCTGAAAGACCAGAAAAGCAGAGCGGCCAGACACTAGTTCTTACTCCTACCCCAGACCCAAAGGGCGGTCCTGTCTCTATGAATCCGCAAACTGAATGCCCTGGGCTCCTGTCTCCTCCTGTCGTATATTCCTCTCTCTGCCCAGCCATACCCCTTCCTGTCTCCACCTTCTTAGTGCTGGGATGAAACGCCTATGACTCCCAAATCCTGGGATTACAGATGTGAGCCACCACCGCCAGGCTTGTTTTCTCTTTTAGACTAGATCAATCTTGTGTAGCCCAGGGTGGCCTTGAACTCAGAAAGATCCATCTGCCTCTGTCTCCAGAGTGCTGGGATTAAAGATGTGAGCCACCACTACCTGCCCTCTATGGTAACTAGTGGCCAGTTCCACACTCTGATCTTCAGGCAAGCTTTATTTGGTAAAACACAAAACACCACCACAGTATTTATTGGAAATGATTGGGTCATACGTGATGTATATTGTCCATTGTTGGACAGGGTAGTGAATAAAAGACCCAGTCTTTCAAATTTTATGTTTTGAGAGAGGGTCTCACTCTGTATGCTGGCCTGGAACACACTGTGTGGCTGGGTTTTCCTGCTTCATCCTCTGAGTGCGAGATGACAGAGATTATATCACACCCAACTCAGGATTCCAAAACTTGGGGAGAGCACACATCTCTTATTAAGGCCTTTCTTAGGAAATCTTGGCACACAATGAGGCTCCATCTACTTTGGTATTTGAACAATCTGTAGATAAGTGCATTTCCCTCCATAGTCTAGGGGAGACGCTGAGTTTAACAAGGTGATGTTTAATTTCCCAACCCAAAGTTCTTCCTTGTACACATCCAAAGTCGTTTGTCATTGCCTCATGAGGAAATGATCTTCCCATCACTGGAAACATACAAGAAGGAGCTGTGTCCCCTTCCTCGGGAGTGTGGGATCGCGTCAGGTCACTTCTGTTCTCTACTTTGAACTTCAGTCATGCTACCCTTCTGTGGAGACAGGAAGGAGACTTCATATTTGGGGGTATGAGGAGCATCAGCCTCTGCTTCCTCGTGTATCCCGGCAGGCTTGCTCTTTACCCTGCTTCACTGGTGGAAACCTCATAGCTGTCTCTCTTCTCTATCACGTTACCACATCCGCCTCACTGAAACTGCCTTTCAGCACACAGGATGACCTGTGCCCCGAGAGGGATGCTAGTCCAGGGTTTTCATCTCTCTATCCAGTTCTCCATCCTGGATACTGCTCAGGGACCCTTCCTCTAGAATCCTGCCCCTTTCTCCTCCCCAGCTTTGCTCCAAGTGCCTTCCAGCTCCCTCTTCTCCATCCCTTTCCTACTGCTCCCCAGATGCACTCAGATGCAACCAGAGTCTCTTGAGGTAAGCCTGGGCCTGAGTCACCCGCCTCTGTCTGCAGGCCCTCAGAGCCTCTGGTAGCGCAGTGGACATCCGTCCACTGAAGCAGATGCCCTCGCAGCTCAGCAACTGTACGCTTTTTGGAGGATTTTTTTTTAAAGAATCTTTTTGACCCTACCTCAGTTTCCCTCTTCAATTAAACTGAGATCAGTGGAAATTAGAAAAGTCATCTGTAATCAATAATCTATTCTCAGCTTAAGAAGTTTGCTTAAAACCATCTAGCTAGAAAGAGAAGGCTCCAGAAATCAAGCTCAGGTCAAAGGGTTTCGGGGTTGCATCACTGGCCATTCATTTTCACTCCTTTAGGTTCCACGGCGCAAGTTTGAAGTATCCTTAGCCTAGTAATAAAAAATCTTTCTTACTAATCTGGCTATGTTCAAGGAAATTTCCAAGTGTGAGGTCATCACACTCCCAGACCCCGCATTTTCAGACTGGGGCTCTTTAAACAGAACACACGTGTGCTCCGTGCTTTTCTTAGAACCCTCTTTCTCCGGCTCTGGGGCCCGCCAGAAAGCCTTTCACCTGTCCGTCCCTTTCTGCATCTTTTTTGCTGTCTGTTTTCTTGGCCCCTATAGTAGGATGGTGGGCTTTTTCTATTGTAATTTTATGATTCTATAATTTATTTATCATGCATTATTGTGCCTCTAAACTATATGAGTGCCTCTGCAAGTGGGGGCACTTTATAAATAAATGATCATATTTATTGTTATTAATAAAAGAAGCAGCCCACAATGCTCCAGGAGCCCTGGTCTGCCTCCATAAATTTGTGAATTGAACAGCAGATCTTACCCGGCTCACCACGGCTGCCAGTTCTCGCATCTCACTGTTCATGCCAATAAATGCACTCAGAGGTTTCAGCAGCCGCTCCTGGGGAGAGGAGCAGAAAGGCTGGCCTTACAAAACTGCTCCGCGATGTGGGAAGGAAAGTGGGATCTTGGAGAAACTAACGGTGACTGGTTGCAATGACCTTTGACCAAATCTCACAGTTCCCTGGACTCGGGGTGATACTCCTAGAAGTTCCACGAGATTTGGGCAGTTTGGTCACTTACCGAAGGGTCTGGGTTACATTCGAAAGTGTTCAAGGCGAGTTCATTGGTGGCTCCTTTGATAGCATCTGTGAGCAGCCCCCGGAAGTCAATGATTTGGCCCTAAAAGGGAGCAATGGTTATTTAAGCCATAAACACACAAGAGCAGGGTAGCCTTAGAGCTGGGTATCTATACCCTTGTAGGGCAGGCAGATTTCATCTCAAGGGAAAGCTGAGCTACTGCTGAATAAGATGATGTGCAAAAGCCGGGACTGTGTAAAAAAACAAAACTAAATAATTCTTCAGAATGGAGTTAGATGAGTAAAATTCATGGACGTTTTGCATCTCTGACACTCAACATCTGCTTCCTTATGTGGCTACTTGCCCTGTCTGACCACATCCCTTGAAAACGTTACATATGCAAGAAGAACCCACTGGGACGCAGGTAAAGATAGGCCCGTGTGCTGACTGCACGGCCTGGGACAGGACAGGTAGGCAAGGTTCTCAGGCCACCCCTGCAAGTGGTGAGTGACATTTTAACCTGTGAAGCCGGGGAAGTTAAACAATTTGCCGAGGGCCACAAGACTAACAGTAGGCTGAGGCCAGGACTCGAACCCAGATGTTTGCTATTATGTTTGATTCTGAAATGTCTTCCATCGTGTCATGAGTTTGAGTATCTGGTCCTACTGGCACTGGCGGCTCTGACGCCTGCCTGGCAGACCTTGCTACTGCCAGCGGTCCTTTGATGGTTGTTACACTTACCTCTAACTCTAGTCTAGCTTCTGCATCCTGGCTGGACCCCAGGAAAGGAGTTCAATCCCAGACTCTCACTACCACAGACAGAAACCCCGCCATGCCTTGCCGGCCATGATGGACATCCCCTAAAGCAGGGAGCCATGTCCTCCCTTTTTTTTAGCTGCCCCTGTCAGTCATTTGGTCACAACAGAAGGTGTAACTAACATAATCTTCCAAGCTCCTGGAGCGCAGGTAGGACACACTTCCAACCAGTAGAGTTTACCGACTGTCTGTTGTGCGGCAGCGAGGACATGGGCTCTCCTTTCAACCTCACAGTTAAAGCAGGCAGTGCTATGGTTTCCATTTTACAGATTTCAAAAACAAACAAATAAAAAAAAAAAACATAAGGCTTGACCACAACCTAACCACTGCAGCACTGTGGGCTTGGGCACTGACTCCCCAGCCTGTACTCCAAAGAACAACATACTTTTGACATCTTCAGCAAGGCGTCAGAATCCAATGCTAGAGTCCCTAAGACAATGATGAGAAACCCTCTTAGGGGGAAAACTCCTAGGCACTGTCACCCAACCCATGAACATTTGAAAATCTGGGAGGGAAAAAAAATCTATCTACCTTTTACACAAAGCCATTTCTACTACAAACAGAATTTACAGCCAGACTATTTCAAAGGTTAAGTGCTGGGTTAAATAGTCCCTTCCTTGGGACTCACTCAGAGACACCGCTTATATCAGTGTGAGACATTCACAAGAGACTAAAGCCACAACACTGCTAGGTACACCACAGGGGACTTGGAATTTAAGGAAGGCACTGAGGACTAACAAGGAAGCATTTTTCTGGGGGAAGGCAAATGCATCCTCTCCCTCCTTATCAGTTCTCTGAGGCCTCCAGGGAGCCATACAGGCCACGGAAGGCAACCCCCAGGCTTTGTGTGCCTGGTAGCCCTTCCAGCACACACCACAATGACCAGTTTGTGTGCAGGGCAGCAACCCATGGTTCAACAACTTGGCTGAAGGAGAAGAGTTAATGAAGGACACCCTGGAGGGTCTCTCGGGAGAAACATGTACTCTTCTTGCCAAAGGGTCTACTACCCCTACCTTTGCTACATCCACCCCATCCGGGACTTTTCTCTTAGAGAAACTACTTTTTTACAAAGTCAGACCTGAGTTTCATCAGAAAAAAAAAAACAAAAAAAAAAGGCAGAAATAGCTGGTGCTGTCCACCTTTAATCCCAGCACTCGGGAGGCAGAGGCAGGCAGATTTCTGTGAGTTCGAGGCCAGCCTAGTCTATAAAGTAAGTTCTATGCCAGCTAGTAAGACCTTATCTCAAAAAGCAAAATAAAAAACAAGAAGGAGGAAGAAGGAAAGGGGGAGGGGAGCAGAAATATTTATTAAACACAGGATCAGCTCTAAACCAACTAATCTTCATGGATCACAAATAAATTGTACTCAAGTCTGGAGCGTGCCTCTAAGCAGGAGGGCATTAAGCAACTACCCTTGGCAGGATCATAAACAAACAAGCACGGGACCCTCCGGGGCTGTCCTTCACTCAAATGCAGCACACTAATGTCTGTTGCTGTCATCCCAGGGCTCTTTGTGCTCTCCTAACCATTTCTGATAGCAGGGAGCAAACATAGAGTTTTGTGACCAGCAGGCAAACACTCTACCACCTGATTACACCCTGCTGATCACTGAATTTTTAAGCTGAAAGGAACCCTCTCTCTTCTGAATGTCCATTTGCAAACGAGGAGCCTGTGGTCCCTAGAGAAGGATCATTCTAGAAGGTCCTTCCAGAAAGGAGCGGGCAGATCAGAATTGCATGCCGGGTTTCTGATTCTCCCTTACCCCACAGTCAACCTTTCATGCTTTTGTTGCTGTGGTCATGTTTGGCAAAAATCACGTGATTTCCTTTTTCTAGAGAGAAACAAACTCCCTGTTCCACCCTAGGGTCCTGAGTCCCACTTACTCTTCGTGGGTGGGCCTTTTCCTCTGTGCCGTTCTTCTGGATTTTTGATATGTTTAGGCCAAAGTCAGCATTCTCTACTTGAGCATTATTGACATTCTCCTGGAGGAAAAGGAAGGCCATGAGAAGTCAGATGTGGAAGCAGCAGATACCCAGGTTCTGACTGCCCATCCCCTATGCAGAACCAACTAACCGTGTTCCTGTGTCACGAGGAAGGAGCTGTTCCCTGAGGTAGAGACTCCAGACCATGAGTTCTAAGCAGCCCTGCCTGTGCACAAACACCTGCACTCAGCCCACTCCCACAAGTCTTTTCTAGCTTGTCTTTTCTCCTCTGGCCAAGACTGACCAAGTCTGGGGATTCGGCAGAGTTGCCCAGCCCCCTGTGGAACTCACCTGTCCCACGTCATCTCCTTCTACCTTAGGCACAGCTATAACCCTCTTCGAGCCAACTGAATCCCACAATCATTTCTTCCCACCCCACTAGTCCTCAGCAGTAACCTTTGCTGTTCCTTCTCCTGATTTCCACTGTCCCTTGCTCTTTAAAACCTGGAATGTTTTGCCCTAGATAAGAAGGTTCTGGACGTAGATCTCCTGAGGCAGGAGCCACTGACTTCACCCATCTACTGGGCCCATTTCTCTTGCTGCCCTCCCTTCTAGAAAGTCTAGTGTTGTGGTAGGGGTGAGGAGTAACCCTACATGCAGAAGCCCAGCAGGAGGTGCCAAGGCCCAGCTGTATCTTAGACTGCTCCTGGACCACACTGGGGAGCCAGAGGACACATTTGGGATGGGAAGACCTTTCTGCACTTATTTCAGCTATGAATATCTTATCAGCCAGCCCCAAACTGTCCAATACCCTCACCCTGAGCTGAAACTAGAGAAGGAGCTGGCAAATCTAGGAATTTGTCCATTTTCTTCCATTTTTTTTCCCAACATACTAAAACATCTACAGTATTCAGGAAACTCTACAGTTGAATTAAACTACAGCAATTTTAAAAAGAGAACTTCAAAAGCAACAAAGAAATAAGCTAATTTTGTTGAGGCCATTTATCAGCCAAGTGTGGTATTACGACATCAAGCAGCCATCGTGACCTGTTTAGAATGGTCCTTGACAGATTTGGTGTCCCCTGTCTTCACTATTGAGGTTTTGGGTCGTAGCCTCTGCTGACAGATCTTGGGGAGATTTTGACAATTGTCATTTGTCACCCTAAAGAAGGAAATAAAAACTTTCATGAACGCATTCTAACCATTTGATTCAAGGTAAGTAAATAACTAGTGTAACACATTTAAAAGGAGTTCTCGAAAGACACATGCACACAGCACAATGAGGCTCTTGCAGCTGCACCATGTACTTGCTCCTAGCTGACCTGGTTCCAGCTTCCTTCTGGCTACTCACTGGGCTCCTCTCAACCAAGCTAGGGTGCCCACCCTTCCCAGGGACCCCCAATCCACCCTCTTCCATTCTCCGTCACACCATAGAGGTTCCATGCTTGGCATGTTGCTTTAGTTTTTAAAAACCCACACATACGAATGAATTTTTTTTAAAAAAAAATCTTTAAAAACAAACAAGACTTTAGAACAGCAGTTCTCAACCTGTGGGCCCCAACCCTTTTGAGACTCAAACGACCCTTTCACAGAGGTCAAATCTCAAATATTTCACATACCAGATGATATTTATATCACAATTCATAACAGTAGCAAAATTACAGTTATGAAGTAGCAATGAAATAATTTTACGATTGGGGTCATCAACATGAGGAGCTGCACTAGAGGGTCGCAGCATGGGAAGGCTGAGGACTACTGCTAAGGAAGAATATTCCCACTGCTAACGTCTCCCACTCTCCTCCAAGCATCAGACCAGGGAGACCTTGGGGTGGGGGAGGAGACAGTCCGTCCTCTCACGTTATGAAACACCTGAAGATCTAGGGCTCTGTCTGAGTTGTAACCCTGTACACTGAATATCCTTCCTATAGGCTCAGTTGTTAACAGCATGGGCTGCTCTTCCAGAGGTCCTGAGTTTGGCCCTCAGCACTCATATCTGGCAGTTCACAACTGCCTGTAACTCCATCTCCAGGGGATCCGACACCGTCTTCTGACCTTTGCAGGTAACTGCACACAGATACACACAAATACACATAGATAATAAAACACTGTGGAAAGAGAGCAAACTTAGTCTGTGTCTGCTGTCACAAATCACTCATCTTTGCAAAATGATTTCTCATCAGTATGTTCATGTCTGGAAAAACACAGTGACGGGGCTGGAAGTCAGAAGAGTGGCTGGTAAAGATGGGGTTTATAGAAATGGAGGGGACAATGGGAGTCTGCTATTGTCACAATAGTCAGAGCACACACGTTTGAGTGTGCATCACATATCACTACAAGGGGCAGAACTAGTCTGTTCAGTACATCCTCATTAGTAGGCAAAAAATGGTATTGGGATGTTTGCATCTTGCAATGGAAAACAAGGTCAAAGCACGCAGGACCTTCTTAGAGGCCATCATGAGCTCTGATGCCTTAGGCTGCTTTCTTCTCTCAGTTCTTTGCAAGATATCTGTAGGAGAGTCACTAGAGGAACGACTCTCATATTCTAAATGATCTCAGACAGCTTCTGCCTCAGTTCAATTCATTATGAAAAAAAAAGTTGATCATCTCTAATATAAATACTAGGTCAATAGTACTACTGGTGTCCACACCCTAATGTTCAACTCATGAGAGGTGGACATGGGCCATTCATAGGGCATCTTTTTTCATCTCTAACCTAGACATTAAAAAAATCTGTCCTTCAGGCTTTTTGCGGGGACAAAAAAGGAATAATCATAAAATGAGTATCAAGCATTTCATACATGCAAATTTTACTAATAGGGTTGGTTTAAATATAACTATAATATATTACATAATATTATATATAATATAACATATTATATAATATAATATAAATATAATATATATAATATATAAAATATAACACATAACACAGATGCAAGTCTCAACATCCATTTGGGTCTCTCAGTGGTCCAGAACTCTGGTCCTCCCATTTTGATTTCCTGCCAACAGCAAAATGAACCATCAAGTTTGCTTTGATATGACTCAAGACAAAAACACCAATAATTATAAAATTCTTCTGAATGTAGAATCAAACTACTTTGGCCTTAACTTTATCCATCAGTCCTGTGCTCAAGAGAATTCTACTGAGAAAGTCTAACCTCTTGCTACGACTGTCAGCTTGATTGGACTATAAGAAACACCTGGTGAGGGGCTGGACCGATGCTAATGGCCTTCCCCAGCACACATGTGGCACTTCGTAACTGTCTGTCATTCCAGTTCCAGAGGATTCAATGCCTTCTTCTGACTTCTGCAAGCACTGCACAAGTGCAGGCAAAATACTCATAAACATAAAATAAATTAAAAAAATGCCGAAGGGGCATGTACACCTTGGGGCATGTGTGTGAGGCTGTTTTCAGAGTTCAATAGAGAAGGGAAGACCTACCATAAATGTAAGCACTGGCATTGTTGTGAAATATTTGTACACTATGTGAACATACATTGCTGTGATTTGGTTTAATAAGAGCTGAATGGCCAATAGCAGGGCAGGAGGTATAGGCAGGACTTCCAGGAAGAAAGAGAGGAATCTAGACCAGCAGAGATACCAGGAGACAACAGGAGTGGCAGCCACATGATAGAAGGTAGATTAATATAAGTGGGTTAAAGTTGAAAGAGCTAGTTAGGAACAAGCCTAAGCTATAGGCCAAGCTTTCATAATTAATAATAAGTCTCCATGTCATTATTTGGGAGCTGACTGGCGGAACAAAGAAAGACTCATTAAGTAGCATCCCATGGGTCGGGGTTCTAGAACAAACAAAAAGACAAAAAGGAGAAAGCCAACTGTCCTTTTTCTGCTTACTGGCCAGTTCCAGAGACCAAGCCACTCCTGCCACCATGCTTTCTCCACCATGACAAACCACATTATTCTGGGCCAAAAATAAGGCCCTCCTCCCCTAAGCTGCTTTTTGCTGGGTATTTGGTTGCAGTGGTGAGAGAGCAGCTAACATAGCCCTTAGGAGAGCAAAGGAGATGCTGTGCTGTGCTGTGCTGTGCTGTGCTGAGCTGTGCTGAGCTGTGCTGTGCTGTGCTGAGCTGTGCTGAGCTGTGCTGAGCTGTGCTGTGCTGTGCTGTGCTGAGCTGAGCTGTGCTGAGCTGTGCTGAGCTGTGCTGTGCTGTGCTGAGCTGTGCTGAGCTGTGCTGTGCTGTGCTGAGCTGTGCTGGGCTGGGCTGGGCTGGGCTGGGCTGGGCTGGGCTGGGCTGGGCTGGGCTGGGCTGTGCTGTGCTGTGCTGTGCTGGGCTGGGCTGGGCTGAGCTGTGCTGAGCTGTGCTGAGCTGTGCTGTGCTGTGCTAAGCTGTGCTGAGCTGTGCTGAGCTGTGCTGTGCTGTGCTGTGCTGTGCTGTGCTGTGCTGGGCTGGGCTGGGCTGGGCTGTGCTGGGCTGGGCTGGGCTGGGCTGAGCTGGGCTGGGCTGGGCTGGGCTGGGCTGGGCTGGGCTGTGCTGGGCTGGGCTGGGCTGTGCTGTGCTGCATTCCAGCCATACCCCTGGCTGCTCCTATCACTGCTAAAGTCACCTAGCTCCCAGATGCCTTCTTGTCTTGGTTAGCTCCTCTCTGTCCACTGTCATTAGACCAGAATAAACTAACCTCCTAGTTTTGGGACAGTGTTTATCCATTGATGAGGCCTGAGACCACATCGGAAATCACACTTCACTTGAGCATGCTGCCCTACTGTTAACTTGGTTTCTAGGTCTCTGATCTTGCAGTGGGGAAGGGACTTGTTAGATCCTGAACTTTATTCCATCAAATTCCACTGTCATAGGCCCATCCCACAAATTCTCTGTTGTGTGATGTTTTACTCTTCTGGCTTTTGTGGGGGCCCACCACCCAGTTCCTAAATAAATCACACATGGAGGTTTATTCTTAGTTATGAATATCTGACCTCAGTTTGACTTGTTTCTTGCCAGCTTTTCTTAAATTATCCTTTTGCCTCTGGACTTTTATCTTTCTCTATTCCTGTATACCTTTATTTCTTTCTCCATAGTTCGTTGTGCAGCTTGGTGGCTGCCCTTGATGTCCTCTTCTCTTTGTTCTCTTGCTCCCCTCTTCCTTGTTTCTCCTATTTATCCTCTCTACCTGCCGGCCCCACCTATCCTTGCTCCCACCTCGCTATTGGCTGTTCAGTGCTGTATTAGACCACCAGGTGTTTTAGACAGGCGAAGAATCACAGCTTCACAGAGTTAGAGAAACGCAGCATAAACAAAAACATCACACCTTCAAATAACATTCCCCCAAATTCTCAAGCCTTTTGGGACCCCAATTTTGTCACCTGTCTCATTAGTTAACTTCCCGCCCTTGGATCATCAGCAGATCCATAACTGGGAGAAATCTCTGGTGCTAGGCACAAAATTAGGAAAGAACACTTGGAAGACTGGTAGTCAACCAGATGACACACCCTGTTACAGAGTGAGCATCTCAGCATAAAACAGCACCCAGAGCAGCTGGAGAGATGGTTCAGTGACTAAGATCACTACTGCCTGTAACTCTAGTTTCAGGGGATCTAATGCCCTCTTCTGGACTCTGTGGGTACTGCACAGGTGTGGTGCACATCCTTACAGGCAGCTAAAACACTCACACACATAAACAAAAATAAAATTCTTTAAAAAATTTTAAAAGCCCACAGTGGCCAGAAACACTGCCCACTGATTTCCTGATTCTCCTCCCTGACTAAGCATTTGGGGTTTATCCCTGGTGCTTGCCACACACAGACATCAACCCAGAAAAACTGAGGAAACCCCAAGTGGCTTTGCATACCACTGGCTCCTCCTTTTCCTTTTACATGTTGCTGGCCAACATGCATGTACCAAGTGTTGTGCCCTGAGCACACAGCAGGCATGAATGTACTGAAGGACAAGCGGAGCCCAAGTGCATGCCAAGGCTGGCTTGTTAAATGCCCTCGCTGTTGCTATGCACAAGCCATTTTAGCATCAGCAGAGACCGACTAGCTTCCTGGGAACTATGAATAGGGCAGCAGTGCTCCATCGAGGCAGTGACACTGTCCCGAAAGCACAGGGCAAAGCAGTGGTGGCTCAAGCAGAAGACAGTGACAACCATTGTTATGGCACGGGCTCCAACCAGCCATTGCTACAGAGGATGCCGAGAGCCCTGTGGAGGACTCTGGGCTCTTCCTTATCAGACTGGATACAGGGAACTGAAGTCACAGAACCGAGGCCCTTGATAGGGCACAGAGAACGCACACCTCTCAAGACCTAATTACTTATCTAAATCTGAGTTTCCTTTTTCTGGCACATTCTAAGATTTAGAAAATAATTTTTTCATGATATAAATTGAGTATACAGTGGAGTTCCTGCCAGAATTGTACTTTCATTTGCCCCTGAGTTTTAGATTTTTTTTATACCAGCAAAATCCTACAGTCTCTGCTGCCCCAAGCCAGCCAACCCAGGGGCATAAACCAGAAGCTTGCTCCATCTTTATAAAAAGCAGTTGTGGGAACGGGGCATCAATCTTTAAGCCTTGAAGACCTGGACTTTCGAAGCCGCGTGGCCGGGAAAGGCTGGATATCACTGAGAGAAATGTGCAGTGACCCCGGGAGAATCTGAAGACACTGGCTCAAGTCCAGACAGTGGCGACAACAGGGGACTCCAAGGTCACATGACTCAGTCTGGTGTTGCTGGCAGTCACGGAGCTGCACTGGAGACTCTTTAGAAAAGAGATCCCACAGACTCTTAAGCGTTAAGCTGATCAGGCCTGGCATGCCAGTGCACACCTTTAATCCTAGCACTCAGAAGGCAGTTCAAGGCCAACCTGGTCTACAGAGGGAGTTCCAGGACAACCAGAGCTGTGTAGAGAGACTTTGTCTCAAAAAAAAAAAAAAAAGGTTACATTGATGATGACGAATCATGAATCACTTTACCTTCTGTTGTTCTTCCCTCCACTTCTTGGTGGTAAATTATTTTCTACTGTGGAAAAACAAACATGGGGGAGAATTTAGTCTTACAAGAGAGCAAACAAACTTTCAGGTACATTGTTCTTTCACAATGTTCTTCCACGGTCTTACACTGTGCGCTTCAGCCTCTAACCACAGACAGCTGCTCTAATGAAAACTGAAGGCCCCAGAGAACAGAAGGGACCACAGCTTCTCAGGCATTCAGAGACACACAGAGAGACACCCAGACCTCAGGAAAAGCATCGCAGGCCGCTCATGTGGGGGCAATGCCCACAACAGGCTGCCTCAATGGCTTGCCACTCCACTGAGAATTCACGAATTTGCCACTGTTTTCTGGGTCACATAGCACTCCAGGACTGCATGAGTCTGAGAGGAACATTGATTGGGTTAAATTCTGCCAACTGACCTTTCGAATTAAGCCACTGTGCTCAATATCACAGGAGAAAACGGGTGCCAGGCTAGATGAGGACAGTCCACCCAGAAATCAGCTCCTTGAGAACAGGGCTCCTCTCTGTGCAGGAGCCAGTGCCCAGATCAAACAACCAGCCAAATAAGCTGAGCTCTGAACCCTTCACTGGAAGAGAGCTCAGAGAAAATAAAAAAAAAAGAAAATTAAAATTGCAGACCTCCTCCAAGTCTAGATTTGGTCCTGGCTACTTTTAATTGACATTCCTCTTGGTTTCCTGGTCCCTACATGAAATGTTAACGTCTGTGGCTTAACAAGTGCCTTGTGAACAGGACAATGATCTCCCTTGGTTTGTAATTACTTCCCCTACTTACAGACTTCTAAGTCAATGTTACTGCAAACGTAGGCCCTCGGTTTTAGAGCCTCCTTGACTGCTGACCTATCCTGGGTCTTTGCATTATATTGATCACCATCTGGATTGATGGCTTTCAAAAGCATTTCATTATCTATACATGAGCTATTAGCTTCACCAATACTCATTTCCATGTTATTTTCAAGATAGATAATAGGTCTTCCTAACAAGAAGTCTTCTGTCATTTATTGTCTTCCAACAACCCTTTCCATCACTCCAGAAGTCAATGCTGGTCTTTCTTCTAAAGAGCACCTTCAATACACTGGGGCTTTGCTTTCATTACCCTAAAACACAGTCCTCAAACGAACTCCACAAAGACTAGAGGATGTCAAAATCCAGGCAGTCGGCAGGGCAGTGGTGGCACATGCCTTTAATCCCAGCATTTGGGAGGCAGAAGCAGGCAGATCTCAGGTTGAGGCCAACCTGGTCTACAAAGTGAGTTCCAGGACACAGAAAAACCCTGTCTCAGAAAAAAAAAAATCAGGCAATCATGTTGAACAGTCAGTTCTGGGTTTGAGATGGGTTCCAGAACTTTCTGATCTCTTCCAGGCACAGAAGGAACCATATAGCCATGTTCCTGGGAACACCTTTGGTTAGGGGGAAGGATAGGCCAGGCTGGTCTTCAGACTTTTGATCTTCAGGCCCCCACCTCCCTGATCTTGGGGTTACAGATGTGGGCACTGGAAATACCATTCTGATGTGTATTCTGATATATACCAAAGCTATGTACCTGGCTCTGGCGCCTTCTTAACCATTTTGGGGTACTTCTGGAACTTTACAAAATAATAGCTCTCATATTCCATCAAAATTGTTTCCAGGTCAACGTTGTCACAAACTTCAAAGCGCCGTAACCCCAGCTTAGTCTCTTCCTCCAGCGCATTAGCCGTGTCGATATAGCTGGCAGTTTACAGAAGAGAAAAGATTAAGTCTGGGTGTAAAGGATCAAAGCAAGCAGAGGGTGCGGATCCAAAGAGATTCAACACTAAGAGCAAGCAGACCGTAAGCAGCACGTCAGACAAAAGCTGGCGAGGATGAGATTTTTCTAAAGAAGGAACCTTACATAGGCTTTTATGGTTTGTGTTGGATTTTGTTTTCGGGTTTTTTAATGCTATTGTATGGAGGAGGGGTCTTTTTGTTTGCTGGTGGGTTTGGTTTTGTTATTTGTTTTCAAGTTGGTTGTTTTAGGGACAAGGTTTCATTAAGTAGCTCAAGCTGTCTTAGAACTCATGATCCTTCTGTGACAGCCCCTGAAGCCCTGAGATTACAGACATGTAACTGAGCCACATGTTAAATGTATCCAAACACTGTCATTCACAACAGTGCTGACGGTCAAATAAGCCAGTCCACTAGGAAACTGTTTTGGATTGCCCTTCCTCGTTTTTTGCTAAATATATGTGTATTTGGGCACTTTTCTGCTGCTGTCGTAAAATGCTGTGAAGTTAACTACGGACTTGGAGAATGTCATTGTATTAGTACAGGCTCGCCAGTTATAACAAACCAACTGAATTAACTCGAGATGTTAATAACAAAGGACTGGCTTGGAGCTCAGTTGTAGAGTGCTTTCTGGGATCCACTGCCAACACTACAAATAATATTAGTATAATAATAGTAATATTGTTAACAGTAATAGTAAGGTAGGAAACAGGTGGGGAGAGACTATACATGGAGTCACTATACTGTCTGCTCATCTTTCTGTAAACACAAAGCTGTTCCAAAATTAACGTCTGTTCTCTGCTTTTAAAGGGTCAGAGCGGAGAGGAGTCACCATAAGCGACTGTGATAACATACCCTTCTTGTGTTAAATAATGCAAAATCAAAATGAGAAGGTTTTTCCGCCGAGCTTCTGTTCTCATCTCATACTGTGAACAAAAAGGAAAATTTAGATGGGATGGCAGGACACAGAAGCGCTTTATAAAAATAACGGTTTGGAGGGAATGGCGATCTGTCAAAACCGAGCAGCCTGGCCTAAAGGTTGGCCCGCCTCTGTGGTCTCCGAGGCTGCGTAAAGCTGTTTCCTCGGTCCAGCGCCTCATCGGTAGATTTAAGAGACACTGCCTTGAATTAGGACTTCATGTGACAAGCTGAACTTACTGCCAAGCTAGACAGCCTTTATTGTCTAAAACCAGAAGGAAATAAATATACATACTGTGAGGATTCAGACATTATGCTGGCCTGCCCCGACATCTGGCAGGATGCACCCAGGCAGTACCCTGACCAGCCCAGGGTCCTAGTCTGTACACAGGTGCAAAAGGTCCCTTTTAAGAGACCTCCCACTCCCTCTTTCTTCCTTTCTGCCATTTTCTCTGAGGAGGCAGATTTTTGTCTCTCTTCCCGTTCTCTCTTCTCCCCCATTCCTTTATCTCAATAAACTCCACACTCAAGATCTGCATGGCAAATCTGTCTCCTGCCCACATTCCTCACCTGCCATGGGTGAGGGTCCCTCTCGTGCAGAAATCACAACACGTTCCCCTGCTATTTAGACCAGGCTAAAAAACACGGTTACAAAATAAACGTGTGGGGGCTGGAGAAATGACTTTCCTGAGAGGATGGTTGTTTGAACCTTAGCACTACACTGGGGCTCACAAACCCTAATCCCCGAGCTCCAATGCCCTCTTCTGGCCTCCAGGGGTACTGCATGCACATGGTGCACAGATATACAAGCATGCAAACACCCATACAAACAAAACGATAATATAAATTTTAGAAATAAAATAAACTTGTGACCTAGAAATCAGCTTGACAACACACATCACATGAAAATATATCTTTAATTCACTCAGAGTGCAACCCACTTCCTGGACCAACTCAGTTATGGGTTTCCCTGAGCCATGACCATATATCAAGAACCCAGACAGGCTACTGAGCAGAACAGGGTCAGGAAAGGGAAATTTCAGCACGATAAGACCATCATCCAAGCTGGATGAATTTGTGCCTTTATTTGTAGTGCTAATGTGCACATTTAGTTCTCTGGGATTCCAAATTCTCCTGGTACAGTCTCTAAATATCTATCTACAATAGCACTTCTCCTAATTAAAAATAGCTATCATTATCTAAAGAGACCAAAGATAAGTAGGTGTGGGGGGGTAAATGGCCTCTATGTAGTCCAAATTATGTCATAAAATCTATGTACATGGGCTGGTGGTGTAGCTCAGTTAGCAGGGTCCTTGCTTAGCATGCACAGAGAGCTGGACCCAAACCCAGCACTGCCTTAAACCTAAAACTGGATTAAAAAATACATGCCTGTAATCCCTGTAATTAAAAGACAGACTACAAGAGGGTCATAAACTCAAGATCATCCTTGGCTGCATGGGGAGTATGAGGCTACTCTGGGCCACAGAAAACCCTGTGTCAAAATATTAATCTATATACAAACACTCATGACACACATGACCTTCATAGCTTTCTAAAACCTAATGTTATAAAATAAAAGCATGCATATAATTAATTATTCAAAAAGCAGTAGTACTTTATTCCTTTTTCATTTTTGAGCCTATCACCCAGGCTGGCCTCAGACTTGCTAAGTGCTTCAGGATGACCTTGAACTCTAACACTCCTGTCTCCCTTCCCCAAGTGCTAGAACTATAGGCTGGAGCCACCAAACCTGTTTGCTTTTTCCTGTGAGTGACTTTCTATTGTAATAAAATAGACGTAAGTGTCTAGGGAAGAGGCACTGAGTACACCCACATCTCCGCCACCATCTTCAGGGTGCTCTCACCTCCCTCAGCTGACACTGCCCCCCCCCATTCAGCACCAGCTCCCTGCCCCCAGCCTCCCCAGCCTCCACAACCACTGTTCTACTTCCTGTCTCTGTGACCCTGCCTGTCCTGGGTCCCTTACTGTCAAGGTCCAGTGCCAGCCTCTGTGGTCTACACCTTACACAGTAGAATCACACAATAGTTGTCTTCTGGTGTTTGGTAAACTTGACTTAGTATAAGGTCTTCAAGGTCCACCCACCCTGTAGCTCGTGTCAAACTTTCCTTCCTTCTAAACTGCAAATGGAAGCTAGGGAGACATCACTAGGTGAAGAACTCACCACCAAACTGGACAAACCGAGATAAATCCCTTGGTCCCTCTGGTGGAAGAATGGACTCCCCTGATCTCTACAACACACACTCAATTACACAGGCATGCACACATGTACATACATACACACACAGTAAGCATGACTTTTAAAAATTGTTATTTATTTTTATATTTATTGGTCTTTTGCCTGCATTCATGTCTGTGCAACACACACATGCAGTGCCTATGGAGGCCAGAGGAGGGAGTAGGATTTCCTAAGACTGGAGTTACAGACTTGTGAGCTACCTGTGAGTGCTGGATTTCAAATCCTGGACCTCTGGAAGAGCAGCCAGTAGTCTTAACACTGAGCCATCTCTCCAGCTCATACCTTTTTAAAAACTGAAAATAATATACTATTATAAAATTTTTAGTTTTTTACCTTATAAAATATTTGCATACCAAATTCTACTACATTAACCACAAACTCACTCTCTTATAGGGGAAAAAAATCAACTATTTAACTAATCTAATATTCTGCTCCATGCCTCTGAATAATACATCAGCTGCATGAAATATGACTTCCCTGTTAATGCTAGATGAGAATTAAGCATCTCACACCCTCCCCTCCCTCTCCCTTCCCCTCACAATTGCATATACAGTGACTGCACCCGCTGCCCCTGCACACGCTGTCCCAGCACCTGCTGCCCCTGCACACGCTGCCCATGCATACGCTGCCCTTGCACCCGCTGCCCCAGCACCCGCATACATAGCTCAAGCCTATCAATCAAAACAGA
Source organism: Myodes glareolus (assembly GCF_982192425.1). Taxonomy (NCBI): domain Eukaryota; kingdom Metazoa; phylum Chordata; class Mammalia; order Rodentia; family Cricetidae; genus Myodes; species Myodes glareolus. Next base: position 11,716,772 of record NC_142038.1, on the reverse strand, counting down.
GAACCACCCACACTTTATCCCTTAGCAACTGACTCCTACTCCTAGACCCATGATACATCAAATAGTAGTTAATGGTCTTAGGCACTCTAGCTCAAGTAGACTGCTGGACCTTTGCAGTATGTCTTGTTCCTTCTTGTTACATAAAACTTCTTGTTGCTTTGCTGTGTGTACTCTTGTACAGTTCTTTGGATACAACACCAAGAACAGGAAAAGACTGGTTGAGGCAGTGACTTCCCTCAACACCTCCATCTTCAGTCGGCTTCAGGTTGGAGCTTATGCTGTAACTAACTGCCTTTGAAACTTTCATTCCTCAAGTCATTTGCTTGTCCTGTTGCTATGACAAAATACTAAATGACAACAACTTAATGGAAGAAAAGTTTATTCTGTTTACAATTTCAGGGACTGCATCATGGTAGGGGAGGTACAGCAGCAGGAGCTGGAAGCAACTGGTAGCACTGTGCCCATGGGACAAATCACAGGGCAGGGAATGAACAGCAGCGAGAGTTGGAAGTGGCTGGTGGCACTGTGGCCACAATCAGGAAGCAGGGAGCAATTAACGCTTATCTCACGTTCTGTCTTTTATTTAGTCTAGGACTCCCACAGATGCAGTGGGTCTTCCCACCCTGGTTACCCTAATCTAGATAATCCCTCATAGACACACCTAGATGCTTGCCTGCTTCTGTCTCCCAGGTACTGAGATAAAAGGCGTGCACCACCACATCTGGCCAATGATAACTTTTTTAAACATGTGAACAGAGCAGGCAAGCTCTTTGGAACACACACACACACACACACACACACACACACACACACACAAAACCAAATAAAATCTGCAAATTATGAGCACAGAAGATGAACAACTTCATGTCAAAGGCATAGAAAATATTTTCAACACAACCATAGCAGAAAATTTTCCAAATCTTGGGAAAGGCTCCTCTAATACAACAGGCATATATGAACACTAACTAGATGGGACCAGAAAAGAAACGCCCCACTTCATATCACAGTTAAAACTCTGAATGTATAGAACAGAAAGGGTCCTGCAGTGTGCGAGAAAGAAACACCCAATCACGTACAGAGGCAGGCCTATCAGAATAATACCAGATTCCACAACAGAAATTTTAAAAGCTAGAAGGGCAAAGAAGAATGAATTTCAAATTCTGAAAAGCAGAGATGCCAACCCAGACTACTACACGAAACAGTAATAACTGATGGAGGAATAAGAACAGTCCAGGATGAAGTCAAGCTAAAGGAGTTGATGACCACTAAGTTGGCTCCACAACACGTGCTAGAAGAATTCTTCTGACGGCAGGGAAGTACGCACACACTGTAGGTCAGCATTCTCTAGAGGGAGGAGAGTGGGCCTCACAGTGGACAGACTCTTAACAGTCTATGTAGACTCTTTAAGCATTTTGACCCACCAACCTAGGAAAACGCAGGATCAAGAAGGTGAGAGCTCTAACAACAAACCCCTTACTCTTGAGATGGAGGGAACTTGAGATCCTAAACAGATCTGAACACAGTTTAGTTTCTCAGAAAGCCTGACACAATGGCACATGCCTACAATCCCAGGAGGTGGGGACCTGCTTCACAGTGAGATCCCGTCTCAAAAGAAAAAAAAAAAACTGGAGGATAGCGTATTGGAGAGACATGGGCAGTTTTTATTGCATTCCTGGAAGACAGAAGCCATTTGACCTCTCTCCAAAAATATTTACTTATGTTTATTTCTCATTTGCTAAACCCACAGACTCCACAGTCCTGTTGTCTGTAACGGAAGGTAGAAATGACAGAATACCCTTTAGTTTACTCAGATAGACTCTCATTTGAGAATGGGGCCACTTTAAACATGGCTTCCAAAGGGCTAGAGATGTGAAAATACAGAGGCCTTAGTTAAAGTCTCCAGCTTCTGTGTTACATAGACTGTGAAGCAGCTTACAGATGGAGTCACTGCTTAGAAATAAAATAGCTTTTACTTTAAAAACATGATAGACAGAAACTTTCCATTTAATACAATGGAAAGGAGATACAGATATCTAATGGGAAATATTTAAGATGCACTTCTGTCCAACACAGAATGGGGCTGTTCTGGCTTTAGGGCTGTTGTGATAAATACCCTAACAAGAAGCAACTTAGAGAAGGTGCCTTTGGCTTCTGTTCCCCTGCTGTTCATCACAGGGAGGCACAGCTCCAGGAGCTGGAGACGCTGGTCACCATCCACAGTAGAGGATGGGGAGAAAAGGATGCCAGCAGGAGGCAATGGCCAAGGTACTTCTCTTCCTTCCTGTATAGCTCAGGGTCTCCTGCCTCAGGAACAGTGCCACCCACAGTGGCCGGGTCCTCACACACCAATGAAGGGAATCAAGACAATCTCTAAGAGACATGCCCACAGGCCAAGTCGAGGTTCTTCCCAGGTGGTTCTGTAGTGTGCAATGGTCTTACAGAATTGTTTGTTGGTTTTGAATGTCTTTTATTCTTTGACTATTTTATACATGTCCACAATTCATCTTGATCATATGACCCCCATTTTTTTTTATTGGTAATTTCGAGACAGATTCTTCTGTAAAAAGCCTAGGCTAACCTTGTAATGATCTGTTCTGTCTCTTTAAGAGACAAGCCACACCCACTCCCTCCCCTGTCTGCTGAGACAGGCTGATCTTCAGCTTCCAGCCTGAGTTCCCTCTCTTTTCTGTCTCCCTCTCAAAGAGGCAGCTTCTGCCTCTCCCCACTTCTCCACTTCCCCCTTCTGTCTTCTCTCTCTCTCTCTCTCTCTCTCTCTCTCTCTCTCTCTCTCTCTGCTCTTCTCCCCTTCTCCCTTCCCACTCCATAATCCCCTGAATAAATATCCAACCTCACTCTGTATGGCATGCTTATCCATGTCTCTGTCTCTTACCCGCCCCTGCATGTCTCCCTACCCTGGACCAGCCACCACTCAAGTCCCTGCCTGGGACTGGCTGCTCTCAGGGCCCGCTGCCTACCACCACATGGCCTGCTGCCACCCTTTGGGGACCTGCAGCATTTCTGCTGCCTGCTGCCACCGGGGATCCTGCAGCATTTTAAATAATCCATTACAAACCTGGAACTTGCTCTCTATCTAAGGTTGCTCTTGAACTCCTGACTCCCCTGCCTCTGCTTATGAGCCTGAGCCACAATGCCTGACTCACAAAATTTTAAATTGATGGTATAAAGTCTGCCAGGCCTACAATGTCTTCCTGTTCATTCCCTTCAAATTAGCAGAGAAAATCATCTTCTGAATTAAAAACCAAGAATGAACCACCAACAAATGGTCAATTGAAAGTGTAATTGAGGGTGTGCCCCAGAAATGGACACAATTAGATGCTCAATTAATTTCTATCTATGAACAAAAAGAATCCCAGGAGTGAATATCTAATGTAGGGGTCTTGTTTGTCTGTTTCAATGATCTGGCTGTTTACTTCTCCCTCCTTTTCCTTTGTGGGCTATTGTGCCACAAAAATGCTCCATTATCAGCTTCAAAATTGAATCCTCTGATCCTGTAGCCCGAGGAGAAGGAAGCATTGAATGTCATTCCCAGATTTAGACCCCAAAGATACTTAGGAAATGCTACTGTACGTATACCACATGCAGCATTAGCGCTTTCAATTTCCTTTTACGGGTGCAGTGGAGATTAATTTGCATGAGCTTGTTTCAATCTCTGTAATAATATCTAAATTCGGCACTGAATTTTCCATCTCAAAAACAAACAGTTAAGAAGGACACATCTCTTCTTTCAAATGATTTTTATTATAGTTCTACTCTACAGCCCCCGCATCAAATATTCAACCAAAAGCCTGAGTAGTTGTACCCATAGGTTCTAATCTGTTTTTGTTTGTTTTCCAATTACTCCCTGATTCTTCCAATAAACTTCCTAAATTTCAAAGGCTGCACACCCCAACGGAACACTAGAACTATGTTCTAGTTCTAAAACTGGAACTAGAATGTTCCAGAATCTGGGAAAGAGACTTACTGTATTTAATACAGAGCCAGAATTGACCAACTGTGTTCCTGAATAAAAAAGGAAGTTTTGAAGTAGACGTGGTGGTGGTGAAGGCCTGTAACCCTGGCTTCTGGGGGAGGCTGAAGCAACAGGCCAGAAATAAAGACTTGTCTTAAGTACTAGAACTGGGTAACTTAGCTTATCCTCAAATAAGAACTAGAAAAAGGGCTGAAGACAGAGTTCGGTGGTGGAAGGCTTGCCTAGCATGCCTGAGATCCTGAGCTCAACCAGGGGCGTTAATGAGGAGGGAGACTGGTTCACAATCATGAGAACTATAATAATCTGCATGAAAAATGCCCTCTGTAGTCTTGGGCATTTGAACACTTGGTCCCCAGATGGTGGTGCTGTCTGGGGAGGTTTAGGCAGTGCAGCCTTGTTGAAGGAAGTACATTGTTAGGGAAGACTTTGAGAAGAAAGGCCTTGTGTCATTTCATGGCTGCAGTTCAAGATATGAGCTCTCGGCTTTCTGCTCTGACTGCCACGCCGGCTGTCTGCCACCATGCCGTCCCTGCCCTGCCACGCCATCCCTGCCCTGCCACGCCGGCTGTCTGCTACCATGCCGTTTCTGCCCTACCATGCTGGCTATCTGCCGCGATGCCGTCCCTGCCCTGCCACGCCATCCCTGCCCTGCCACGCCAGCTGTCTGTCACCATGCCGTCCCTGCCCTGCCACGCCAGCTGTCTGTCACCATGCCGTCCCTGCCCTGCCACGCCGGCTGTCTGCAGCCATGCTGTCCCTGCCATTATGGACTCTAACCTTCTGGAATTGTGAGCCCCAAATAAACTTCTTTAAGAAGCTGCCTTGGTCACGCTGCTTTACCACAGCAACAGAAAATGATTAATACAAGAACGAGTTGGTTATTGGATTTGGGAGTGCAGAGAAGAAACAGAAAGTCTTTGGAAGCAGGAAAAATTCCCACGCCTTACTATTGTTACTAAACACTGAACAGGATTTAGACTAAAGGTCATTTACACTGTTTTTGAAAGCTTGGGACTGTAAGTCCAACAGAGATGTGCACTGGAGTCAGGCATAACCATGCCTGTAATTCCACCCCTCGGGAGGTGAGCCAGGGAAATCAAAGTTCAAGGCCAGCCTGGTTTAGATGAGACCCTGTTTCAAAAAGGAGGGAGGAACAGTGAACTAGCTCAGCGATGAAAGGCATTTACCACCAAACCTACCATGCATGTTTGATCCCTTAGGCACACATGAGAGAGGAACTGAGTGTCTCCCACAAATTTTCCATACTTGCAAATACACATACATATACCTCTGAATAAGAAGCCAAAAACTAAAATTTTTTTTTTAAAAAAATGGTATGACGGTTTGAATGAAAAAGCCTCTTTCAGCTTGTCTATTTGAATATTTGTTCCCACTTGGTGAGATTGTTTGGGTAGGATTAGGCTTGGGGGAGCGCTCTCTTTCTCTGCCTACCACTTGCAGATCAGATGTGAGCTCTCGGCTACTGTTCCAGAGGCCTGCTGCGCCCATGCTCCCTGCCGTGGTGGCCATGAACTCACCCACTGAAACTGTTAGCCCCAAATAAACTCTTCTATAAGTTACTTTGACCATGATGCTTTGCCATAACGATAGAAAAGTAAGCCGGAACTTAAAAAACAGTCAGATATGCATCTACGTTTATCTGGGCTAAGAGAATATGATGATTTTCTTTTTATTTTGCTACCTGTCTGTGTGTATGCACTCTCTCTGCTAGTCACACCCTCTGGCATAGTTTTGCTTTGTGAAGCAGAAACTCACTAGACAACTATGGCTGCCTAGACTCACTGGGTAGTACAGGCTGGTCTGAAACTATCACCATCCTGGCTCTACCTATCAAGGGCTAGAACTGTGAAGTATACTGCCATGCCCAACTATCAGCTTTTAAACTGTGAACACTTAACTGATGATTATTTGAATTGCCAGCTTATAATACTGAGGGAACTGGAAGCAGCAATGGCAGACAAGACCTTTTAATCTAATAAATTCTAATAATTCTAAAACTTTTCAAGACAGTGTCTCACTATGTAGCTATAACTGGCCCAGAACTCTGCCCCATCTGCCTCTATCTCTTGATTACTAATATTAAAGGTCTGTACCACGAGACTCTGTGATTTGACTTTTTATTGGGGGAGGGAGGCAGGGTCTCACTCTAGCCCAGACTGGTTTAGAACTCACTATACAGTCTAGACTGTCCTTGAACTTGCAACAATACTCCTGCTTTGGTCTTCCAAGTATTATGATTACAGACATAAACTACAATACTGGATTAGTTTTACATTTTTAAAAATTACGTGTATATGTGCATTGGGAGTGAAGGCGGCAGCAGAGGCCAGAGGTGCTGGAGGCCCTTGGAGATGGAGGTGCAGATGGTGTGAGCTGCCTGCTGTGAGCACTAGCAAACTCCTGTCAGTGTGAGTAGGTGTTCCAGGCTGACGAGCTTTCTCTCTGGCCTCCCATTCCACTGTTCTAGTTTTTCATTTTTTGTCTTGTTTTTTGAGGGGTGTATATGCTGAGATAGGGTTTCTCTGCGTAGCCCTGGCTGGCCTGGAACTCATATAGAGCTGCTTGCCTCTGCCTCCTGAGTGTTGAGATTAAAAGTGTTCCCCACCAAACCTGGCTAGAAGAATCTCTTCGACATGTGTCTTCAGAACATCCATCCTTTGGAAGGAAACCAGACACAGGGTTATACTTTTGGTCTAGAGACACGCCCCTTTCTCTCTAGCTTCCCACTTCTGTGCTCACGCTGGACCTAGACTATTAGGATTCAGCTCTTGGTCTGTAGGTGTATGCAAATTAGGTGGATTTTTCTGACCATGCTTTTTTTTATTATTATTTGTACTATGGGGATTTTAGAACTCACTAAGGTGGATTTGTTAAGAGCGTCATCAAACCAGGTGCTAGTGGCACACACCTTTAATCACAGCACTCAAGAAGCAGAGGTTGATGGATCTGAGTGTGAGGCCAGCCTAGTCTATAGCGCAAGTTCCAGGACAGTCAAGGTTTTTTGAGACACAGAGAAACCCTGTCTCAAGCCCCCTTCCCCAGCAAAGAGTGGTCATTGATTACTGATGAAGTTCTGGTGAATCAACAATTCAGCAGTGGGCAAGAAACTTCCTACAGCAGGGTTTGACCAGGGCAGCCCACCAACTGAAGTTAGGGCATGGCTCACAGCCTCAACAAGGTAGATACATAAGGTGCGGGTCTCAACCCTGGAGCTTTGGTCAGTCTTGGACATCACAGCACTGCACAGGACACGACCAAGGGGCCAGGAACCCACCTGCCCATCTGTGAGCTTGAGGAACAACAACCTTGCTGCCGGGAGCAGACTACACCATCGACATTGATGGGTGCTTGGAGCAGTGCCGAAAGAAGCTGCTTGCTTGCCTGGCTGCCAACAGTAACTCTCAGAAGCTGGGGAAATATTCGAAGAAACTCTAACTTGTCCATCTCTGCGGGCATTCTTACAGACGGATATCAGAAAGATGACGCACAAGCTCCTTGGCTCCTTTGCCAAGGACTTGGCAGTCAACTGTAAGAAGCTAGCTCATCTGGGACCAAGTCCTGCTCCCGGCTCACAGGACTTTGAGGAGAGCCATGGTGGAAAGCACCCAAGGGACACTCTTCAGAAGAACCCTAATTTCAGTGCCAACCGCAAAACAAGAGAGCGCAGGAAACCTCTATAACTAAACTTCGACCCAACGAGGGCAGAAAGCGGGAGCACCAGGGACTTATAGAGGGCTCATCGCTGGGAGCAGAGACACCAGCCCAGCTTCTCCTCCAACCAGGAGTCTTTTTATGACTGCCCTGGACCAGGCCTCCTCTTGGTCTACCTGTCCTGTCCCTTTCCCACGTCAGTGAACCACAATCGATCCCTAGAGAATCCTGGCCCCACCTCTCCCAGGCAATTCCTGGAAAAGGCCACCCAATGCCTTCTGATACAGGCAGGACTCCAGAAGGTCCTCAGGGGAGAGGGCTCACGAGTAAGAGCAAGAACAGGGAGTCGGCCTGGAGGGTGGTGAGGAGTCACCTGTTAGAAGAATCAGAAACCCTACAAAGCCTTCTCAAAACGAAAATGAAGGCTCATCAGGGGACAGGAGGAGCCGCTGGCGCCCTCTAGTGATGCCGGGAAAGAGACCGAGAAGGGAGCGCAAGGTCACTAAATGTTTGCCGGCCTAGCAGGTGGCCTCAGACCGTCAGAAGTGCCAAAGTGCTTGGAGGAAACCCAATTTGACCCAAATATACTAGGTACAAACTGTTTGAACAGAGGAGAGATGGTAGCAGACCGGGTGCCTGGGTCGAAACATATATCATGCATCCCTAAGTCACAGAAAGAGAAGCCCCATATACCCAACTGGCACGGAAGGTCCCAGGGAAGCCTGTCTTTGAGGTATACTTTACCTATGACTAGCTACTGAAGAAAAAGACAACGAAAACTTCAGACTCCACTCAAGGAAAAAAGAAGTTTAAAAATGATTCCAAAAGCACTAGTAAAAACATGAGCTTGGTTTTATTTACCTACGGAGTGTGAAAATACACCAGAGAAGCTGCAACCTGTCCACACGTACGGAGCGCGCTGAAACGGTCTCCACTGGAGCCACAGGGTACACAGTCACACCCTGCATTACCCAGGCTGCAGGCCAACAGTAGTCCACTTCCTGCCCCAGTAGATAATCTTCCAACCAGGTGGAAAAACACTCTTCGCCCGGGAAGAAGAAGAGGAAGGGGCTGGCCATGCTGGTCACAATGAGTTCTAAAGTGCTGGTGTATTCTGCCGGGCACAAAAGCTGAATCTAGGACCCAGCAAGTCAGGAGACCTGTAAGACACCACGGGCTCTGTCCTAGAATTAAATCAAAGCCGTCAAGCTGCTTCAGCCCAATTTCCTGTCCCAGTTCTGTTTTGCTTGGAGTGTTTTGGAGACAATCTATTTAACCTCGGTTGCATTAAACTCATGAGCTTCCCACCCCAGTCTCCTGAATGCTTCAGTTACATGTTTGTTCCACACATCATCACTTTTCCTATTCTGTGCAAGGTCCAGAAAAATTTCAGTCCCTGAAACTGGACCAGGATGTTCCTGGATTGCCAGAACCGCCTCCGACAGCCTGTGGCTTTCTCCCTCTCCTTAAGGCATCTTTTATAAACACAACGTTTTCATTAAGACTACTTTATCTTTCCCTTCAGAGTTACTAATATTTTGTGTCCTGAAAAACAAATACATCTTTCCTACTTGGTGTGGTAGTGGTGGTTTGAATGAGGATGGCCCCCACAGGTTCATGTATTTGAATGCTTGGTCCCTAGTTGATGGAACTGTTTGGGAAAGGATTGGGAGTCACTGGGGGTGGGGTTGAGGTTATAAAAATCCATGTTAGTCTCTCCCTTTGACTCCAACTTATGGATCAGGATGCTAAACTGCTCCAGCATGCCATGCCTGTCTGATGCTCACAGAATCACCCTCTGTAGTGGTTTGAATAGGAACGGCCTCCATAGCATCATATATTTGAATGCTTGGTCATTAGAGAGTGGCGATAGTTGACAAAGATTAAAAGATGTGGCCTTATTGAATAAGTGTGGCCTTGTTGAAGGAAGTGTGTCACTGGGGGTGGGCTTTGGGGTTTCAAATGGTTAAGCCAGGCTTGAGGGACTCTGTTGAGATGACAGATCCATTCTAAATCTGTCTGTTAGGATTGCTGTATGGCTGTATACATTTGTCAGAACTCATGGAGCTAAATACCAATATATATACAAATTGTACTATATGTTTATTTTTAAGAATAAATTTAACAACAAAATTACCTGGAGATTAGAGTGCTAAACAAAGTAAGTTGGAATCAGAAAGATAAATGTCACATGTTCTCTCCAAAGAATCTAGTTTTGTTTTTTGTTTGTTTGTTTGTTTGTTTTTTGTAGGGTAAGGTAGTGAGTGCCTATAATTCCAAGACTCAGAACGCTGGACTGTGGAAAGTCAATCCAGCCTGGGCTACCAAGCAAGAACCAGGCTAGTCAGGGCTCTACAGTAAGATCCTGACTCAGTAAGTAAATAAAAGGCAATTTAGGAAGAGCAAGGAACCCAGCAGAAGTGAGACAATTGATGAGAAAGGGGTTGTAAGAGTGGAAAATACCTGAAGTGTATTCTGTTCATGGGTGAAACATCATAATGAGCTCACTATCTTGTAAAGTTAATACATGTAGAAGACGTTCAAGGTAGGTCATAAAATAAGGGGACACAGAATGAAGAAATTACTCTCTTCTGTAGAAAGAAATATAAAAAACACACATGCTATTATGACATGCAAAGGGATAAGGCATTCCTGATGGCTGGTTCCTCTACAGCATTATATAGCTGTTTCCTCCATACTGGAACATTCTCTCCAAGAGAGGGTTTGCACTCACGAGACTCGGGAGGTCATCAAACTTCACAAATCTGGGGAAAACTGAACTTACAAGATTTGTGAGGGCCCCTTTCCAAAGTGACAGCTGCAGAAAACGCTGCTGGGGCAGGACGCTGAGCAGTGCAGCTGCTGGAGGAGGCTCCTCTGGCCTGCCGTTTGCAGAAGAATGTGTGGACCAAAGAGCATCGGAGAGCATTGTGTCAAACAAAGTAAGCCTGGACCATTAAAACGGTACTGCACGTTCTCTGCTGTGCGCAGGGAGCGGCCTGAAAAGCGTGCGGAGAGCTCCGGGTTTGCAGCTTTCAGGAGCCCTATGTTGGGTGGGCTTTGCAGCCATGCATCTGCTTTGGGCTCATCTCTGCTCCTTTAAGTAACGCCTCACCCCTACTCCTATAGGCATCCCAATTAAAACATATTCGTTCACCAAGGTACCGTGGTTCCCTTTCTGGGGTGAGTAGTGTGTATGTGTGTGTACGTATGTGTGCATGTGTGTGTGTGACATTTTATCTCCCTGTGAAAACTGTCATACAATATAAGAAAAGAAATAAACTGGGAAAGGGCCAATTGTAGAAAAAATGGCATTGATTTTTTTTATTGTAGACTTTTCTGTTCATTTTGAGACAAGGTGTCTCACTATGTAACCCTAGGTGGTCTGAAACTTGCTATGTAGACCAGGCTGCCCTCAAACTAGCGATGATTTTCTTGCTTCTGTCCCCTGAGTGACAGTATTAGAAACATGTAGACAAATGCCAACAAAGTCTATCAACAAACTATTGTTTGCAGCCCTGCTACTTTTGAACTCTCAAAGGTAGATCCTTCCACCTCAGTTACCAAGCCCCAGGATTTGAAGAGTGTATTACTGAGCTAGGCGGTGGTGGTGGTGGTGAGCGCTTTCAATAGCACCCGGAAGGCAGAGGCAGGTGGATCTAAGTGAGTTCCAGGACAGGCTCCAAAGCTACAGAGAAACCCTGTCTCATCCCCTCCCCCTCAAAAAAAAGTGTGCTCCTGCACTGGGCCTGTTTGCATCTTTATGTCTTTCTAAAAATCAAACTGTATTAAAGCTGCATAGACAGCTCAGTGATTAAGAATACCTGCTGCTCTTCCAGAGGACCTGAGTTCAGTGCCCAGTATTCACAGTGGTCCCCTCACAACTGCCTGGTGCATATGCATGGTGTACATTCACATGCTTGCTCTCTCTCTCTCTCTCTCTCTCTCTCTCTCTCTCTCTCTCTCACACACACACACACACACACACACACACACACACTCACACAAATAAATCTTTTTTAAAAATTTACTATATCGCCAGGCAGTGGAAGCACATGCCTTTAATCCAGGCACTCAGGAGGTAGAGGCAGGCAGATCTCTGTGAGTTCGAGGCCAGCCTGGTCTACAGGACAAGTGACAGGACAGGCTTCAAAACTACAGAGAAACCCAGTCTCGAAAAACAGGAAAAACAACAACAACAACATCTACTATATCAATTCTAACCCTTCTACACAACCAAATGCATCCAAGTGAAGACTACAGAGAGGATGGGAAAACAGGCTGAGCAGCTAAGAGCACTTGATGCCTTCGCAGAGGACCTGGCTTCAGTTCCCAGCACCCATATCACAATTGCCAGCGTCTCCGGTCCCAGGATATCTATTTTAGTTAAGGTTTCTATTGCTGTGAAAAAACAAAACAAAACAAAATAAAGCACCATGACCACAGCAACTTTTATACAGGAAAGCATTTAATTAGGGGTGGCTTAAGTTTCAGAGATTTAGTTCATTATCATCATGGCAGGAAGCCTGGTGGCACACAGACAGACATGGTGCCGAAGAGGTGGCTGAGAATTCTACATCTGGATCTGAAGGCAGCAGAGAGAGACAGTGAGCCACTAGACCTGGCCGAGCTTCAAAACTCCCAAGTCTGCCCCCAGTGACACACTTCTTCCAACAAGGCCACACCTACTCCAACAATGCCACACCTCCTAATACCATTCCCAAAGCATTCAAATCTATGAGTCTGTCAAATATCACAGTATCTGATGCTCTCTTCTGGCCTTCATGAGCACCTGTTTCCACTCAGGTACACACAGACACATAAAACGGGGAGGGGGAGCCAGATCAATGAGTTTTAAGAACCACACACACACATAATCAATACCTGCCTGAAATTTAGAACTTTCCTATCATTGTAAGATAGCCCCTCTGTCTGGATGTTATTAGCAGAATCCAGTTCCTTATGGGTTTCAGGGCTGAGGACCTGTTCCTAGTCACCTGTTGGCTGGAAGCTGTCTTCAATTCTTTGTCACTTTGGCTTCGAAGCAGCTGCTCACAACGTAGCTTCCTTTGTCAAAGTCAGCGAGTGTTTCTCCTGTATGCTTTGGGGTGTTTTATGATCTATATGAACATGTTTGGTCATAACTTACTTCCCCTCCCCAAGTTCACTCTTGGATATGAACTGCATTCCCCTGGGACATGTCCTTCAATTTTTTCTTCAGTCCTTTCTTTGTGACTCGGTTTGGATCATATCTGGGGTGAGTTCTTCAGTTCACTGATGTACCTCTCCCGCCCTCCAGGGAGTCTGGCATTCAGGTGCAGTACTGTATCTTCAATTCTTGAAGTCCCATTTCATTCTTTGTTTCCAAGACAGGGTCTCACTATGTAGACAAGGCTGGCCTTGAACTCAGAGAGATCCACCTGCCTCTGCCACAAGAATGTTGGGGTTAGCCAGATTGGTGGCGCACACTTTTAATGCCAGCACTAGGAAGGTAGAGGTCAGCCTAGTCTACAGAGTGAGTTCCAGGACAGCCAGGCTACATGGAGAAACTCAGTCTCAAAAAGCAAGCAAAGGGTGTGTGCCATACACCCAGCTTCCCATTTTATTCTGCCTTGTGCTTTTCTCCTGCCTGTGGCCGTTTTCCTTCTTATTCTTAAATATACTGGCAGGGTATTTTTATGCATGTCTTTCCTGCACGTGTGACTGTGTACCATGTATGTACCTGGTACCCATGGAAGCCAGAAGAGGGCATCAGATCCTCCATAATGACGGTTACTGACAGTTATGAGCCACTGTGTAAATTCTGGGAACTGAACCCAGGTCTCTGCAAGAGTAACAAGTGTTCTTAATTGTTGGGCCATTTCTCCAGCCCCATTGACTAGGTATTTTTTAAAGTCCAATTCTACTAATTTTGTTTTTGGTAATATTCCTAGATTAATTTGGTGCTGGGTTGTTTTTATCCTGGATTTTCTTGTTTCTTATGGCTGTAGCAATTTTTCATCAGGTACAGACATTGAGGATATCAAGATATTTCGTTCTGTTTTCTCTCTTTTAAAAAAAATAAACTGTATTTATTTTGGTGGGGGTACAAGTAGAGTCAGAGGGAATCCAGGGGAGTTGGCTTTCTCCCTAACCACAAAGGACATGAGGACTGAACTCAGGCTGTCAGGCTCAGAGGCAGGCACCGTTAGCTGTCTTCTAACATAAGGTCTAGACTGACCCAACACTTACCAGGTAGTCCAGGCTGGCCTTGAACTAGAGACACTTCTAACCCAGTTTACCAGGTGCTGTGATCACAGGCCACTGGCACAGTTCAGAGGGTCAGCACTTTATGGCATTTTTTGAAACTGTTTTATTTTGGCAGACATGGTAGCTGTTTCCGGGCTTGTTGGGGAGAGCGCCTGAAGTAAGCTTTCCCTGAGCTAGTTTTGCTTGTCCCTCTGCAGTTCTTCTGGGATCTCTACTCATGAGGTTTCTTCAGAACTCAGACATCTCCCAGTGAGAGCTCCAATGAGTGTGCCTTTTACAGTTCCCTGGTAACTGGTTTTCTCAATCTCACACATGGAGTTTGCCATGTGCGACTTAGTATTCAGCCCAAACCCAAGAACTATGGGGGCGATTTTTAGCTCTCTCTTCTCTAGGACTCTTCGATCCCCAAATCCCAATGATAAGCACCCCAAACTCCAATCTGACTCATCAAACCTGTCATGCTCCAAGGTCTCCGTCCTGCGCCTGTGTCCAGGCACTGCTCCCAAGTAGAAAATCATCTCACCACGTTGTCTAAAGACAGTAGTCCAGCATTGCCTATTTAGTTCAGTTTTCTTTGCTCGTGTGTGCGCGTGTGTGCATGTGTGTGTGTGTGTGTGTGTGTGTGTGTGTGTGTGTGCGCGTGTGAGTGTGTGTTTGTGTTTACAGTCATGTACATGCTAGAGATCCACTCAGGTGTCTTCTTCCTTAATTATTTCTGCTCTTAGGCTTTTTTGTTGTTGTTCTTTTGCTTTTTTAAAATTTTTTCTACTTTATATGCATTGATGTTTTTTCTGTATGTATGTCTGTGTGAGAGTGTCAGATCTTGGAGCCAGACCGTTGTGAGCTGCCACATGGGTGCTGTGAATTGAACCTGGGACTTCTGGAAGAGCAGTCAGTGCTCTTAAGTGCTCCAGCTCTGCCCGTTGTTGTTTATAAGACAGGGTCTCTCCCTGAATCTGGAGCTTGTCAATTTGGCTAGACTGACTGACCAACAAGGTTTAGGGAACCTCCTGTCTCTGCCTGTCTGGCTCTAGGATTATAGGCACTCACCACCACTCTCCTCTCTTTATATGGGTACTAGGGATCAAACTTGGGTCCTTACAGCAAGAGAGCTAATTCAGAAACCAGTACCACAGTTCAGAGTAGAAGGTTACACCAGTGTTTTGAGATAAGGTTTCACTTTGTAGCCCTAGCTGACCTGGAACTTTCTACATAGACCAAGCTGGCCTTGAATTCACAAATATCTGCCTGCCTCTGCCTCCCAGGTGCTAGGGTTACCAGGTGCGTGCCACTATGCCCAGCCACAAACCAGTTTTTAAATGTATCTGGGTAGGGCTGGAGATGTGGCTCATAAGTTATGAAAACTTACAGCTCTTCCAGAGGACCTGAGATCTCAGCACCCTGACTGGGTGACTAGCAATTACCTAGAACAACAGCTATTGGGGTCCTGTGCCTCTGCAGGCATCTGCACACACAGCAGACACACAGACATATAGATAAAAATAAAATATTTTTATCCATGGTTGAGAGCATACACTGCTCTAACAGAGGACCTTAGTTCAGTTCCTAGCACCAACAATTGTTTAAGTCCCACTCCATGGGATTTAGGACTCCACGAATACTTGCACTCATACCTGCACACACTCACACACATATATACACATAACAAAAAATAAAATATAAAAAAGGATATATCTGGGTGATGAGATTTTTATTTCTTGGTGGTTAGAAGTAAAACCTGATCACACACTGTGGCTCATGGCAGTAATCCCAGTACGTGGGAGGCAGAGGAAGGAGGATCATTCAAAGTTAGAGAATAGCAAGATCTACAGAGTGAGTTTGATTGTAAAAATTCTATCTCAACTTTCCCTTCCCCCCCAAAAAACTAAGTTATTTGTGCAAAAGAAAGCCAGTAAGGATGTTTTTAATACAAAACCTGGATATTCGCAGTGATGGTAATACATCTCCATGAGTACAGCATGATGTTGGCAAAGTGTTCCGGCTTCTCTGATAAGTCTCCCTTTCTCAGTCCAGGTTTACAAGTAGAATGTGGTTTAATAACAGCACTTTATTTATTTATGTTCTGGGTTTTTATTTTGTTTTGTTTTGTTTAAAAACATGGTCTAGCTATAAATAGGCCATGCTGGCCTGGAACTTACTATACGTAGCCTAGGCTACCCTTGAACTCTCAGCAGCCCTCCTGCCTCTGCCTCCAGGGTGCTGGGATTACAGCTGTGCATCCCAGCGCGTAGCTTTTAAAGCCACGGAGTTTGGAACATGTCCACAATGCTGCAGCAGTGGTCAGCGTTGAAGTAGTTAATTTTCCTTGTGTAAGGACAGAGCAGAGCATAAAGCATGAGTTACTTACAATTCAGCCTAGCTTTATGGTGATTTAGAACTTGTTTAATTAGTATTTAGAACTGAACATTGTTTATAGTTATTGGTATTTCAATAGATGCTTAAATGTTTTAACATTTAAAGTTTAATAAGCCTCAGTTCTTTGAAGGAAAACACTGAAGTAATTAGATTTTCAATTACTTGTTTTTTTAGGGATCCATGCAATTAATAAAAGTTAAGGCATTTAACACTCATTTTAAAAGTTAGTCAACTGCTTAATCAATTAGCTAAACATATATTAAATAATTTTTAATACAAAAGGCTCACCCTAGGCAAAGCAGAAACCTCTTAAAAAGTACATGAGAAAGAAGAGCTAACCCTAGGAGAAGGGCCTCTTCCAATCAGCTGAGATTGGGTGAGAAAAAGGAAGACTGGGTTCGTGTCCCAGTTATCTTGAGTGTACACATGAGTGTGTGTACACAAGGTTTTCCAAAAACCATTCCTGGACATTGGTCCGGTCATTATTTGTTTCTAATCATGTGTTCACATTTAAAACACCTATGCTATTGCTCATTACAACCTGCCTGGTCTCAGAGCTTTTTAAAGGTTCTTATATTCAATTTGGAAAGAAATTTTAAAAAAAAAACTGGCAGAGGTACACAAATTGTATGCAATCTTATTTTAGTTTCTTTCTTCTTTTTTGAGACAAGGTCCCATTCAGGTATCTCAGGCTGACATCAAACTCACTGTGTAGCTAAAGATGACCCTGAACACCTATCTAAGATTACAAGCATTCACCATCATACTCAGTCCATGTTGTGTTGGAGATGCATGCTACGAAGACACTCTATCAACTGAGCTATATTCCTAACCCCTGCATATAGTCTAATTTTAATGAAGCACTAAATTTAAAATACTGTAAGAGAAAATCTGCCACCCAAAGACACCAATGGCATCAGTATTTCACAGACTCTTGTGATACAAACCTGTATTTATCAGGGTCCTCCAAAGGACCAAAACTTGTAAGATACAAATATGCCTGCACACACAGACACACACACACACTTTGGGATGGAGGGTGAACTGGCTCCACGATCCCCTTCAGATGGCAGAATCTGTGCATCTCCAATGTCTTATGTAAAATGTAACAGTGCTTGCACATAACCCATACACATTCCCCCCTAGACCTAGAGTCATCTCTAGATTATTTTTTCATTATAAATTCTTCCTAAAGGAGGGGAGAGAAAGGGGAGGAGCGAGAAGAGAAAAGTATCTTAAACTATGCTACATTATTTTTCAGAACTAAGGGCATGGATTCCTTTGTTTAAATAACATATGGCAAATCTGAGAACATCCTGGACCACACAAGATACTTATCTTAAAGAAAACATTCTGGAAATCCTAATACAGTATCTGAATTAGGGGACCGAAATTCCGGTGGACAGTCAGTTCTCTTTATAACGGATTCCGCCTCTCCCTACCACCCCCCTCCCCCCGCACCTCCTCCAGCTTTACCTTTCCCCCTCCTTGGAACTCCTAAGCAGAACAATCTTGCCATGTTCAACCCTGAGCTCATCTAAACACTGCTTTAGCGCCATCTAGGGCCTAAAACAAAACGACGAAATAAACAAAAAAGACTCGGATCTTTGTCTTTAAGCTTCAGAAAATTCGTTTTTGAGAGTATGTTACATACTCTCAACAGGTAATGCATTAACCACAATGCGCAAACTGTGCAGTTTGGAAATATTTCTGATCAGAAAGAACGCATCTGCTGCTATGGGAGACGTAGCAGAAGGCAGTGAGGATGAACCCTGAACAGACGGTTCTCTGTCTCACTGTCGTGCTCCGTATGTCCTGTTAAAGTTTGGGTTTGCTTTTCCAAGTGTAATGGAAAGTCATTAAAAGGATCCCAGCAGCGGAGTAACACTGAGGGAAGACTGGAGGGAGCAAACCCAACAGAGAAAAGTGCAAGGCTAGCGTAATGGGGCAGTCGCGAGGGCTCCCTGGGCATCAGAACGTGGGTGGTGACAGGAACTATTAAAGATACGTTACAGAGGTAGAATAAAGAATATTTGGTAATGTTTTCCCCTCTATAAGTGAAACTGTGGATGACTGGGATTTTGATTGGGATAACTGGGTGTATATTGTCGCACGATCTCAGAGTCAGGAAGATGGAAAAGGTAGAGGTGTTGATAAGGGAGGTTGTAGGTCAGCTATTGAACAAATGAAGACACCTAGCCTACCCCACTGGCTGTATCAAGTCCTCAGCATCCTTCTTCTCTGAGCAGCGTCTTTCTAAGACACGAGTCCACTGAGCAGAGTGCTTTAGGAGCAGTTTGGCACGTGTGTATGACGCCAGTTTCACAAGCCCCATCTCGGTTTGTTTCGGCAAGTCCCGTTGAAGCCCTAGAATCAGCTTTATCATCATGTGGTGCTTCTGATTCTGACGCTGGTAGTTCAGGCTCAGTGTGGAGTGGGTTTAAACTTCCTGGGTGAGGAAGTTCCAAGGGCAGTTGACTCCTTATAGAACTTGACTAACAAAAGGATGTGTGTTGTGTGTGTGTGGTATTATCGGCACTTCAAAGGTAGAAAAGCTGGAGAGATGGTTCAGTGGTTAAGAACTCTTGACTCCCTGAGGAGTCAAGATGCCACAAAACAAAACAAAAAAAGCAAAAACAAACAAACAAAAAAAAAAAACACAGAATCAACTAACCTGGACTCACAGGGATTCACAGAGACTAAATCAACAACCATGGAGTCTGCATGGGACTGTGTAGGCCCTCTGCATATATGTGACAGTGGTATAGTGTGGTCTTCTACTGGGATTCCTAGTAGTGGGAAAAAGGATTGTATCTGACTCTTTTGCTGGCTCTTGGGACCCTATTCCTCATACTGAGTTGCCTTGCCCAGTTTTAATAGAAAGGTGTGTGTGTGTCTAGGCTTATATGCCATATTTGGCTGGTATGTATAGGAGGCCTGCCCTTTTCTCAGTTGAAATGCAGGAGGAGTGGATAGGGGAGGGGGCAGAGGGAAAGTGGGAGGGAGGGGCTGGGAATAGAGAAGGGAGGGGAAACCGGGTAAAAAATAATAACTATAATAATTTGAAGAAGAGCAACACTGGCTCTTCTTCCAGAGGATCTGGGTTCAATTTCCAGCACGTACATGTCAGCTAAAACCGTCTGTAACTCCACTCTCTGGGGCTCCAGCGCACTCTCCGGCCTCTGCAGGCACCGAACACAGGTGATGCACTGACATACACAGATAAAATATTCATATACAAAAATAACAAATATCTTTTTTAAGGTAAAAAGACTCTAGAGCAATGATTCATAGCCTGAGCTACATAATGGAGTGGTCACCTGTGGAGCTTTAAAAGCTATCAATAAAAAGGACCCATCCTGACTCCCCCCCCAGCAGGCGCCAGATGTCCCTATTTTCTTAGCTTTAATTTTATTCATCTTGCCCCGGCACCCGCAGCACCGCCCACCCCCGCACCGCCCCCCAGTACGCACTATTGTTTTCACGGCCGGTGCCTGCATTTATGGTAAGCTTTCAATTCATGTTCATTGTTGTGGAAATATTGCTGGTGGTAGCAGACGACCCAGACCACAGGAAACCATGGGAAGTATTGTAAGTTCACAAAACCCTCGTGTGAATAGAATCACAGCCAATTCTCCTACTTCACAAGGAGACCCTGAAGGGGGTTGGGAGAGCGAATTAGTGCCTATGAGCTCTAGCCTTGGTAAAGCTGAGCATCCAAACCTAGAATTCTACCTTCAGGTCAGTGTGTGTGTGTGTGTGTGTGTGTGTGTGTGAGTGTGTGTATGTGTGTCTGTTTTCCTTTTGGTGGAGGAGGCGCTTTCAACAATGTCATTGTGTTGTTGTTATTGTTTTTCTGTTTTGTTTTTGAGACGAGGTCTCACTATGTATCCTCTCTGGCTGAACTGCACTAGTTAAGAAGTGCAGTTAAGAACTACTAGCCTGTTTCTGCCTCCAGGGCGCTAACGTTAAAAGCTTGCATCTCCACGCCCAACCTGTCAGTCTCTTTTTGCGCAGGTCCAAACTCACATCCACAAGCAGCCTAACCTGACCCTTAAAACTCAGTTTCCGTAATAACAAACCGACTTTCATCCCCAAACCCTCAACGGTTCGATCCCAGATTTATCCTGCAGGGATCACCACTTCAAACCCAGCCTCCTTCAACAGGGGAAACTAGAGCCACTGCGCTTGCGCCACTTGGGCAGCCGCCTCTGTCACCATAGCAACCGGAGACTCGCGAATCTGCCTGTTGCAACAAGAGTTTCTGGCATGATCCTAGGTCTTGCTTGTTTGGGAAAGCTTTCCTTACCGCTTCCCGCGCTTGGTGCGTGAGTTTGAGAGTCTGATAAGAAAGCTCCATTAGACACTGAGCCAGGGTCCACGAGGAGTGAAGAGAAGCCCGCCACCAGCGGACCGGTGTCTAAGGACAGCAGCTGGAAATCCGACGCTCAACTAGCCCGCCCCCTTTGGGATTGGCCAGGACCCAGACTCCCCAGCCAATCACCGGCCTCAGACAGATTCTTTAAAGAGTCAGTCAAGGTTACAGGAAACGTTTGATCCAGAGCGTTTGCGCGATCTCAGTCAATCAAGACACTGAGAGGTTGTGATTGGTAGGGAAAGGGGGCGGGCGTTGTGATTGTTTGGGTTCTCCCAATTCGCACTTGCCCTGGGTCTGGGCAGCTGTTGAGGCGGTTGTGGCCCAATGGCTAGGTTTTGACACACGCCTCAGCTTCAAAGGGTAAAGATTAGGGAGTTCCCCCAGCTTTTCTTTGAAATCCTGCCCCAAGGTGGAAGACTGCCAACACTCTGGCTGTCAGAGGCGTTCAGGAATACAACCGCGCACCAAGCTTTTCGTTTCCCTTCTCTTTACATCAGTCCGAGATCCACAGGCTCTGCGATTTTTCTCCCTCCGTTTTCTTAATATATTAACTCATTTATAGCCTCATTGTCTTCCCTTTTTTCCTTTCTTTCCCCCACCCCCACCTCTCGAAGGTAATGCAGTAGAACATTTTTTAAAAGAATTTATTTGTATGTGTGTGTGTGGGGGGGGTGCCCACGCATGCCAGAAGAGGGCCTCTGACCCCATGGAGTTTTCCTTCTTTGTTATTTCCTGCCTTCTTCGTCCATTCTCTCTCATTCAGATATAAAATACTCAAGTGTCCTCAATCTTAAATAAAACAAACAAACAAGCAAAAAACAGCTTACCTTCTTAACTGTTGAATGAGTCGCCTCGCAGTCACTATGAACATTCTGGAATAACTAGTCGTTTTTCTTCATTACTTCATCTCCCATACACTACTCAACACATATTATTCCTGAATTTTTTTTAAATTCTTTCCTATTTGTAAAATTCAATAACAAATGATTTTATACTCATGTTTCCAGGGGAGTTGGGATGGGGAAACAGGGTTTCACATGTGGCAGTCCTTCTGTTCAGCCTCTTAGATGCTGGTATTATAGGCATTAGCAACCACACCCAGTCTTCTTATTCAAATTTGTCATTGTTTAAAGCTGTTGCCCATTATGTTAGAAGTACTAACATCTATACTTTATTTTTTTTAATTTTTTATTTTTTATTAAAAATTTCCACCTCTTCCCATTTCCCTCCCCCTCCCACATCTATACTTTATTAAACATCTACAACACCCAAGCACTACGTGATTTGGAGTCCTCCCGCATGTTATTGTGCAGTTCTTTGTGGCCCTATGGAGCAACCGTATTTTCAAAGCATTCATTTTAGTTATATAAGTGTATGTGTCTGTCTGTGAGTTAGTCAAAGATGTCAAATCCCCTGAAACCAGTTACAGGTAATTGTGAGCTGGTGCCGTGAGAGCTGAAACTAACCTCTGGTCCCCAGCAAGAGCAGTGTGTGCTGTTAACCACTAAACCATCCTTTTAGCCCTGCTTTTAAAAACTGAAGATGTGTGGCAGCCCTGTAGCTAGGAAACTATTGGTCCCATTTTCCCCAGCATCTGCTATAGTCATGCCACATTTCATAATTATCATGATACTTAAGTTTTTCTCTTTATTACATATCTGTTATGATGACCTGTGACTAATGGTCTGTGATGTTACTATTATAATTGCTTGGAGGTAATCTCCGACTGTACCCGTAGAAGATAATGAACTAAATTGGTATGTGGTACGTGCACTCATACTGTCCCCTACTAATTGGCCTATGGATTCCTAGATACACAATGATATTAAAGTCAAACCAATTAAAAAACTACAATGGCCTCTAACTGTCCAAGAGACAGAAGGCTGTAATGATTAAGTAAGGAAGATGTGTCAAAAGCCAAAATGGGCTGGGTCTTCTAGCTCAGTAATAGAACATTTTCCCAGCTTCTGTGAAAGCCCTGAATCCAATCCCCAGTAGAACTAAACACATGAATTAACCAATGAGGACAAGATTGGTTGAAAGGTAGAGCTTTTACACAGGCTAGCCAAGTTGTAAATGAGAAGGGGAAGCTTTTATAGGAAACTGAAAGTGTTACTTGGCAGCTCACTTCCTGCAAACACCCTGAACCCAGCACCAAGTCAACATCTCATCCTGAGCAAGGCCCTCCTTCAGGTCTATGAGAACCAAGACAGGTAAGGAAGCAACAGACAAGAACTCCGAAGCTCAAAGGTTGGTTCATGAGGATTAAGGAAATAAACTGGAGTCTCGGGGATTAAGGGCACTTGTGCCATTACAGAGGACCTGGGTTCTGTTTCCAGCACAGACAGTGGCTCACAACTGTTCGAAGTTCCATTTCCAGAGGTTGATAGGCCCTCTTCTGGTCTCCACAGGCACTGCATGACTGTGGTGTACAAGCATATATGCAAGCAAAGCATTCACACATGTAAAATTAAAATAAATATTGTTTAAAAGTATCCTGTGTTCCTAGAAAGAATTTCCAGGGAAGCAAAAGCCTGATGTTGAAAATGAAGCAAGTTGTCTAGAAAAGGTTAAGAGTCTTGATGAGAGTGGTTATAGTAAACAAATTATCAGGCTGGGATGTAGCTCAGTTACTAGAGCCTTGTCTACTACGTAAGAAGTTGGGTTCAGGGGCTGGAGAGATGGTTCAGCGGTTAAGAGCACTGCTTGCTCTTCCAAAGGTCCTGAGTTCAATTCCCAGCAACCACATAATGGCTCACAACCATCTGTAATAAGGTCTGGTGCCCTCTTCTGGCCTTCAGGCATACACACAGATAGAATATTGTATACATAATAAATAAATAAATAGATAAATAAATAAATAAATAAATAAATAAATAAAAAGAGAAGCTGGGTTCAATTCACAGAGCTGAATAAACCAGGCCCGGTAGTGCATGCTGATATTCCTGCACTGAGGGGCTGAGACATAAGTTCAAGGTCACTTTTGCTTACATAGAGAGGTAGTGTCTAAAGCAGTCTATGTGAGACCCTGTCTTAAACAAACAACGAAGTGATTCTCAACGCAGATGAAGCAAACTTTTATTGGGAAAGTGTAATGAGCATGGAAACAGATCCCTCTGAATGAGTAAAAAAAGGGGAATCTATAGTGTAGGTAGAATAGGAAATCTACAGTATAAGGATAAGTATAATATAGACAATAGAAAATTAAGTAAGAAAACTTTGTGAAGTAGAAAATTATTAAGGAGAAATATTAAGAGAACATTTTTGCCCACTTAGAGGCTGCCACACCCATCTGGCTATGCCATACGGGAAGGCTGCATCCAGTAACCTTGGTAACAAAAGTAATCTTGCCACACGAGAAGGACCCCACCGTTCTGTGTCCAGTTGATACTGATAGCCTAGGACAGAGGATGTCAGGTTGTGTGATGCTATTTACACTCAAGTATGGAACTTCATAAATCTGAGATTAATTCATTAATGATAATTAGAAGAACACATATGTATTAATGCGTGTGTTTAGTTGTTAGGAGCCGCCAAGATGTCGCCTTGGCGAGATAGTGCCAGCGGTCCTACAGCCTGGAGGTATACAAATCCTTTGATGCTGCAGCGCAGGCCAGAGTGCTTGGGGCCTTGTTTTGCATTTCAGAGCCTTGGTCCTGTGGCCTTGGGCCCTAGCAGAATGGCATCAACCAATCAGCATTCGAGCCTCTCACCCTAGAAAAGCGGCTGCCTTTGGGTTTTTCCTCTCTCTCTCTCTCTCTCTCTCTCTCTCTCTCTCTCTCTCTCTCTCTCTCTCGTCATCCCTTTTCCCCATTCCCCTTTTTAATCAAGTGGCTCCAATAAATTGTGATTGAGAAGGATTCTTGATTTTGTGATCGTTCCTTCTTGCTGGACAAGGAGTGCGTGTCGCAAATGATAATTAGAAGAGCACAGATGTATTAATGCGTGTGTTTAGTGTGTGAAATGTTAAGAGATATTTTATGGATAATTGGTAAGATTAGGAAATGTTAATTGATAAGTTGTATTAAGGTTAAGGAGTGCTTTATGGATAATTGATAAGTCAAATGGAGGTGAGGAATTGGTCTTATGTATTAGTATTAGCAGGATTAACAATTGTGATATTGAATTGTTTGTGTGTTGCCTATCACGGTCCTCCCATGCAAACTAAGAGTGTGAACCCCCTTAATGCATTGGATATAGAATAACTAATAACGAATCATTATAAAGACAATTCTCTTGCTTGGTCTAGTTACGCATCGCTCTCTGGGGAGAACGGCACTGAGTCCTCATAGCACTACTTACAAAAGAACCTTGAGCTGAGAAAAGTCACAGCAATTAAGTGGCTAAACCCAAGAGCTCCCAACAGAAAGGATGCTATCTAGAACTTCGATGTGTAGACAGAAGGCAATGCCTAGCCTAAAACTTCAAAGGACAGGATAGCACTCCTCTGGGGGGGAGGGCTAAGGACTAAAGAAGAAAGCAATGTTTATTTCCCACTCAAAACTTCCTAGGGCCCTTCACCATTTTCTTAAATCTCTGTGCTCTGTAATTGGAATAACACAGCTTGGATAGTTGTACCTCTGGTTACAATACGGTCTACTCTGTATTTTAAGTACTTTTCAGAACTACTGATCAGAAGAAAAGAGACTCTTTTGAAATAATATTTCTCGTTGATAATTCCTGTGGTTACCCAAGTGCTCCAATGGAGACCTACAAGACTAATGTCATTTTCATGTCTTTGAAAAAGATATCTTGTTTTCAGTCCATGGGTAAATCAGTCATTTAATTTTCGAGTTGTATTTAGGAAATACGTAAAGTTCTTGTGGCATAGACAGTGATTGCTTCCACAGAACTTTTTCCTGAGGATCTGAGCAAAATAAAATGAAACACACTGGGATCTGCTATTCTAGAAACCATCAATAGCACTCATGAGCTGGCTGTGGTGACCCATGCCTGCTTTCTGAACGCTCAGGAGGCTGAACCTGGAGCACCTCCTTGAGTTCGAATCCAGCCTAGATTGTAGTGATTGTGTGTGTGTGTGTGTGTGTGTGTGTGTGTGTGTGTGTGTGTGTGTGTGTGTGTGCTCTAACAAATAAAGGCGATGGTGGCTCACACTTTTGATCCCAGCATTTGGGATCTCATGCCTTTGTTCCTAACACTTGAAAAGCATAATCTTAACACTAATGAAGTGGAGAAAGGAATATAAGATGGGTAGAGACAGGATCTCAGACCCATTCTGTCAGAGTGTTCGTAGAGACAGGATCTTGGCCATTCGTTTTGAGGATTCAGTAGAGTTAAAAAGTCTCTCTAAGTAGTTGACTCTTTTACTTCTCTGATATTTCAGCATTTGCCCTGATATCTGACTCGGAGTTTTTATTATTAAGACCAATTAGAATTCGCGGTGGGAAGTTTTGTTTGAATTTTGCAGAGATAAAGATCTGAGGTGTTTGCACATGCTACCAAATCCTCAGTTCCGAACATTTGAGACAGGGTGTCACTACGTAGCTCATTATGTGACCCATCCTGTCTCTGAGTGTATTATTCAACCACAGATAAGGCTGCACTTCTGGGTTTTAGAACCCTGCATGTTCAGATGGGCCCTCAGGCAATTGCCTGAGTGTTAAAGGGCCCTGCGTGACCTACGTACATGTGCATGCGTGGTTACATCCACGTAGGACTCAGCTAAACCCTTGTGTGCATGCGTGAACTTGTCATCTGCTTTATTAGCATATGCACTAGGCAGCTTTTAAAAAGCTGGACACGCCATCTTTCTCTCTCTGCACACTGATCCTCAGGCGTGTATGTACCCCCTCTAATAAACTCCTAAGCGGGCTTGTTGTGTGTTCCATGTTTCCTTCTCACTCTCACCACATAATTTCACTGAGTATGGGAATGATGAGTATGAGCACACACTTTGCTCTCTTGAAGCTTTCTGGAGCTGGATTTGGCTGGTTTGGATGAAGTTTCTCAGTCTCATCACTACCAACATCCGGGGTCACACTTTTCTTTGTTGTGGGCAGTTGTGCGCAATGGAGAAAGTTCTCCCCTTTGTCCACTAGATGCTGGTACTCTGCCTTCAAGTTGTAACAACCAAAGAACATCTTCAGGCATGGCTGTCAGGGTTTGAATTGGAAATGCACCCCGGACACCACCCAATCTTGGGCTGTTGTTCTGAACGTTCAGTCCCCAGCCTGCAGTCAAAGCTGTTTTAAAGGCTGTGGGGACTTTGACAGGCATGGGCTGGGTTATGGAATAAGTGACTAAGGACAGGCCTCTAAGCCCTGGTTCTGGCTTCTTCTTACTTCCTGTCAGTCGCCTCACATACCCAGCCAGGGCCAGAGCCTCCTCTTGTAGCTTTCCCCATAATGGGCTGATAAGTGAGCCAAAAGGACAGCTCCTCCCTCATTTGTTTCTGTCAGATACTCGCCAAATGGCCACTGGAAACAAAACTGTCTCTTAGAACCATAGGAGACGGGGGAATGAAAGAACTCTTATAAATGTAATTAACTAAAAATATCAATTTATTACCTTCTAAACCATTAACACCTACAGATAAATTAAGAATTCCCCTGCTTTGTAAGAAAACTATCGTAGCTATCCAGAGGACTGAGGCAGGAGGATTGATTGATTGAGCACAAGAGCTTCACAGTAGCCTAAGTGCCATATCAACTCTGTGATTTGTGTGTGTGTGTGTGTGTGTGTGTGTGTGTGTGTGTGTTATGCCTGCACATTTGTCTGTGCACCATGTACGTCTAGTGCCCAAGGAGGTCAGAAGAGGGTGTCAGATCCCCTGGAACGGAGTTACAGATGGTTCTGAGCCTCATTGTGGATGCATAGAATCCAGCCTGAGTCCTCTGGGAGAGCACCCGGTACTTTCGACCCCTAGGCCCAGCTGCCTGACTCACCTCTCTAGTGTGACCTTTGACAGTTTCCTGCATGTAACACAAGCGCTGGCTTGTTGGGGTATCTGTCCCGCCCAGTACCCCACAACTGGCAAGCCCAAAGAAAATCATTCACAAGACTTCATAAGATTATAAACTGATTGGCTCATTAGGTCAGGCTACTTATTAGTTCTTATAACTTATGTTACCCCATTATCCTTATGTACGTTAGCACACGGCTCAGTACCTTTTTCAGTTGTCAATTTACATGTTGCCTCTTCGGTGGTCTGCGCACGAGTGGCAGAGGAACTTCCCTGCTTCCCAGAATTCTCCTGTTCTCATTGCAACACCTCTACTTCCTGTCTGGTTTTCCCGCCTATACTGCCTGCCTGGCCAATCAACGTTTTATTAAAATATGATTGACAGAATACAGACAATTCTCCCACATCATTTCCCTCTTTTTTTTTTTTTTAAACAAAGGAAAGTACCCATAGTCCATTTGTTGGGAATGTGGGCGTAGTATTTCAGGCTACTTCCTGCTGATTGGGGGCACTGATGATCTTATGGGGACATAAAGAAAATTTAGAGTTATAATCAAGTCCTGACTGGAGTATCCTGTGAGTCTTGATCATCTCAGGCAGCAGTCTTGAATCTGTTCTGGATGTAGACTCAGACATCTGGGCCATCTGTTCCTGTCGGAGATTTCTCAGGTGGCCTTCCTTGATCATACTGGATTTTTCTTAACTCAGAATGAATCCACAACCTCTCATTTTCTGTGGAAACAAAAGCAAAATCTCTTCTCCAAAGTAACAAACCTTTTGACTTCAGTTTTGAAACCAAGGTATTTTCAAAATACCTATCTTGGGTTAGTTCAGCAGCATTTATAAACAAAAGTCTTTTAGCATCTATTGCTCCTTCCTCAGCATTCAAACAATTCAAAGAGAGCATAATAACACACAGTATCAAGATTCTCTGTGTATTTTCCATCTTTATGTGGCTTTATTTCAACCTCTATTTCTTTTATTTTTACTTTTAACTTTTGGCTTTTGAGACAGGTTCTCTGTATATATCTTTGTCCTGGAATAACTCTGTAGACCAGGCTGTCCTTGAACTCACAGAGATCCTTCCGTCTCTGCCTCCCCAGTGCTCGGCTTAAAGGTGTGTGCTACCACACCTTGAACTCACAGAGATCTGTCTCTGCCTCCCAGGCATTGGGATTAAAGGTGTGTACCACCACACCTTGAGGTCACAGAGGTCAATCTACCTCTGCCCCTTGAAATCACAGAGGTCAATATGCCTCTGCCTCCCAGGCATTGGGATTAAAGGTGTGCACTATCACACCTTGAACTCACAGAGGTCATTCTACCTCTGCCCCTTGAAGTCACAAAGGTCAATATACCTTTGCCTCCCAGGCATTGGGATTAAAGGTGTGTACCACCACACCCCATGTCTCCGTTTTCTTCTTTTTTTATTTTTAATGACTTTAACCTTTAGCCTGCATATATTTTTAACACACTGTAAACCATTTAGAGGTTTTCTTCCTCTTTGAATTTCTCTTTACTGTATATCTCTCTTTTTCTGACCACATGAGCCTTTAATTTACTAAGCAATATGGAGAGCAGTGGCTTTGACGGCTAGATCCAGCCCACTCCCCAGCTCTCCAGTCTCATGGCTGAGATACCAGTCAGAACTGTGTTCACTGCCACAACTCTATGGCATTTCAAGGTCCTTGCTAGCAAGCAAGTTGCAGCATTCTGCTCACAGACCACACTCAGTCGAACTGCCTGCCTGAAAGAGTCAGTTTGCTCTGGCAGGACAGCCCAGAAAGCCGGCATTTTAAAACAGCACAGCTTTTCTCCTGCTACAGCTGAAAACTGAAAAGCATGTGTTCAGCTTTTCATCAAAAAGTGTTTCACGGCAGGACCTCTTAAAGGAGCTACAAAGTTTTGCAGCTGAAGCTGAGTCAGGAAGCCTCTCTTAGATGAGAGCACTTGCTTGCCTCTAGCAAACAGAGCAGACCCGAGAAATTGCTGCTACCAAGAAAACATGCTTTACTCTATTCTTTCCCAAGCTTTCTGTGGATTCACTTATCCATGTGGGCGCCATATGTAGCATGAGGGCCGGCTTGTTGGGGTATCTGTCCCTCCCAGTACCCCACAACTGGCAAGCCCAAAGAAAATCATTCACAAGACTTCATAAGATTATAAACTGATTGGCTCATTAGGTCAGGCTACTTATTAGTTCTTATAACTTATGTTACCCCATTATCCTTATGTACGTTAGCACACGGCTCAGTACCTTTTTCAGTTGTCAGCTTACATGTTGCCTCTTCGGTGGTCTGCGCACGAGTGGCCGAGGAACTTCCCTGCTTCCCAGAATTCTCCTGTTCTCATTGCAACACCTCTACTTCCTGTCTGGTTTTCCCGCCTATACTGCCTGCCTGGCCAATCAGCATTTTATTAAAATATGATTGACAGAATACAGACAATTCTCCCGCATCACCTGCAGAAGTTTTTCCCCTGTTGTCCATATGGTAATTAGAAATCAAGTTGGGCCCTTTGCTATAGGACCCTGCTGCCCCACACTGAGCCTTTTTGATAGGAGTGTGCTTTTTAATGCAAATTAGGTAATGCCCCAGGCACTGTCCCCAGCCTTTATATCTCCCTTCAATCTGGAATAAAGCTGAGCTGTGACACTGAAGTAGTCTCCCCAAGGCTATTTGTCTTGTGTCAGCCCTTATAGTCGGTGGCCAAAGGACTGTGGAGAAGGAAGAGACCCACAGTTTAAGAGCACTGGCTGTGTGGTAGTTTAGCAGTGGAAGGGAAGGCAACCATGGTGGGTTAGAGCCAAGGGGCACCACAAACAGGTACCATGCAACAGCTCGTATGGGAAGCTTACTGGGGGAGGTGCAGAGACGATCTCTGAGGGAGAGCAGAAAGAAGAAAGAAGAAGAAAAGAGGGCTGAAGGGCTTGCCTTTTATAAGGGGATATAGTGCATGCACTTAGGGAGAGTCCTCTACTTGGTGGCTGCATTAGCTACAGTGACTCACATCTTGGCTGCTGCTGTTGATGTGTCCTGCTAGGACCCTGAGAGCAGGCCAGTATAAATGCCTGAATGCTAACAGGCTGATCTTCCAGAGGACCTGGATCCAATTCCCAGCACCCACATGGCAGCTCATACCTATACACCCTACACATGGACACACATTTAGGTAAAACACCAATGCTCATGAAATAAAAATAAACATTTTTAAATGAATATTTAAAGTGATTTGGGGGTTTCTGAAGAGATGGCTTAGTAGTTAAGAGCACTGACTGCACTTCCAGAGGACCTGGGTTCAATTCCCAGCAACCACATGGAAGCTAGTAATTACCTGTAACTCAGTCCAGGGGATCTGACATCTTCTTCTGGTCCCCAGAGACACTGCACACATGTGGCGTCTACATACATGTAGGTAAAATCCCCATACACCAATGTAATGATCTGCCCTGTCCCTTTAAGAGACCAGTCGTGCCCACTACCCCCACCCAGGCAGCTGAGGCAGGCAGATCTTCCTTCCTGCTTGCAGCCTGAGTCTCTCTCTTTTCCATCTCTCCCTCAAGAGGCAGCTTCTGCCTCACTCCATTCTCCCCACTTCTCCCCATCTCCCCTCTGTCTCTGTTTCTCTCTGCTCTTCCCCCTTCTTCCCTTCCCCCTTCCCCTTCCTTTCCATAACCCACTAAATAAATATCCAACCTCACTTTGTATGGCGTGCCTATCCATGTCTCTGTCTCTTGCCCGCTGCATGGCTCCCTGCCCACTGCCTGCCCCCACTGCCCACTGCAGCCACTTGGGATCCATAGGATTTTTACTTAATTCATTACAACCAATAATAAATTTTTTAAAAAATGTAAATGATTTGTGCTGGGGGGTGGTGGAATCAATCCTATAATTTGAGGAAATTCCAACATTTGAGATGATGACGCAGAATTGTGTTAGGTTTGGGGCCAACCTAGAATACACAGTGAGTTCAAGACCAGCTTACACTAAAATGTAAGACGAAGACTTGTTTACAAAAAAAAAGTCTTTTGAGACTGAGGATGGGCTCAGTTTTAGAGTTCAAGCTTATCATGCTTTAGACTTGGGTTCGACCATAAGCATTAAAAAATAAATAATAAAAATACCCTCTTCAAACAACATCAACAAGAAAGCAAAAAAAGTTAAGTGTTCTACAGGAATTAAAGACATTTTTTCTACCTCTTTTTATTTCTTTTGCTTTTTTTTTTTTTGGTATGTGTGTTTGTTTGTTTAGACCAGGCTGGCCTAGAACTTGGGGCAGTCCTCCTTACTCACAAGTACTGCACCACCATGCTTGGCTACACTGGCCTTTCTCCACATTAATTTACTAAGTATTGAAAAACTGCAGCCCATCATCATTTCCAAAGGTG
Organism: Myodes glareolus; assembly: GCF_982192425.1. Taxonomy (NCBI): domain Eukaryota; kingdom Metazoa; phylum Chordata; class Mammalia; order Rodentia; family Cricetidae; genus Myodes; species Myodes glareolus. Next base: position 11,684,797 of record NC_142038.1, on the reverse strand, counting down.
GTGGCACATGCCTTTAATTCCAGAACTCAGGAGGCAAGGGCATGTGGATTTTAAGGACAGCTGATCTACATAGTGAATTCTGGCACAGCCGGGACTATAGAGGGAGACCCTGTCTCTGAACAAAACAAAACAACCCCGCTCTTCTACTTGTTCTTTTCCTTTTGATATAGCAAGGGCATTTTACAAAAGGATTTAATTTTTATTTCAAGCACATGCTTATGTAGTCAACCGGGTGGCTCACAACTATCTGTAACTCCAGTTCCTGGGGGATCCAACACCCTCTTCTGGCCTTAGTGGGTACTATATACACGTGATGAATACACAATCAGACAAAATACTTATATACATAAAGTAAAAATAAATAAATCCTGGAAAAAATCATTACAATCTATCCATCTCCATAATCTTTGCTTTTTGACTCCCTCCCTACAAGCCATCTCTGAGCAAAAATTATTAAAAATGGGTCTTTATGATACTAAAAACAACTATCAAACCTGCCAACCTTTTGCCACCAGGAAGGAGAAATATTTTCATCCTTGGGGCTTCCTGTATTGATGTATCCCTCTCTGACAGTAGTTGTTAGTACCTACGATGCCGAGTCTTTGACTCTGACACAGGACTGAGTCACTTGCTGTTTTTACCAGTATTGTATTCTTTCTTCCACTTTACTTTTTCCCTCCCTCTTTTTCTTCCTTCTTCTCTTCCTTCTTTTTTGACTTGTTTTTCAACTTTTTTGTTTGCTTGATTTTGGTCTTTTTGAGACAGGGTTTCTCTGTGTAGCCCTGGCTGGCCTGGAACTTGCTTTTGTAGATCAGATCTCACAGTGGAGATCTACCTGAGTGCTGGCATTAAAGGCATTTACCACCACTGCCCATTTTTTAATGTTTTTATGTGGTGATCAAACCCAGCCTTGTCTTTGCTACAAAGCAGAGGATGACCTTGAACTCCTGATCCTTCTGCTTCTACCTCTCAAGAGCCCTGGCTTTCAAGTGTGCACCATCAAGCCTTACTTCCATGTACCATGTTCTTCCTTCCTTCCTTCCTTCCTTCCTTCCTTCCTTCCTTCCTTCCTTCCTTCCTTCCTTCCTTCCTTCCCCTCCCTCCCTCCCTCCCTCCCTCCCTCCCTCCCTCCCTCCCTCCCTCCCTCCCTTCTTTCTTTCTTTCTTTCTTTCTTTCTTTTTTTTCTGATACAGTGTTTCTCTGCGAAGTCCTGCCTGACCTGGAACATGCTTTGTAGATCAGGCTGGCTTCAAACTCAGAGATTCAACTACCTCTGGCTCCCAGAGTGCTGGGATCAATGGCGTGTGCCACTACACCCAGCCCATTTTCTTATTTATCCTAAACCACAGAACCATGGCCTTCCTCACGTACAGGTAGGGTTTAACGCCTGTCTAAACTGATACAAGGTCAGGGATGGACTCTTGCGCTGTCATTGCTCTATTCTAGGAAACATCTGGGTATTGTTGAAGCCTTGTTTTCCTACATAAAATGTGCAGCTGTGCAAAGAACAAATGGAACAGGCAAAGGTCCAGTTTCATTCAAGATTGGTTTTGAGCCAGGTGTGCTGGCTTTTAATCCCAGCTCTTGGAAGGCAGAAACTGGTGGATCTCTGTGACTTTGATGCCATCCTAGTTGACTTAGGTAGTTCCAGACTGGCCAAGGATACACAGAGAGACTCTGTGCTCCGCCCCCCTCCTCCGCATGGCTTAATCTTGGCAACGCCTTTAATCCCAGCTTGCAGGGCAGGAGGCAGAGGCAGGTGAATCTCTGTGAGTTCAAGGCCAGCCTGGTCTATTAGAGCTGATTACAGGACAGGTTCCAAAGCTACAGAGAAACCTGTAATGGTCTGTCCTGTTCCTTTAAGAGACAAACCCACTGACATCCAAAGGGGTTCTACTAGCTTGCATTCCCACCAGCAATGCAATATAAATGTCTTTTTATAAATGCAAAATAAGTGTCTTTCAGCCATTTTAGATTCCTCTTTTGAGAGTTCTCTGTCTAGGGCTGTACTCCTTTTTTTTTTTTTGAAAAAGAAAAAAACCTTGTCTTGATAAACAAACAAAAAGGAAGAATTTTGAATCTTGAATTCAAGGCCTTACTACATAAGTAAGATCCTGACTAAATAAAATCAAACCAGAGTTTTCCTGCCCTCTGTGCAGCAACCCAGAGCACCATGAGGTTCTGTTTTGTCTGCCCACCTTCCCGAGTCCTTACTCAGAAAAGTTTAACTTTCCCTCCCCTTCCCTCCTCTGTTTAGTTTTGTTTTGTCTTGTTTTTTGAGACAAGGTCTCACTTGTAGCTTTGGCTGGCTGCCCTGAAACTCACTATGTAGACTAGTCTGGCCTGAACTCACAGAAAGCCACCTGCCTCTGCTGCTTCTGCCTCCCCAGGCCTGAGATTGAAGGCTGGCGCCACTGTGCTCAACCTTCTTCTTTCCCCAATACTCTGGATTTCTCTCTCTAGAGTTCTCCTCAGTGCCATGTGTGCACGCGTGTTTGTCCACCATGTGGCTACCCACCCAGTCAGGTTAACTTGAATTCTGAAGCTTTTTCTTACTCTTCCCTGTCTCCCTCCTCTGGGCTGCTTGCGCAACCTGGGGTTTTTCTTTCTTTTCCTATTTTTGGTTTTTCAAGACAGGGTTTTTCTGTGTAGCAGAAAGAAGAGAGAGAGAGGAGTATATGTTAGTAGAACAAACGACTGTGGTTATTTGGATTATTATGCCAGAAAGTATTGAACAACACAATTCAAAAAGGGTTGTGACCAAAGCAGCTTCAACAGCTGTTCCTGTCACTCAGTAGTGTCCTGCCATTAGCATGACTCACTTTAAATCCTCTTCAGCAGTGTAACACTCAGCCCAAACTTACAAGACATGGAATGTTTCTCTCTGGCTGACAGATGGATCAGCCCTGGCTATAGTGTATGATCTCATAATAGAAATAGGTCTGCAAGAGCCTACTGGAGGAATAGCAACCCTGATGAGTCCCCTCAAACCTAAAAGTATCTGGCACTAATGCTTGGAAATGCCTAACACATAGTTCTCAGTGGATCTTAGCCACTGTTAGTATCTGTAGATTCCCTTGTTATGTTCAGCCTTTGTGTTTTATTAGATTATGTTTACTACAAAAATGACCTTCCTTCTCCCACTATCTCCCCTCCTTCCCTCTTACATCTGTTTTGAGTTCCAGATGAAACTCATGCCTTATGTCTTCCCTCCTTTAAGTGAAAATAGAAGCATCCATTTATCTAGTCATTTAAAAAGATTTGTTTCATACTTGTTATGAATCAATGTTCTTGGCAAAGGGACTCAGACAAAGTTTCCTTCATGAAACTTATTTTCTAGAAAAGACCAGATGTTAGGACTATTACCCCTGTAATCCATGAGTTAATATGACTTAAGATAGTGGTTTGTTTCATTAAGAAAATAAAGCAGTGGAAGAAGACAGATAATGATCACAGAGTGAAGAGGACAATGGAACTTTGAACTAAAGGACTGTGGTAGAGAATTAGAGTCTCCTTTTCAAACTGATGTATTTTATTCTTGTTTTTTATTTTATTTATTTATTTTTGCTTTTTCGAGACAGTGTTTCTCTGTGTAACAGCCCTGACTGTCTTGGAACTCACTCTGTACACCAGACTGACATTGAATTCACAGAGATCTGCCTGCCTCTGCCTCCTGAGTGCTGGGATTAAAGGCATGGGTCACCATCACCCATCAGCTGATGAAGTTTTAAATAAGGGTATGTTGGATGTGATTTACTGATAGACTACTATTCTTGCTACTAAGAATGAGTTTGGTGGATCAAAGTAGAGAACAGGAGAGAGTAAGCATTCATGGTAGCTCATGACTGCAAACCCAGAATTTGGGAGACAAAAGCAGGAAAACTGTTAGTCTTGAGGTCAGCCTGGGCTAAACAGTGAAACTCAACAACAAAAAGAAGGAAGGATTGTTGTAGGGAGAGGCTGCTTGTTTGTCCTAGCCACCCGGCTAGCTTAGCCCCAAAATAACCACACAGAAATTGTATTAATCAAAACACTGCTTGGCCCATTTGCTCTAGCCTCTTATTGGCTAACTCACATCTTGATTTAAGTCATTATTAATCTGTATATCACCATGTGGCAGTGGCTTACTGGGAAAGATTCAGCATATCTGACTCTGGTGGCTCCATGGCGGCTCTCTCTCACTCTGCCCTCTTCCTCCCAGCATTCAGTTGTTTTCCCCACCTACCTAAATTCTGTCCTATCAAATGGCCAAGGCAGTTTCTTTATTCATTAACAAATGAAAGAAACACATAAACAGAAGGACCTCCTACACTAAGAGATGGCAGGAGAGGCTGGAGAGATGGTTCAGCAGTTAAGAATGCTTACTGCTGTTACAGAGAATCCTGATTCAGCTCCCATATGGTGGTTCACAACCACCTGCAACTCCAGTTCTAGGACATCTGATATTCTTCTCTGGACTTCTGCATGTACATGGTGCACACTGACTCACAGATACACAAGCGCGCATACGTGCGTGCACACACACACACAATAAATAAAAAATCAAATAAATCTAAACAAACAAATCAAGGTAAGAGGTAGACATAGTTGTGTACACCTTTAGTTTTGACACTCAAGAGGCAGAAGAGGATCTCTATAAGCTCAAGGACAGCCTGGTTTATACAACAGGTTCTAGGCCAGGGCATAGTAAGACCCTCAAACAAATTTAACAAACAAGACAACTTAAAAAAAACAAGGTAGGGGCTGGAGAGAAGGCTCAGCCATTAAAGGCTAGGCTCACAACCAAAAATATAAGAGTTCGGTTCCCAGCACGCAGTAAATTAAAAAAAAAAAAAAAAGGCATATGGCAGTTGGGTTAGAGAAATGGCTCAGTGGGTAAGAGCACATACTTGCAGAGGGAGGACACCAGAGCAGCCAAGGCAACATAATGAGACTCTGTCTCATAAAAAAAAAAGTTATGGTTTCCACTCTTTTACTAAAACACCATGACCTTTGTAATTTAGGAAAGAAGGGATTTATTTCATCTTACAATTTTTAGTCCATTATCCACGGAATTCAGGGCAGGAACCTGGAGTCAGGAACTGATGCAGAAGCCATGCTTACTGGCTTGATTCTCATGGTTTGCTATGCCTGCTTTCAAATACTATCCAAGGTCATCTGTCCATCTCACAATGGGTTGGGTGGCTCCTTGGCCTTCCTAAATCAATCACTGTACAAGAAAATGCCCCATAGGCTTGCCCACAAACAAGTCTTACAGAGGCATTGTGTTGGTTGTGGTTCCCTCTTCCCAGTTAACTCTGACTCTTCTATCAATGTAACAAAAAAACAAAAAAGGAAAGGAAAGGCATCTGCCATGAAGCCTGACAAGCTGAGTTTGATCCCTGGATCCCACAAGGTGTATATTATTTTTATATACTTTTATATTGCTGTGATAAAACACCATGAAGGCAACTTAGAGAAGGAAGAGTTATTTAGCTTATGGTTCTAGAGGATAAGAATTCATCATGGTGGGGAAAGCATGGAAGCAAGTATTAGGCATGGTAGCTGTAGTGGTTGCATGAGAATGGCCCCCATAGACTCTTATGTTTGGATACCTGGTTCCTATTTGGTGAACCTGTTTTGGAAGGATTAGGATGCAATGCATTGTTGGAGGAAGTGTGTCACTGGGATGGCCTTTGAGATTTCAAACGCTGACACAATTTCCAGTTAGCTCTCTTTGCTTCATGCTTGTGGATCAGGATGAAAGCTCTCAGCTACTGCTTCAGCGCCATGCCTGCCTGCCTGCTGCCATGCTCCCAGTCATAGTAGCCATGCATTTACCTTCTGAAGTTGTAAGCCCCAAATAAAGTTTCTTCTGTAAGTTGCCTTGGTCATGGTTCTTTACCATAGCAACAGAAGGGTAAATAAGACAGCAGCTAAAGCAGAAGCTGAGGCTCACACTGAACAGCAAGTATGAAGCAAGAGAGAGAGAAGTGAAATAGTGTAAATATTTAAACTCTTGAAGCCATGACATAATTCCTCCAGGGAGGCCACACCAACTATGCTTCTCCAACATGGATGCCAACTAATGACCAAGTATTCAAATATCATAGGTTATGAGGGACATTTATCAATCACCATCCAAATCACAACATGGTGGAAGGAGAGAACCTACACCCACAGTTATCCTCCAACCTCTTCATACATGATGTGTTATATGGTCACCCACACCTACACAAAATAAATAAACAAAAATGCAGTAGAAAATTAAAATATACACACATATGAGGGAGGAAAAAGCAAGTGGATCTTTCTGAGTTCAAGGCCAGCATAGTTAGGATAGTTAGTTCCAGGCCAGCAGAGCTACACTGTGAGACCCTGTCTTAAAAATAACAAAAAACCCACAATACATATTTGTGTGTGTGTATGTGTGTACACTCTACAACATATATATTATTCCACAATCTTATATATTGTGTAATCTCCACACTAGCATTACAGATCTAATTACCTTCTCTTTGGCTACTCACTCTTCTAGTTTGGTATTTACCTTTCACAATGTATGCTGCTGAAATTCTATCACAAATGAATATGTCTACAGAGGTACAACATTTGTATTTTTTAAATTTTGCATGAATATTAGCAACTGTCCCAACATTTACTTATTTATTTATAGACAAGGTCTCACTGTGTTGCCCCAGCTGGCCCAGAACTCACTATATAGGCTGACTTTGAATTTGGTGTGATCCTTTTGCCTTAGCTTTCCAAGCCCTGGAATTAGAAGCATCTACCACTATACCCAGCCCAATTTAGCAATGGTTTTGAGATTTGTCCATTTTCACATGTATTTTTTACTTACATACTTTTCTTATCCTGTAAATAGTGTTCTCTTTAAGGAATCTATCATTGTGTTTTAGAGCCATTCATGCGATTCATGAATTTGTATTCATTATCATCAACAATGATGACATGCATATCTTGCTAAATGTTGCCTAGTGTCTTTGTTTAGGGGTGAGTTTCTATAGCTAGTGCTTTTCTTATTCAGTTCAGAGCCTAGAAAGAATTGACAAAATCTATATAACCCAGCAGTCAACTAGAGAGAACATCAGTCTGGGGTTTGGTGGAAAAGATGATTACATTTTCCTTAGGATCATAAAAAGAAGCATAAAATACAAAAGTATTAAGGAAAACATGAAATACAAAATTTGCTTTGTTTGCTTTCCAGGCAGGGTCTTGCACTGCCAAAGCTGGCTGAACTCACATAGCAGAGGATGACCTTAAATTGCTGATCCCTTTGCTGTCTCCCAAGTGCTGGGGTCACAGGCATTCAACCGCATAACTGTTTCTCGTCATTGTCACTTGTGACTCACATGGCATGATGTCTGTCATATTATATACTGGTCAAAGTACATTTTGAAGGGAAGAGTAGTAAAAATTTGTGACTGCCCAAATTTGATCACACTTGTCCTTAACAACTGGTGAAGCAGGGTTTCACCAATTTCAACAAAATCACAGCTCTCCAAAGCAAAATGGATCAGAAAAGAGGGGCTAGATTTTGTGGTGGAGGATCAAGGATAGGTTGGAATTGGACTGTAGCTTGAAATGAACTGATTGAATTGAAATTGTAGTTGGAATTGGACTGTACAGTACAGCTGGAAAACAAATTAGTCTGATGTTGGTGGCCACTGATTCTTACCCCTTTCCAAGGTGACATATTGATGAATAAGATGTATTCCCATAAGTAAACCTGATTGAAAAGTCTTTCTTCTTATCTGATTTTCAACCACCAAAGTGAGGGTGAGAGAGTTGTGTTCTATGGTACTGTCAGACTTTCAGACATTGCAGGGAACTGTCTTTATTTAATTCAGTTCTGGGTAATGGGGAGCCACTGATTTCCTGTTCCCAAGGGCAAGGGAGACTTTGTGGTTATTATGCAATATAGTCTTCAGACAATCCTGTAATAGCTTAGAGATATACTTTCCAGGTACCTGGATTTTCAGTGTGCATATAGACTGCTGGTTTGGAATTTTCCTGTTCCCCACAGCATATAATCCCCATTGGCAGTTCCTGCTTGGGGCCACCTGAGAGTGCAGGAATCCCATTAAACCTGGATATTTCTTAATTTGGCTTGTTTTGATTTGGCTTGATTGGGAATTTGCGTCAGCAGAGACTTTGCGTAGGAAAAACTCCTAACAAATATGACTTCCAGTTTTCAAATGTACATGAACACATGGCCAAGGAAAGGCAGGAACTCTGGAATCCAAGTTTCAATGTCATGTTCACCTGTTGTGTGTTCACGTGCAGTGTGTGTTCACCTGCTGTATGTGTTAACCTGCTATGTGTTCATGTGCTCTGCTGTATGTGTTCACCTTCTGTATATGTTTACCTGCTCTGCTGTGTGTGTTCACCTGCTGTGTATGCTGACCTGCTGTGTGTATTGACCTACTGTGTGTGTTCACCTGCTGTGTATGCTGACCTGCTGTGTGTATTGACCTACTGTGTGTGTTCACCTGTTGTGTATGCTGACCTGCTGTGTGTATTGACCTACTGTGTGTGTTCACCTGCTGTGTATGCTGACCTGTTGTGTGTATTGACCTACTGTTATTCCTTTGCGATCACTTTAAGAGCTAGCCACGCCCACCCCCAGTCACTTCTGACCTCCCCCATCGCCATCTTTTCTCTCTCTTGTGTTTGTCTCGTGTCGTGTTTACATGTGTCTTTTGTTTTTCTCTATGTTTCTCTTATGTTTCTCTGTTTTCCTCTTCTTTAAGCAATAAATGTCTCTCTCTTCTTTAAATAATACTATGTCCTGTGAGCCTTTTATCCGCCGTAACCGCCCGCCTGACTCCCCCGGCCGCATGGTGCTGCCACCCTGGAGATCTTGCAGGGACCCACAGCCATCCTTGTTGGACTAGAAGCTGCTCCGCGAGCCGCCCGGGACATCCCATCATCATATTCTTTTTAAAGAACAATATTTGGTGCCGCGGACTCGACAGATTCACCCGCCAAGGGCCAGGGTTCCAGCTTCACCTTTCGTCCGGGACTCTGAGCACCAACTTCCGGGACTGAATCGGGACCGAGGGCCTTCCTCAACACTGCCAACTGCCTGGACTCATTCCTACAAACAACACCGGCTTCTAATTGTAAGTTTCCTCACTCCAGCCAGCTTATCTGAGCCTTTTTAACCCGGGATTGACCGATCCTCCCGGTGTTTCTGGGCTCGGGGGGTACTTCTCCGCCCCGTCGCTGGCATTCATTATGGCTTGCATCCTGTTAAGCCCATGCATTCCCACAACTGGGGACCCGGGTTCCCCAGTTCTCTTCCTCTCTTATTTCATTCTTTTCTTCTTTCTTATCTTTCTCACGGATGGAAGGGCTGATCCGGTTCGGCCTTTAGCATCCCACATGGGCACCTCGGACGCCTTGGGCACATGTTTTGGATGTTCGCTTACATCTCAAACGGGGAGCCGTTCCCCATAGGCTCGAGATGCCACGGTTTTTGCGGGGTTTTCACGGTCTTGATCTGGGAAAGCAAGTCGTACCAGCCTAAATATGCCTTAAATTGTCTGTTTATGCAGGTTTTTCACGATTCAGACTCTGGATAACAACTAGGCGGCCCCCGGCTTTTAAAATTCCCAGTTTTTCCATTCAAGCCACAACACGTGGCCGCCGCCATGTTCATTGCGGTCAGGTGACTTTATCGCTAGATTCACTGAGAGCCAGATCACGCGACCAAGCTCTCCCACTGTTATGTATGTCCTGTTTTCCCCTCCCCCTCCTCAGTGTTCACTGAAATCCTCTCCTTAGCTGTGATTACAGGTGTTTTGCATAGTGACGCGCTTCTGATAGGGCCCATCAGAGGCATGCACCCTGCCTAATTCCTGTTCAATCTTTCTATGTATAATGATTGTTCATTTCATCTCGTTTCAGACTACAAAATCATAAACTGGTATGTACTTTTAAGCTGTTTTCTACCATTGTCAGTTCTGCCACTAATCTTAATGTTACAAACAGTTTTTATTCTTTCTGTCTGTCTTTTTACAAATGTAAATCTTACCTATTAAGAGTCGATACAGTCAAAATCAGACCCAACCTTCCAGACAGAGTCTATACTGCAGCTATACCTTATAATCAGCCCTCAACTGCTCAGAGATCTGGGGAATGCGATATTTAAATGTTTAATTAAAAAAAAACTTTTCATAACAAAAAGAGACAGGTTGGCTCCTAGCAGCAAGCACTCTGTTTCCTCCGAAAGACAAAAGACAAACCGTTAAAGACCAGCATTCATCTGCAGTTTGCTTCTACTGCCAAGCGCTGACCATTGGGCAAAAACTGCCTTTCACCTAAACTGGAGACCTCCAAACGTGGACAAAATCACTGGAATCAACAGCCTAGCTGCCCAGGTAAGGTAGGCCTGTCTTCCTACAGATTTCTTAGCCCACAGGGTCTTCTAAAACCTGGCAGGCTCTACATTAAACAACAAAGGTCAAATGCAACCTTCAGCGACCAGGGAGGACCCAAAAGAGTAAGTAGCTCTAGATGCCAACCAAGTACATTCTCTGTCATTTTTTAATCAGTAACTCAAGTAAAATCTTATCCTTCTCAAAGATCTCTGACAGTCTAATAGCTAAGAGGTTTTACCAGGTTGTCTCACCAAATAAAAATACTTTTCATTATAATTTCTGTTTTTACAAACCCAAGGAGTTCTTAATACAATATATATATATAAAACTTCTGTTTTTCTTATAAGTTCCAGGGAGCCAAATTAAAGAACCCATCATAAACAGGTCAGATACAAACCCCTCAATTCCCTGGTCCTAAAAATTTTTTCTCAATTTAACTTTGTCCTCTGTTCTGCCAATACCCTAACTAGGTACAAGAAACACCAGACATTTCCATGCCACAGACACCTGTCCTGTCAGGAGCAGAGACCAACTATGCCAGGATGTGACCAACACCCAGCTTCTCTCGGATCTCCCCCCCCCCCCCCACGATAGACGACGCCCACAAATCAGCCAGAAGCAGCCTTGAGAATTCGCCGCCCCAATTCCTTCAAACTGTAATGTCTAACCTTCTACTTTTTATTATAAAAAGGATCCAGGAATGTTATTCCTTTGCGATCACTTTAAGAGCTAGCCACGCCCACCCCCCAGCCACTTCTGACCTCCCCCATCACCATCTTTTCTCTCTCTTGTGTTTGTCTCGTGTCGTGTGTACATGTGTCTTTTGTTTTTCTCTATGTTTCTCTTATGTTTCTCTGTTTTCCTCTTCTTTAAGCAATAAATGTCTCCCTCTTCTTTAAATAATACTATGTCCTGTGAGCCTTTTATCCGCCGTAACCGCCTGCCTGACTCCCCTGGCCGCATGGCGCTGCCACCCTGGAGATCTTGCAGGGACCCACAGCCATCCTTGTCGGACTAGAAGCTGCTCCGCGAGCCACCCGGGACATCCCATCATCATATTCTTTTTAAAGAACAATACCTACTGTATGTGTTCACCTGCTCTGCTGTGTGTCCACTTGCCGTGTGTGTTGTTCTCCTGTGTATGTTCACCCGCTCTGCATGGTGCATAATAAGCAGACAGAACATAGGGCTCACCTTGTCTGTGGTGGAAATACGTTAAAAGTCTTATTACTGAACAAGTGAATCAATAATAGATAAACCAGGTGTGGTGGTGTATACTGTTAATCCCAGCACTCCAGAGGAAGAAGCAGGTGGATCTCTGAGTTCAAAGCCAGCCTGATCTACAATAGAAGTTTCAGGACAGCCTGGGCTAGAGAGAGAAAAATCCTGTCTCAAAAAAAAAAAACACCAAAAACAAAATAATAGTAGATAATTGAGCTAACCCCGTGCAACAATTCTCTATATGGAAAATTTAATGACGTGGAAAATATTTACTAAAAAACCATTCTCAGGCAGGGTGGTGGTAGTGGTGCACACCTTTAATCCCAGCACTCAGGAGGCAGAGGTGGGTAGATCTCTATGAGTTCAAGAGTTCAAGGTCAGTCTGGTCTACAAGAGCTAGTTCCAGGACAGCCAGGAATGTTTCACAGAGAAACCCTGTCTTGAACAACAACAACAAAAAAGTACAAACATTCTGCCAGGAGATAGTGGCTGGCACACGCCTTTAATCCCAGCATTAGCACTTGGGAAACAGAGAGAAGTGGATTTCTGTGAGTTCTAGGACAGTCACAACTGTTTCACTGAGAAGCCTTGTTTCAAAAAAACCAAAAAGAAAAAGAAAAAAGGAAAACCCAAAAAACAAAAACAACAACAAACATTCCAAAGAAAACTTAATACTCAATTTTACAAATATTTTCAAAGTTAAATAAAATACCAAGTTATTAATCACTAGGTGTGTGGCAGTACAGATCTGTAACCATAGCACTCAGAAGGCTGAAGTAGGAGGATTTGTGTCTAGCCTGTGTTGTAATTTAAAAACCAGCAGGAGAGAGAAAAATACCATGTGACAGAGTTAATGTGGAAGGTGTCCTGGTGTTCCCCTTACTCCCACCACCAGAGACAAGGTTTCTCTGTAGCCCTAGCATTCCTGGAACCCTTGTAGACCAGGTTGGCCTCGAACTCACAGAGATCCATTTGTCTTTGTCATCTGAATGCTGGGAGGTGGGCAAGGCCCTTTTAATTTATTTATCTACTTATTTATTTCTTTTTAGTTTTCGAGGAAAGATTTCTCTGTGTAAATAGCTCAGGCTGTCCTGGAACACACTCTGTAGACCAGGCTGTGCCACCACTGGACAGGACTCTTTAATTGTTTTTTTTTTTTTTTTTTTTGAGACAGGGTTTCTCTCTGGCTTTAGAGCCTGTCCTGGAACTTACTTTGTAGACCAGGCTGGCCTTGAACTCACAGAGATCTCCCTGCTTCTGCCTCCTGATTGCTGGGATTAAAGGTGTGTGCCGCCACCAACTGGCAAGGGCAGGGCCCTTTTAAAAGGGAACATAGTGAATGTGCACAGTCTGCAGCTGAGGATGTATCCTGTGAGAACTCCAAGGGCAGGCCAGTACAGACACCTGAATACTAACATCCTTCCCTTTTTATTTGCTATAAAAAGGTAAGCCAGGCGCCGGGCGCGGTGGCGCACGCCTGTAGTCCCAGCTACTCGGGAGGCTGAGACAGGAGGATCGCTTGAGTCCAGGAGTTCTGGGCTGTAGTGCGCTATGCCGATCGGGTGTCCGCACTAAGTTCGGCATCAATATGGTGACCTCCCGGGAGCGGGGGACCACCAGGTTGCCTAAGGAGGGGTGAACCGGCCCAGGTCGGAAACGGAGCAGGTCAAAACTCCCGTGCTGATCAGTAGTGGGATCGCGCCTGTGAATAGCCACTGCACTCCAGCCTGGGCAACATAGCGAGACCCCGTCTCTAAAGAAAAAAAATAAAAAAAAAAAAAAAAGAAAAAAGGTAAGCCAGGAAGTGGTGGCTCAGTCATTAATCCGAGCACTGAGGAGGCAGAGGCAGGCAGATTTCCATGAGTTTGAGGCCAGTCTGGTCTACAAGAGCTAGTTCCAGGACAGTTAAGACTGTTATCCAGAGAAACCCTGTCTTCAAAAACAAAAACAAACAAAAAAGGTGAGGAGTTAGAAAGAGGTAGCAGGTGAGGTGGGGATGTGGACACCGTGTTCTCAAGACTACTTCCTGCTGACCTGGGGGTGTTGTTCACCTTTGGGTGACTTGAGAAAGCTGCAATGCTGGCCATGTCCTAGAGTACCTGGCTGTTACATTCACTCTCCAGGCTCTGTAGAACCGTCAGGCACCACTTGAACCTGACAAAATGCACTTCGAGGTGGACTCAATTCGACTCCCTAGGGCTTAAAGGATCTGATCCTTTCCCATTACCACAGCACCACCCAGACATTCTCCTTCTGTTCAATCTACCAGGAAATGCGGGGCAATCATTTTTTTTGTTTTGTTTTTGAGACAGGCTTTCTGTGTGTATCCCTGGCTGTCTTGGAACTTGCTTTGTAGACCAGGTTGGCCTGGAACTCAGACTTTGACTTTCCTGTTTCTTGAGGGCTAGTGCTGGAACTAAAGGTGTGGACTACCACTGCCCCCATCCTACCCCCCTTCTTTTTTGGACAAGTGAGATGTACAGATCTGAATCAGAGCTGAACAACTCACAACACTGAAGAAAAGTAACAGGTGTGTTTTATACCTTTTACCATTAAGACTTTCCTTTAAGTGGCTATCACATGACTATTAAAGGTGGAGTTTCAGAAAGGCATTCCAATCTGCTTCAGGGAGATAATTACCCATTCTGGGATTTTTAGGTGGCAATGAACATGAGACTCAAAGCACTCAAAGAAAGGTACCAGCAAAGGCAATTCGCATTTTCTGTCATTTCTGATCATGAGGCCTGGTAATAAGGTTGGCTTCTGAACCTTAGCAAAGTATTCCCTGCTTAACAGTTCTCTCATGGCTAACCATTGACTCCTCCCAATTTTCCTGACAACCAATCATAAGGCACACTTGATCTAAAAGGCTAAGCCTGGAAATGCCCAATGGTAGCTCGAGCTGATATCACATGTCCAACATTACTCTACTAACTAGAACTTTAAGACATTAAATGTAGCACACCACGCCCATCTGCGCTCCATCAGCTACCATACAGCTCATGAACCGGGCAAGGGGCTGGATTTTGAGACACACAAAGACTCACAGACTGAGACAAAGATCATCCTTGATGCCAAAATGACCCAAGAATGGCCCCTTTATTGTGTACCAGAGCCGCTTATATAGAGATCCTTAACTGATAGCCTAGAGACCATTGTTGCCATATTTTGACAAAGAATGTGGCTTCTTTTTTGTCTTTGTCTGAAAAATATGCCTGAGGCTAAATTGAAAAGTTTTGGTTTAATGGCTTTGGTAGAGGAGATTTCAAGATAGCTTAGTATTGACCCTGTCCTGTGGTTACTAGTAATTCTTCTTATGCAGGCCTGTAATGATGGAAAGGAGTAAGCTGGACAAAGAAGTACAAATGTAGTTTGGGGAGAAAAGGAGCATAAGAAAGTGTAATGAACCTAAGACCAGTGCTTGAGGAGATAAAAAGTTTAAAGAAAAGCATGATGCTAAATGAAATAAAGAGAGTTTAACCTCAGTATAAGCCCTTGTCCAGCTAAGCTTCCAAGATGTGCAATGGAATTAAAGAGTTTAGGCAGTGAACGAAACTACCTTCAACAAAAAGCTGATGAAAACTGAGTTAAAGGAGGGGGCCAGCTCCAGCAAACAGCAGAGCTTCTGCCATGTGGTTCCAGCTATAGAGTTAAAGATTCAAGAAGGGGGTGTGGAATTTCCGTCTGAGACTAAGGAGAGCTGTGGAGATGAGATATGGCAGGGGTGTCCCTGCATGGAGGCCCAGAGAGGACACTGTGTGAAGCTGTAAAGGTGAAGATTGGACTGTCTTGAAATCCTCAAGGTATTGGAGATACCAGTCATGGGATACCTGCCAAGGAGAGCTGCTAACAGGATGTGAAACCCACCCAAGAGAGAGAAGTATGTTGTAGTCAGCAAAGCTGAAAGGAGTTGGAGAGCTGAAGTGTGTTTTGACATCAGACATAGAGATGCAGAATTTGGAGTATGCCCTTCTGGTTTTGTTTTGCTTTGGTCCAGTATTTCTTGACTCTTTCCCCTTTCTTCCCTTTTGAAATAGTAATACATATTTTGTACCATTATATGTTGGAAATGTGTAATCTGATTTTTTTTTAATTTTGACTTTACAGGGGATCACAATTAAGAGATTGCATGAACCTCAGAAGAAACTTTCAACTTTGGACTTTTAAATAATGTTGGGACTGACAGACTATAGGGATTTTTGAAGTTGGACTAAATGCATTTTTGCATTATGAAATGAATACAAGCCTATGGGGGCCAGTGAATAGAATGTAGTGTTTTGAATAAGCCCCTTTGACTCACTTGAATTCTTAGTCACTAAGAGTGACATTATTTGAAAGGTTTAGAAGGATTAGGTGGTATGAACTTGTTGGAGGAAGTGTGTCACTGGGAGTTGGTGTTGTGGAATATTATTTTAAGATGTGTTATGCTTTGAACACTGGTTTTAATGATACTGTTTTATGATACATTTGTTTAACTCTTTGAAGCTGTGCTACTTGGTCTAAAACACTTGATTGGTCTAATAAAGAGCCAAATGGACAATATCAAAGCAAGAGAAAGAATTGGTGGGACTTGCAGGGAAAGAAAATAAATATGAGAAATCTGGGAGGGGGGAGTCTAGGAGCCAGAGAGGAATAATAAAAGAAGGAGGAAGATTCCAGGGGCTAGCCACTCGGTTACACACAAAGTCACAGAGAAAGAAGTAAAGAAAGGTATACAGGAATAGAGAAAGATAAAGGCCAAGGGCAAAAGATAGACAAGACAATTTAAGACAAGAAAAGCTGGCAAGAAACAAATCAAGTTAAGGCCAGTCATTAATAAGAAACAAAAAGCCTCTGTGTATTTATTTGGGAGCTGAGTCATAGCCCCCTCTCCTCTAGAGAGCCAAGAGTAAAAAACAACCAACAGCACTTGGGCTTTGACGTTTCAAAAGTCCATTTCAAGCCTAGAGCCCCTCTTTCTGCCTATGGATCAGGATGTACCTCTTGGTTACTGCTCCATCACCTGCCTGCAAGGTGCCTTACTCCCTACTACGATGATAATGGACTAACCTCTGAGACTGTAAGCAAGCTCCCAATTAAATGCTTTATTGTATAACAGTTGTCTTGGCCATGGTGTTGCATTACAGCAGTAGAAGAACTGTGACTAAGATGCAGCTTTTTGTTTTCACACCTTATTCAGTCAGCTGCACACATTCCATTGACTGGAACACAGATACCTTCCTCAGTTTAGGCTTCGGCTCAGTTAGCTTGTGGGTAAGGATTTAAGAAGAGACTTTGTAGGGTTTAGATTTTTGTTTTTTGTTTTCCTGTGGTGGGGAATGGGAGGTCAGAGCCTAATTGTCTAGACAAGAGCTTACCACTGAGCTATGTGACCTAACCTTAAGAAGGCATTTGAATTAAAATGGACCAAGGAAGCACTTAGTATGTAATTGAGAACTCAAGATTGCATAGAGTAGGAATTCTTTGCCCCGGGATCCACACTTAAAAATGAATGCAAATGGCAAGAAGCTTTAGGTAGGAGCAGTATTAAACAGGGGGTTCCACCAGCCTTATCAATGAAATCTGAACTGTGTGTGCCAGCCAGTTGATTCTGCATTGCCATTTGTTGTTTTTGTTTCTCCAGTCTCACACTGTACTCCAGGCTGGCCTCCACCTGGTTGCATAACAATTCCTTTTTTTTTTTTATTTATTTTTTATTTTTTCGAGACAGGGTTTCTCTGTAGCTATGGAGCCAGTCCTGATACTTGCTTTGTAGACCAGGCTGGCCTCGGATTCACAGAGATCCACCTGCCTCTGCCTCCCCAGTGCTGGGAATTAAAGGCATGTGCCACCACTGCCTGGCTACACTGACAATTCCTGATCCTCCTCCTTCAGCCTCCCAAGAGCAGGCAGGTACCCATCTTTTTTCCCCCCATTCTTTCATCATGTTTGGGAGCATCAGCAATCTCTCTTCATTTGTTCCCCAGCTATCAGATTTTCCTGACTTTTCAACTCCATCACGGTTCTCTGGAGCACTCTTACTTCACTTTCTCTCCTAACCTCACCCCACAAACCTTTCAACTCGGTTGTTTTGGCCATTGACATTCCCTTCAAGGTCAGTAAGAAAAAAAAAAGCAGCCAAGGTGAATAGTTTAAGGACAGAAATGAAAAGGTCTTGAGTGGCACCCACACTCAAGAGGTTCAGGCTTATGCAGGAGGATCTCTCTGAGTTGGGGGACCAGCATGTTTTACAAGAGTTCCAACCTAGCTAGGGCTACACAGTGATAGCATGTCTTAGAAACAAACAACAAAAACAAAACAAAACACACAAAAAAATCTTATCCGTGAGCACCATTATCTTAGAACAACGGCTTACCCATCACCCATACTTGGATTAACCCACCACAGCTACTATGGGGATGGCACTGAGGCCGCTTCCCGTGTTCTCAGCCACCTTGGGAAGAGCACAGTAAGAATCTTCCCGAATGTTTCCGCGAGTCCCGCCACCTCTTTTCTCCCTGCCACTGGCTCGGCCAAGGCCTTCCTCCAAGTCCGGGAAGAACGCCGCGGTTCCGCCCGCTCCCACGAGCCTCGGTGGTGGCCAGCGTTCCAGCGTAGAGGAAAGGGGAGGAGGGGGCCGGGGAAAACGCAGGCCGGCGACGCTCAGCGGGAACAGGCCACCACCGGAAGCGCGTGGGGGGCGCTCGGGCGGAAGACCGCGCACGGTGGGCTGGGGGCGCCGTGAGGGGCGGGGCCTGCGCGCGCCGGGGGCGGGGCCCCCGCACAGGTCACGTGACGGGCCCGGCGGTGTTGGCGGCGCGGCGGCGGCGACGGCCGCGGCGTCTAGAGCGGCGCCCCAGTGCAGGATGTTGCAGGAGACGGCTGCGGTGTCTTTGGCGGCAGCGGGCGGAGGAGCGGCGACGGCTGAGGCGCCCGCGGGCGGGATAAAATGGCGGATTTCGAGGAGTTGAGGGTGAGCGTCGCGGCGGGGAGGGGGGTAGCGGAGGCCGCAGGGCGGGCGGGCGGGGGGAGGGGAGGCGGGAGCAGCAGCGCGGCGGCGCCGGGGCGTGCGGCCGGTTGGCGGAGCCGCATCCTCGGGCGCTGCGCAGGGAGGGACGGAGCGGGCGAGGGCGGGCGGTTGGCCCCGGGGTGGCTGCCGCGCACCTGGCGGCCCAGGGCCGGCGGACTGGCTTGGCGGGGCGCGGGCAGCGGCGATCGCCGGGGCTGCGTGTTCGCCGTTCACCGGTGAAGATCGCCTGCGGAAACGTGTGGTCGCCTTTAGGAATTTGCCGCGCCCCGCCGTGGTCGAGGCGGGTCTGTCACGAGCTAAGGCCCCTTCCTCCCACCGGCGCTTCCTCGGCGTGGGGAGAAGCGCGCTCTTTTGGGAACACTGCCTTCCGTAGTCGGCCTTAGACCCGTCACTTGGTTTGTAACCATGGTAAGGTACCATCAGGGTCCGTGTTGTCATATAGTTCGTGCGCTCCTTTTGCTCTTGAGGAAAAACTGTTTCTTAGCTTAGCCTCCGAACAAGGTCATAACTTTATTGTTGATACCTTTATAGTGGGGGTCCAAAACAGAGGCTGGACGTTACACAGAAAAAAGATTTTTTTTCCCTCCACCAGACTGATCTTCAGAGAAATCTTATTCGTATCCAAGCCAGGATTAAATCCTGAATTACGACATATGTGGGATGTTTACAGATAGAAACCCTGATTTTTTTTTTTAAATTGTGTTTTAAAGTGGAGACATGTAAGTCTGGATTTGAAGTTAAATCTGCAGCCAGTTGGGGTAAATTAGCCATGCACGGTGATGTTTGGATTACTTTACTTCACTGGTAAACTGTTCTGCTTTGTAAGACTGTTATTTGTTAGGAAAGGATGTAGTCTGATTGGACACCAACAAAAGAATGTGAGGGACTGCACAGCACCTGCCATTTTCCTCCTGTTTCAGAAATGAAAGACTTTCCCGGTAAAAAGTTAGCGTTCCATGTTGTAGCCCCAATCAGTTTATACAGAGAACTGTGATTGTGAAGGATAATTGAACCGTACCTGTCCTGTGTTTAGTGATGCTCTTGAAACGGCATGCCTCACTACAGTAAACTGAACACTGGATTCATTTTGCCCCGCAATATTGCCTTAACTTTTATTTTATTTTTTTAAAAGATTTATTTATTATGTATACAACATTCCTTCCATGTATGCTTGCATGCTAGAAGAGGGCACCAGATCTCATTATAGATGGCTGTGAGCCACCATGTGGTTGCTGGGAATTGAACTCAGGACCTCAGAAAGAGCAGTCAGTGCTCTTAACCTCTGAGCCATCTCTCTAGACCCTTGCCTTAACTTTTATATAGTAACATGTTTATTTTTTCTTCCGGGGATGGGAGGTTTTTCATTTTGTTTGTTTGTTTTTAACTTTGGTTGGTGGGAAACTGTTAGAAATGTCACTGGTTAAAGTGAGAAACTAACTTTAATGGTATAGGGTGGAAAGGGCATCAGGACTCAGATGAAAGTGGAACCAGGACCTTGAAAGTAGTGCAAACCAAAGCATCCCTTTTCTTTCTTCTCTATTTTGTTTTGTGGATAAACTTCACTTTCCCATCACTGGAATCACCTGGTGTTTGTATCTCCCTGTACTTGGTAAAAGGTAGTTGTAGTAAAATGGAGGGGCAGGCTGCATTCCTACCCAAATCCCTGCTAACTTACCCCTGAAATAATTACACAGAAACTGTATTCTTTTAAACAGTGCCTGGCCTGTTAGTTCTAACCTCTGATTGGCTAACTCTCACATCTTGATTAACCCATATCTAATGATCTGTATGCCACCATGAGGTCGTGGCTTACCGGGAAGGATTCAGCATGTCTGACCTGGCGGCTGGTTCCATGGCGTCTGCCTCATTGCCTTCTTCCCAGCATCCTGTTCTGTCTACTCCACCCACCTAAGGACTAGCCTATCAAAAAGGCCAAGGCAGTCTCTTTATTAACCAATGAAAGTAACACATAGACAGATGACCCTCCTACATCAGGTAATGTTCTTGGCTCCCTCCACTTTAGTAGATGACTGTTGCCAGAGGTTTCTGTTCCACCCAGTCTGCAGCTGTTCAGTCCCAAAGAAACACACAGAGGTCTACATTAATTATAAACTGGTTGGCCTATTAGTTCAGGCTTTTTATTAACTAATTTTTACATCTTAAATTAGCCCATTATTCTTGTCCATGTTAGCCGTGTGGCTTGGTACCTTTTATCAGTGAGGCATTCTCATCTTACTGCCTCTGTGTCAACTGCAGACTGTGTCATTCTTCCCAGAATTCTCCTGTTCTTGTCTCCCCACCTCTACGTCCTTCCTGGTCTGCCTGCCTATACTTCCTATCTGGCTACTGACCAATTAGCATTTTATTAAAACAATACAATATAAGTGATGCGTACATGAACATTATCTCACAGCACTCCCCCCCTTTTTTCCCCCAAAACAAGAACTCTGAATTTAATCTTCCTTGTTTAGTCTCCTCCCCCCCCGACCATTATCCATAACAACTTGTAACCCACACTCTAAACAAAGATAAATATCCAAAATCTATATTTTTTGGGACCGTGGGTGTAGTTTTCCAGGCTACTTCCTGCTGATCAGGGGTGCTGGTAATTTTATGGGGACCTAAAGAAAATTTAGAATTATGATCAAGTCCTGACTGGAATATTCTGTGAGACTTGGTCATCTCAGCTAGCAGTCTTGAAAGTGTTCTGGATGTACAACTTAGACATCTGGGCCATCTGCTTCAGGGGGGTCTTTCTTGATCAAATCTGTTTTCTTAACCTGGAAGGAATCCACAGCCTCTCATTTCCTGTGGAAACAAAAGCAAAACCTCTTTTCCAAAGTAACATATCTTTTGACTTAAATTTTGAAGTCAAGGCATTTTCAAAATATATGTTAGATTAATCAGGCAGCATTTATAATCAAATGTCATTTAGTAGCTGTTGCTCCTTCCTCAGAAAGACAACACAATAACATACAGTATCCAGACTCTTTGTATATTTTTCATCCTTATGTGGCTTTATTTTAAACTCATGTTTTTTTTTTTTTTGTTTTGTTTTGTTTTTACTTTTACTTTTTGACTTTTTGAGACAAGGTTTCTCTGCATCTTTAACAGTCCTGGAACTCTCTGTAGACCAGATTGTCCTTGAACTCACAGTGATCTGCCTGCCTCTGCCTTCCAAGTGCCACCACACCCAACTACTCTCTTTCCTTCTTTGCTTCTTTCTTTCTTTCTTTCTTTCTTTCTTTCTTTCTTTTCTAAGACTTTTCCTTTTTTTTCTCTCCCAAGCCTACATATATTTTTAAACACACTCCAAACTGTTTAGAGTTTTTTTTTTTTTATCTGAATCTATCTTTATTATATAGCTCTCTTTTTCTGACCACATGAGTCTTTAATTTGCTAAGAGATATGGCTAGGATTAAAGCCATGACTTTGATGACTGGATCCAACCCATTCCTTATCTTTCTGAGAGTCTAGCCTCCTGGAGGTACTGACTGGAGCCATGTTTTTTGCCACAGCTCTATGGAGATTTAAGGTCTCTGCCACCACCAAGAAGCATGCTATCACCTATTTATAAACACCATTTAAGTACTTTGTGGCAGATCCTCTTAAAAGAGCTGCAAGGTTTTTGCAGCTAAAACTGAGTCAAGAAGCCTCTCTTAAATGAGACCCACTTGCCTCTAGCAAGTAGCAAGAAAATGAGAAAATGCTGCTACCAAGAAGCTGTACTTAACTGTCCTTTTGTGTTAGAATTACTTCCTGAACTCTCTCCAGTTTTATGTGGATGCAGTTATCCATGTTGGCACTATTTGTTGACAGATTTCTGTCCTTCCTGGTCCCTCAGCTGTTTAGTTCCACAGCAGATGACCACTAGAGACTTGACCTCTGAGGGTTTTCAGAGAAAAGGAAGGTTGGTTGCAGGCTGAGTAGATGCTGGAAGATTATCCACCATGTTTTTGCCTTAGCTGCTTAGGGCAGACATGTTATCTTACTTCCCAGTGCAAAAAGTGATGATGATGATGGCACATATCCATTTTAGTATGTTCCTGTATGTGCTGAACTCTGGTTCAGATATTTCATATATACACTGTTACTTTTATAATTCTGTGAAGAAAATAAAACAGATTAAGTGACCTAGATCCCAATTTGAGAGTAAAAATAATCAAATTTTAAACAGCAGTTATTTGACTTCAGGGTTTTGTTAGATTTCATTGTCCCCGTGACTTTGGGTTTAAGTGGAACTCCTAATCACTGAAATTTATAGAATAAATTAAATGATAAATACTACCATTTTGTAACATAAAAGTGGAAGGAATACTGGAGAGCAGGCTAGAAAGCAAGAGAAACATGAAAAAAAAAGAAGGGGAAGAAATATGGATGACTCTCAGATGATAGTTTCTGGTCCAGTTTATATTCTGCTTATCAAAATGACAAATTATAGGACCATGTAAAATTATGGGTGTTAACTTTTTGGTTTTCTTCTTGGCAGTGGGAGATATGTTAGACTGATTTGGATACTGCAGTTTCGCTGCTGAGGATCAGTGTAGCATTAGTTGTTGCATAGGACTGATGCTGTGCCTATACTGGAAAAAAAGATCGTCCTTCTTGGTGTGGTTTAGTTGTCCCTGTCCTTTCCACTTTTTAGGCTTGGTAAAGGGTTGGGGATGAGAGGTATCATTTGATAAGGTAGCTGTAGACAAGACAGTGACAGAGCTAGTGACATATGTGTGCTACAGAATATGGCAGCTCTGTGTTTTGCCTTCCAGTCCAGAGTGACTAGGAGGTTATCAGTATAGTTTTCTTCTGTTCTTCTGAGAGAATATAGTGAATCTAGAGCTTTGACCAGAGTTCTCTGAACTAGAGCCAGGGCTTTGGAATCATGGTACAGACTTGATATAGGAAACCATTCTAAGGGTTGAAGTAAGGAAAGAAGAAGAGGTGGCTTGTGTAGTCAAAGGTGATTATGATAGTGTGATTTAAGAAGCTTTCATGTGCTGGGGAAATTATTTGGCTGCCTAGATGCTTAAATTGAAGGGATGACCAACTAGTTTGTGAATTAACTTGTTACAAGATTGTTTTAGTTACTCTTCTATTCCTGTGAAGAGCCACCATGACCAAAGCAACTCTTATAAAACATTTAATTAGGGCTTGTTTACAGTTCGTGAGGGTTAGTCCATTATTATTGTGGGAATCAGAAAGGCATAGGCTAGAGCAGTAACTAAAATAGTGATTTTCAACCTTGCTAATTCTGTGACCCTTTAATACAGTTCCTCATGTAGTGGTGACCTCCAATCCTAAAATTATTTTCGCTGCTGCTTCATAACTAATTTTGTGACTATTACAGATTGTAAACACCTTATGTTTTCCAATAGTCTTAGATGACCCCTGTGAAAGGATAGTTTGAACCCCAGGCTGAGAACTACTGAGCTAAGAACTTTATATGCTGATACACAGTAGGAAGTGAGAGAGACACGTGGCCCTGACCTAGGCTTTTGAAACCTCAAAGCCCAACCCCAGCCACACACTTCTGTTGCCCACAGTTCTATTTAGTCTCAATAGTAAAAACCCAGAGCCCAGATATCGGCAGATGCTGAAAGATCAGAGAGAGAAAGGAACAAGTCACATCCAACTCTTACCTTCTAACTCCTCAGCCGAAAAGACTGAACTGCTGTCTCCTTCCGTTTTATATTCCTTTCTCTCTCTACCCAGTCATAACACTTCCTGTTTGTACAGCCCTTCAGACCTCTGTGGTTAACTAGTGGCTAGCTCTGCCCTCTGATCATCAGGCAAGCTTTATTAGAGTACAAACTATCACCAAAGTTTCACCACTTTCCCCCTTTTTTCTAAAATAAAAGATTATAAGAAAAACTATATGCAGTAAGTACAATAACTACATACAGACAATAAATACATCTACAACGTTTAGTCTGTTAGCAGTTGACAAATTCAGAGAAAATACTCGTTATCCTATCTTGATAAGTTTAAAAGGTTGTACCTAATTCAGTTTCTGTTCTAACTTGTATTACCAAAACTATCTTTTAATGTCTCTCAGTCGTATACACTTTATACCTCTTTAATGAATTCCTTTTCTGAATCTGATAACAAAGAAAACTATAACTATAAAATCTTCAAGTCCATCAGAGACCCAAGAAAAGATAATATTACCTGAGTGAGCAAGAAATGTGAGCAAGAAATGCAAGCAACTTCCAAAAAATGTGAGATATGACAGAAATATCTGACTGCCTGAACCCAAGTTTTCTCTGTAATGTTGGAGCACCTGTCTTCGGCAAGAGACGTAAAATATTTGACAGACATTTCTGTGAAGCTGGATATTCTGAAGGGCTGTTCTTCCTTATCTTGGCAAAATTTCGCAGTCTATTCCTTTGTGTCCTGCTTGTCCAATTTAGATAGCATACTATCAACAGTCGAGGCAAGGGCATTTTCTTACCCAGTGACTTATCACAAAGAAAATAAATTCCTTATGGAGTTTCTTTTATGTCTGTCATCTTCTCTGAAGTAGATTGACGCTGCTAGGAGCAGACTTGTCTTATTGTCATAAAAAAAGAGAAAAGAAAAGAATATATTATTGAAACATTTTGAATGCCATCTTCTGTAGATATCTGAAGTGTTTGAAGACAACCTATATATCTAAAATATATCTCTTTGGCCTTGAAAACATACCCAATAAGACTACAAGTTTGTATTGACTAACTACTAACTTGTTTTTGTTTGTATCCTAAGTAGTAACTTTCAAGGACTAGCAATTTTCATCAAATTGTTAAGTGAGCAGATAGGTACAATACCTTGAACACAATTAGAAATGTATATACTGTATTTTCTAACAAAATTAATCTCAAATTTGTATCAATATGCAAAGATCCATACCCATGTAAGATATTTAAAATAGATGTTGGTCGTTTTTTGAAAAGCATATTCAATAATTTACACTTTTGTCCTGTTTTTATATTCCTCCTTTTTCTTTTCAGAGTAGACTCAATATATCTACCTTTAAGTCTATATACCCCTCTTTTTTTCTTTTTAAAAACAACTCTGAATCTAATCTTTTTTTGTTCATTTTTTTCTTGACTATTACCAATAATAACTTGTAACCAACCGCCGCCCCCTCAACAATGACAAATATCCATAACCTAATGAAAGACCAAAAACCATCATGCTACCTCGGGCATGTGGGTGTCTGTCTTAAAGTTTCTTTCTGCTCTCTGGGGACAGTGACATCCTTAGGGGTTCCTGAAAAGAAAAATTTGGGTTAATTGTCAAGTCCTGGGAAAGGTAACTGTATCATTTGTTATCCAGTCTCTGCATAATGTGAAAGTGCAGTACTTGTCTCAAGTCCTGGCTAGAGTTGTCTATGAGGCTGGATCATCTCAGCTAGCCATTTTGAAATTGTTCTGAGCAGTTTGTAGTGGAAAACTGGTCTTCAGGTGGTGTTTTTCAGCTTAGTGGTATTATCATAGTCCTGGTGGAATTGTAATTATAGGGCCTCATCATCCTTTTGGAGACTTCAAAGGTCACTGTTGGGCATGATCTTGATTCACTGTACAAAACAACATTTTAACGTCATATGCAGCAGATCTCAAAGAGGTTAAAGGATTAATATTTTTATGTATATCCAGAGTACAAAAACTTAATTCCTAGTTACCTGATAGAGACACAAACGTGAAATCATGTATAGAAAGCTAGATGATAGCTTTTTCTAGAATTAGTTAATACTCCATATGATAATATCATGGCAGAAAGTTTAAATTATATTTATGTAAATAATATATGTGTGTGTATATATACAAATTTTAAAGATATATATATCTTTAAAATTTTGAGATAATATTTATATATCAAGACAAGCCCTAAAGAATCAAACTCAAAAGTATTATGAGGTTAGTGGCAATAACAATAGTCCCTAAATTTTTTTCTTCAGTTTCATATAAGGTAGGTCTTCTGACATGAGACAGAGATTTTGGGTTTTACAACAAACATACTTGGGTTTAGAGAGGAGAGAACCACCCTCCCCAATTTTTAATTAGACTGGCACTACATTGACTGTTTGCATTATATATCTGTTGAGAACAGCATTTGGGGAGATTTATGAAGTTTTATCCTGTTGGAAATGTGACATGCCAGTAGACTAATTTACTCTTTTTCTTGAAACATCCCTCCACCCCCCAGGTGATTTGTCCTTTTTCTTCACCAATCTCATTTGTCTAGTGTTCTTCAGATTCCTTAGCTGAATGCCTTTATTCTCCTTAAAAGATTAAACAAAACAAAACCCTTTCGCAATCTTAATTTTAGGGAGGGTTCCTTTTGGCGAGTTATATTTGATCAAATCAGAAGCATTTGTTAGTTATATAAGTTAGTTTAGATTAAATGGTCACACTGGTTGATGAACTATCATCTCTTCTGATTAAATTGCTCTGGGAAGGAGTTACTTCTATGATTACAGTAAATACTGAACTGGATTTGGCATGGTGGCCTACAAAAGGACCCTCAAGTTGTTTCCTGATGGCTAGGGGTTACATTAACTGTCCATTTGCTGATCTACATTCATTAGCCAGTTCCTGTCTTTGCCACAAATTCTGCATAGTCTAGAAAGAAGGGGTATTTTGTTTGAATTATGCTTAGAAAAATCATTGTTTCTATGAATACCCTGCCCTGTTTACAGTCCCTTTTTAGGTGACTGTGTGTACCACAATTTAAACACTTGACATTTCGATTTTTCTTCAAACCTCTGGGAATGAAATCAGATCTCTTTTTTAAGTATTATCATGGTCATGAGATTCAGTATTGATTGTATCTCAGATCTATTCCTCCAAGAGTACTGATCTTGCCTTTAACAGCCCTTTTCCCCCTTTTGCATTGTGCATTAGTATTCTCAAAAGCCAGAGATTCAATTATTATTTGTCTAGCTTTTGAATTTGGTATCATTCTATTTACTGCTGAAGTCAGTCTTCATAAGAAATCTGTGAAGATTTCCTTTGGACTTTGTTTAACTTTAGTTAATGACTCAATTTTCTTTCCTACTTCTTCAATTCTGTCCCAAACATTCAAAGCTCCTGTATGGCAAAAGTCAAGGCAGTGGTCATCATATACAGATTGCCTTTGTACATCAGCATAATCTCCCTCTCCAAGAAGTCGGTCTTGGGAGATTTCTATACTTGTAGGTCTACTATATTGTTCAATGATCTTACTCCCATCTTCCCACCAGGTCCTCCATTGTCACTGAGGACCATGTTCCATAACTGTTGTAACCAAGTCCAGTATGGAGGGATAATTCTGTTACAATCTGACCATGAATTTAACATTTGCTTCACAAAAGGTGAATGCATACCACATGAAACAATCACTTCTTTGAATCTCCTTATATCTAACATTTCCACAGGATTCCATTTAACTCTTACACACAGCCTTGGGGATAACAATCATTTGGCAGTTGTTCCACTAAGGTGACTGGATAAATTAAATTTGGTTGTTTGAAAACTTTAGGCTGTCCTCTCTAACCTTAAAATGCAACACTGAGATTGGTCTTCCATTAAATTCTTCTGTTGAATATCTCTAATATGTGTTCTAATAGGTTTTTCTAAGGCCTGTATCTGGGCTATCATATCAACCACCTTTTAGAGATAAACCAAGAATTATCAAACCAACTATAAAGATTATGAAAATGATAATTAACATTATGTCAATATCTATTAAATTGATTATTCCTTCACTTAATTGTTCCAATTTTAAACTAACCATTGTGTAATCATACAGAGACCTAACTCACTTCATCATATTATTTCCCATTTTTTATGTGGGAAAAACAGATTTTTTTTTTTTTTAAAAAAAGCTGATTTCCCCTTTAAAGAATTCCCAGTTGTCTGACCAAATCTGCTGATGATGTTGGTGTTATGTGAGGTGTTTCGTGTCTGAGCAGAGAACACAGGTGGTGAACAGCCATGAGCTGAGAGTGTGTGACAGTTGCAATAACAGTAGAAGCCTGAGTGTGGCAGCAGCTCAAGGAAGGGGTTCACAACCCACAGGTGAGAGGGAGCTGTCTGTCTGAAAATCCTACATGGGATTGTGTGGGAGAATCACATGTGGCTGAAGCTGCCTGAAGACAGAGCAAACCAGGTCTAGGGTGGGTAGGTCTTGTGGTGTTTGGAACCCAGGTACTTCTGTAGTTTGAGTGGCAGCTGGAGACTGTTATAGAGAGGACATCCCACACCAGAGAGTCCTATATCTTGTAGGCACCAGGAAATCGACTGAGATACTGGGTAATATCCGGTGCATACAAAACGTCTAAACCCACTCCCACTGTGTCACACTTTCTCTAACAAGGCCATATCCACTTCAAGAAAGCCATTCCTCCTAATAGTGCCACTCCCTGTGAGCTTATGGGGGCCAATTACATTCAAACTACTACATTGTACTCCCTGTCCCCATAAGCTTTTAACAGTATCATAATGCAAAATGCATTTAGTCCAACTTCAAAAGTCTCCACAGTCTATAGCAGTTTCAACAATGTTTAAAAGTCCAAAGTTCAAAGTTTCTTCTGAGATTCTTGTAATCTCTTTACTATAATCCCCTGAAAAATCAAAATCAAAAAGCTGATCACATACTTCCAACATATAATGCCACAGGATATGCATTACCACTCCAAAATGTAGATAAGGGAGCATAGTGAGGAAATACTGGACCAAAGCAAGACTGAAAATCAGCTGGGCAAACTCCAGCACTTTGACATTGGAGATCATTATCTCTAATGTCAAAACACTCTTCAGTTCTCCAACTCCTTCCAGCTTTGTTGACTGCTACACACTTATTTTTTTTTGGGCTGGTTCCACTCACTGTTAGCAGCTCTCCTAGGTAGGTATCCCATGACTTTAGCATCTCTAACATCTTGGGGTCTCCAAGGCAATCCAGGCTTTAACTTTACAGCTTTCTGCAATGGCCTCTTTAGGCCTCCCTTCAGGGGACACCCTGACACATGCCTGGCCTCAGTGGCTTTCCTTAGGTATGGAGGCAATTCCATTTGTTCTATCCTTAACTCTTAAGCCAGAACCACATGACCGAAGCTGCCAATTTCTGCTGCTTGCTGGGGCTAGAATATGATCCTCTTGTTCAGTTACATCCTTACCATTTCCTTTATTCCATTTCTTAATCTGTTTATCTCCTTGAACACAGGACTTAGTTCCATTCCATTTCCTGGGACTTTGTTTCTCCTCAAAATTTTCTTTTGTAATTTATCCTGCTTAGCGTGCTCCTTTTCATTATAAATATTCATAGATTTATCACTAATATCCACACAACAGTTTATACTTGGCTGTCTTGAAATATCTTCTGCCAAGGGAGTTAATCCAAAACTCTTCACTTTAACCTCAGGCCTACTTTTCTGACAAGGTCAAAAGGCAACCACATTTTTCACCAAAATATCACAAGAACAATCTCCATGAACATACTACAAATTCTTCTCTGAGCCCTCTTGAGGAAGGTTCCAACAATTCATTAAGTCACACTCAGCACTACTGAAGCATGATTAATAAAAACTCAGTGACAGATATTGGGGTTCAACCTGAAGAACAGAAAAACAAAACAGCTAGCCTCTGGCTCTTAAGTTGACCTCAGTCCAAAAATGGTGAGCCTGCCTCCAGGAAACCTCAGAATGAGACTGTGACTGAGTCTCTTCTCATTCCTCTCTAGTTCTGGGATTAAGGGTGTGCACCACTACCGCCTAGTTTCTATGGCAAGCTAGTGTGACTACTGGGAAAAAGGTGTTGTTTGTTAGTGCTGCCTGGTCTATAAGACTGGGCAGTTGTGGCTGTTTTATTTTTCTCATCCTCAGACAAGTTTTATTTATTAAAATACAAATGAAATGCCACTACGCACCACTGTCTTCTGGGCTCCTACTGTTATGGCCCATTAAGTAGTACTTAAAGCATTCAGCTGCTTTTCTAATCCACAGTCCCAAGGTCCATATTCCTTCAAACAAAAACATAATCTGGCCTATCACAGCAATACTCCCTGTCTCATGTACCAACTTCTGTTTTAGGGTTTCTATTGCTGTGAAGAGACAACATGACTATAGCAGTTCTTATATATGAAAACATTTAATTGGGGTGGCTTGCTTAAAATTTCAGAGGTTTAGTTCATTATAATCATGGACAGCAGATGTGGTGTTGGAGGAGTAGCTGATAGTCCTACATCTAACAAACAACAGGAAATTAACTGAGACACTGGGTGGTATCCCTAGCATAGGGAACCTCAAAGTCTGTCCCCACAATGACACACTTCCTTTAACAAAGGCCATACCCACTCCAACAAAGCCACAATTCCTAATAGTGCCACTCTGAATGAGTTTACAGGGGCCGATTCCATTCAAACTACCATAAATTGCTAGTCCTTCTGTTTCTAACTCCTGAGTATTGGGATTACAGGCCTAGCCCACACCATTTAGCTTCCTTTGTTTCCTTCCCCTTTCAGATTATGAAATTATACCCACGTATCACTCAACATCGAATTCTGAACAATAAGTTGACAGGTATTTACAATTGTCTGGAAACATAAGGTGTTGACTTATGTTTTTCTTTTTCTTATTTTGGTTTTTCGAGATAGGGCTTCTCTGTAGCTTTGGAGCCTGTCCTGGAACTAGCTCTTGTAGACTCGGCTGGCCTCGAACTCACAGACATCCGCCTGCCTCTGCTTCCCAAGTGCTGGAATTAAAGGTGTGTGTCACCACTGCCTGGTTGGGTTTTTCTTTTCTTAAATGTTCTCCTATTTTATTTAATTGTATGGGTGTTTTACCTGCATGAAAGTCTGCACCCACAGAGTCTTGAAGCGGGGTACTGGTGCCTCTGGAACTGAATTTACAGTGAATTGTGAGCTAACATTTGTGTTCTGGGAATTGAACCTGTCTTTTGAAGAGAAAGCACTATTTTTGTGCTTTTAACCATTGAGTCATCTCTCAGACCCCTTTTATTTTTATTTTTTTTCCTTCCTTCCTTCCTTCCTTCCTTCCTTCCTTCCTTCCTTCCTTCCTTCCTTCCTTCCTTCCTTCCTTCCTTCCAAGACATGGTCTCATGTAGCTCAGGCTAGTCTTGAGCATTGTGTAGCTGAAGATGCTTCTCAACTTGTGATCTTCCTGGTGTGTGCCACCACATTATCCAGATATTGATGGGATGGCCTACTAAGTATGTACATATGTGATATCCAATAGCCTGTTGCTCCTAAGGCCATGATGAATAAGATAACAATTCGATTAAATTAAGCATAAGAGAAAATAAAGCAATAAAAATCTGTGGCAAAGTAAGTGGTTTTTGAGGCTGTTGCAGGCATAATAGGATATGTTTGCAGTAAACTTTTATTATTTTTTATTTTAAAGTATGTGTACGGGTGTTTTGCCTGAGGAGGCACCAGTTGTGCCTCTGGTGCCTAAGGAAGTCAGAAAAGTTGAATCCCCAAGGACTGGAGTTAAAGATGGTGTGAGCCACCATGTGGATGCTAGGAATCAAACTGAGGTCCCTAGAAGAGTAACTAGTGCTCCCAACTGCTGAGCATCTCTTTAGTGCCCTTCTTTTCCTTTACTTTTCTTTTCAATTCTCTTTTGTCTTCTTTTTCTTCTTTTTCTTTTTCTTTTTTTTCCCCTTTAACAGTGCAGTATGATAACTCTTTGCATAACTCTTACACTGTTTTATGTAAAAGGAGCAGCAGACTGCGTCCCAGCTAGCTTTACCCGAAATAATTACACGGAAACTGTATTCATTTAAACACTGCCTGGCCCATTATTTCTAGCCTCTTCTTGGCTAACTCTCACATCTTACTTAATCCATTTCTAATAATCTGTATGTCACCACGAGGTTGTGGCTTACTGGCATGAGTCTAGTCAGTGTCCGCCTCAGGAAGGGGAATCATGGCGTCTACCTGACTCTGCTTTCTTCCTCCCAGCATTCTGCTCTGTCTATTCCACCTATCTAAATTCTGCCCTATCAAAAAGCCAAGGCAGTTTCTTTATTAACCAATGAAAGTAACACATAGATAGAAGACCCACCTACATCAGTTTTAGGCATTGTAAGTAATCTAAAGTGTTCAGGAGGAGTTATAGGTGACATGACAGTCTTGTTTGCAGTACTCATCCATATTCTTTGTGTGTAGAGACTTACTGATTTTACTTTGTGGCTTCAATAAACTCTCCATTATTTTAATAGAGTAAATTATAAAGGCTAAGTCACCCTGTTAATAGATACATAGTATTTAAAACATACACTTAAGAATTGTAGAGAGACAGATTCTACGGAATGCCCATCAAACACCTGGCAAAATTCTTCAAAGACCATGAAAGAACAGTACTCAACTTCATATGGAAAAGCAAAAAACCCAGGATAGCAAAAACAATCCTGTACAACAAAAGAACTTCTGGAGGCATCACAATCCCTGACTTCAAACTCTACTACAGAGCTACAGTATTGAAAACAGCCTGATATTGACATAAGAACCGACAGGAGGACCAGTGGAACCGAATAGAAGACCCGGATATCAATCCACACATCTTCAAACACCTGATCTTTGATAAAGAAGCAAAAAATATTACATGGAATAAAGAAAGCATATTTAACAAGTGGTGCTGGCATAACTGGATTTCAACATGTAGAAGAATGAAAATAGACCCATATCTACCACCATGCACAAAAATCAAGTTCAAGTGGATCAAAGACCTCAACATAAAGCCAACCCCACTGAACCTTGTAGAAGAGAAAGTGGGAAATACGCGTAAATGCATTGGCACAGGAGGCTACTTCCTAAATAAAACCTCAACAGCACAGACACTGGGAGAAACAATTAATAAATGGAATCTCCTGTAACTGAAAAGCTTCTGTAAAGCAAAAGACATGGTCAACAAGACAAAGCGACAGCTTACAGAATGGGAAAAGATCTTCACTAGCCCCACATCAGACAGAGGTCTGATCTCCAAAATATACAAAGAACTCAAGAAACTGGACACCAAAAGATCACATAATCCAATAAAAAAATGGAGTACAACCCTAAACAGAAAACTCTCAACAGAGGAATCTAAAATGGCTGAAAGACACTTAAGGAAATGTTCAACATTCTTAGTCATCAGAGAAATGCAAATCAAAACAACTCTGAGATTCCAATTTCATTTTACACCTGTAAGAATGGCCAAGATCAAAAACACTAATAACAACTTATGCTGGAGAGGTTGTGGGGAAAAGGGAACACTTCTGTGTTGCTGGTGGGAATGCAAGCTAGTACATCCTCTTTGAATGTCAGTGTGGCGATTTCTCAGAAAATAGGAAACAACCTTCCTCAAGACCCAGCAATACCACTTTTGGGTATATATCCAAAGGATGCTCAATTGTGCCACAAGAACATGTGCTCAGCTATGTTCATAACAGCTTTGTTTGTCATAGCCAGAACCTGGAAACAACCTAAATGCCCCTCGATCGAAGAATGGATAAGAAAAATGTGGTACATTTACACAATGGATTACTATATGGCAGAAAAAAATAACGACATATTGAATTTTTCAGGAAAATGGATCGAGGTAGAAAACATTATTTTGAGTGAGGTAACCCAGACACAGAAAGGCAATTATCACATGTACTCACTCATAGGTATTTTTTTAAACATAAAGCAAAGAAAGCCAACCTACAAACCACAATCCCAGAGAATTTAGACAACAATGTGGACACTAAGAGAGACTTACATAGATCTAATCTACATGGAAAGAAGAAAGTAGAAAAAGACAAGATTTCCTGAGTAAATTGGGAGCATGTGGACCTTAAGGGAGGATTGAAGTGGGGGGAGAGGCAAGGAGTGAAGCCGAGAAAAATGTAGAGCTCAATAAATATCAATTAAAAAACAAGAATTGTAGAGAGAAAATCAGTTTTCTCCAATGGAGTGTCACTGGGTCTACCACCCTGATTAGATCTTATTTTCAGAAGTAGTTGACCAATGTAAAATGGATTTTTAAAAAAATTTAGTTGAAAAGTACATAAATTGGGTTGGTAGGGAGTTGGAGAGGGATTTGGGAGGATTTATGAGAAGGTAAAGCATATGATAATAATATATATAAAATAAAAAATTTTCCAGCCGGTAGTGGTGCATGCCTTTAATCCAGCACTCAGGAGGCAGAGTGGATTTGTGTGTCTTGTTTACTGAGCGAGTTCTAGGACAGAATCTAAAGCTACAGAGAATTCCTATCTTGAAAATAAAAATTAAAATCTTGATTGGAGGACTCATTATTTAAAAGTGTGCACTACTCTCTTCCAGGTGACCTAAGGTGGTCCTTAACACTAATGTGAGGCAGATCATAACCACTTGTAACTTCTGCTCCAGGGAATCTGAAACCTCTGGTCTTTATGGGCACCTGTACTCATATTCATATATCCTACTCATAGACAAACACATAATTAAAAAAGTTTGAAAGTCTTTTTTAAAGAATTAAAAACCTATGCTACCTTTATGCTTTCTGTATGCTCTATAATCAAGTAAATGCATTTAATAAACCTAACTTATTGAGTATCATAGCTTAGCAACTCAGTCCTTACTGTTCCCATTCATAATTGAGTGAATGTCTAGAAGCTTCATCTCAATGCTTACTTGGTCTCTCTCTCTGTCTCTGTCTCTGTCTCTGTCTCTAGAGCTCTTTCTGAGAAAAGATCTTGCTGTGTAGACCAAGATGACCTCAAACTTACAGATCCTCCTGCCTCTTCACTGTTGAAGTTAAAGAAAGGTATGTGCCACCATATGTGACCTGCTTGACTTCTCAACCTTTCTATTCCCCATTCTCCATTAATGAACATCTCTGTGGAAAAGTCCAAAGATTCAACGTTGTAGACTCCTTTGTTTTAGAATTTTGTTCTTTTTGGTCTCTGGCCTTGCTGCTCTTGTGGTAGGTACTTCATGCATTCAAACAGATGTGTGAAAATATACTCATTCATTTATCTCTGAAGGGGAGGATTGATTTTGAAACAGTATGGTCAATCACTGAAGTATACAGATTTTAAAAGTCTTCTGGTGCTTCCTGTTGTGGCCACCATTGGAGAGCAGCAGTCATGGTCCTCTGCTACTTATGGCCATGGGCCTCAGCAAGGGCCACAAGTTGAGGAGGAATGTTAGCAAGTTGAGGCAGTCTCGGTGCCATGGATTCCTCACCAAGCACAACAAGTTTATGCCAGACATAATCCTTGAGGTGTGTAGTTTTGCACCCTATGAGGTGTGCCTTGGAGCTGCTCAAGGTGTTCAAGGACTAGCACACTCAAGTTCATCAAGAAGAGGGTGGGCATGCACATGATGAAAAGTTTCTACACCTCAATAAGCCTCTTGCGCTGACACAATAATCCAGATCAGACCAAATCAAAGCAAATTAGAAAAAAAAAAACAGATTTAATGGATACAAACGCTCCTGGATGGCTTTCCAGCCCGCCTAAATAGGAGACTGGAAAACCACATTTGTTCTCCTGGCAGGGGGCAGTTTTAAATACCTTGTGTAGTGGTTTTGAGCATCTCTGGGGAGGTGTCATTATTTGGTGCAGAGTCTAGACTGAGGCAACTCAAAGGGAGGGGGATTTGGATGGAACTTCCACCCAAACATTCCAGGCTCTTTGGATATATGGATGGCTGGGGCCAGAGTGAGGCTTCCATCCATATATCCCAGACTCTTTGGATACAACACAAACATCCCAGACTCTGGGTATATGAATGGCAGTTCGTGTCGGTGGGCATGGGGTGACATGGGGGAGGGGAGAGTTGGGAGTTGGTGGGAGGTATGGGTGGAGAGGCATCAGGCTAACTGCCACCCTAGTGACCTCAGGCATCTCTGTTCCTTGAGAGAGCTGAGAAGGCAGGTTGCTAGGAGAAAAAAATAGATTGTTATTATTGAACCTATGAATGGGGCTAGTCATGGGAAAATTGATTAACTGCCAGAAAGAATGGGGCAGAGAAGTACCCTGGTTGTACAGGAGAGGCACAGATAAATGAGCAATATGAAAGCAGATATGCTCTTTAAAACCAGATTTCAGTTGCAGGGTATGTTGCCCATTTGAGCCTGGAGAGGTGGTACCAACCAATAGTGAAATCCCAGGAGCTGGTGCAGGTGCTGGCATATCTGGAGAACCCTCTCAGTAAGTTAATCGAAGATACGGTCAAAATGGGCTCTGGAGACTGTTAGTTTCACCAGACCAGATTTGTTGATACAGCAGCAGAACTTCTCCCAGGAACCTACAGTTTCTATTTGTATGACAGCTGGAACAGATTTACATCTTGGTGTTATAGCAAAAGGCTATGGTTTTATGTTAAAAGGCATGACCATTTTAGAAGACAAAGGATATCCTGTTGGAAATGTGCTATACCATTGTTGTCAGATTTCCTTTTTTCTTGGGATATTTTTCTTTGGGTGATTTGTCTTTCGGATGTCTCATATTTCCAGTGGTCTTCAGATTCTTTAGTTAGGTGCTTTTATTCTCTTGTAACGACAAAAACAAAATGCTTCCCCAACCCTATCTTTGGGAAGTTCCTTTTTTTGTCAAGTTTATCTTTGTTAAGGCAAAAGGTTTTTTTGACAACAGAAAATGTATTATCTTTTAATAATTAAAATTTTTTTCTTATCTAATCATATGAAAGACATTCATTAGTCTTTCTTTATGTGCATTGGTATTTTGTCAGCATGTATACCTGTGCAAGGGTGTCAGATCCCCTGGAGATAGAGTTATAGGCAGTTGCAAGCTGCCATGTGGTTGCTGGGAATTGAACCCAGATCCTCTGAAAGAACTGCCAGTGCTCTTAACTGCTGAGCCATCTCTCCAGCCCTCACCATTAGTCTTATAATAGTTTATATTGAATGACCAATCAAACTCTTTGAAGAACTATTGCCTCTCCTAAGCAAGAGACTCTCCAAATCTAGTCTTTTTAAATCTTAATGGTATTCATAGCGTTTCTTCTTTGAGGAAACAATGACAAAACCTTTTCCCCAGCGTAACACACATCCTGGTTCCCATTCTGATGTCAATATAGCTTTAAAATATATAGGCTGATTTAAATAAGCAGTTTTTTTTCTGTTATCCAGTGTCTTCACAGCTGATGTTCTTTGTTCATTAGCATTTACAAATTTTAAAGTCAATAGAGCACTGTGTAATCTATCTCTCAGAGTCTTTGTTGCTCATTTCTGTTTATTAAGCATATCTTTTAAAGTGTGATTGGATCTTTCTATAACTGCTTATCCTGTAGGATTATGTGGTATACCTGTAATATGCAAAAAACTGTTTCATTTTACTAGAGACATATGCTTTGTTAGTCTTAATTTGTACAGATATCCCCATAATGGCTATGACTTCTAATAATTGTCTAATTAAGGAATCAGCCTTCTCAAAACTTAAAGAAAATTGCCCATTAAATCCTGAATGTGTATCTATGGTATGATGCACATATTTTTATTTTCCAAACTCTGAAAAATTTTAAACACATCCATTTACCAAGTTTCAGTTCTTTAAGTACCCTTTGGGTTACTTCCTGCAAGTAATGGAGTTTGATTATGCAAAGAACAAGTAGGGCATTTCCTTATAAGTTCTTGGCTTGTTGACAGGTGATACAAAATCTTCAAACTTTTGTGTTTGAAGAAAAGGCAAAGCTGTGGTGTTTTTTATGAAATTTTTAGAGGCTTCTAGCACATTTGCTACTAAGAGTTGATCTATTTCTCTCTCTCTCTCTCTCTCTCTCTCTCTCTCTCTCTCTCTTTGAGGAGGGGGAGACAGGGTTTCTCTGTAGCTTTGGAGGTTGGCCTCAAACTCACAGAGATTTGCCTGCCTCTGCCTCCCGAGTGCTGGGATTAAAGGCATGCGCCACCAACACCTGGCTAGCTAATCGATTTCTTCATTACCTTCGGCTAGAGGGCCTGGTATTGGATCTGATATATACAAAAGTTGATTTCTGTTTCTGATTATTTGTTGTAGTTGAGTAAATAACAAAGTTGATTCTGCATCACCTGGAATAAGTTCAGCAGCTTCAATATGTAAAACAATTCTGTATATTGAAAGTCAATAACTGTATTAAAAGATTCTGGAAAGTTTAATAACACCATGAGAACAGCATATAATTCTGATTTCTTAACTGAATCAAGGGATTTGAGCCACTTTTCTTAATTTTCCTGACTCATCCTGCCTTTCCTGATTTATTTGCATCAGTATAGAGTGTAGGGGCTCCAGAAATTGATGTTACCTTTATTATTTAAGGGAGAATCCAATTGGTTCTTTTTATAATCTGAAGTTTCTTGCTTTTGAGATGTTTGTTGCTAATTTCTTCCTAGAAATTACTGCGAGCTCTTTGCCAGTATTCATTTTTTGCCCATAATGAGGCAATTTCAGCATTGGTTAAAGGTATTACAATTTCTGCTGGGCCTATTTCTGCTCTTTGTTAAAGTCTCAGTTTTCCTTTCAGAATAGAAATCTTTTATTTTTAACATAGATTTTTAATTTTTTTGCTCTGTGTGGTAAATATCCATTCTAAGATAATTATCTTTTTTCTACATGGGAATTGCTACAGGAGAATGAGTAGAAGGTAAAGTAATCAGAATGCAGACAAGCTCTGGATCTAAGTGATCTGCATGCACAGCCTTTGCTTCTTTTCTACCAGAGCCAATTCTCTCTGGGTCTCAGTTGATAGTTTTCTTGGACTGTTTAAGTCCTTATCACCATGTAAAGTTTGAAGTAAATGATTTAGTTCTTGAGTTATTAATCCAGTTGTGGGTCATAGCCAGTTAATATCTTTCAGCAATTTTTGAAAATTTCTGAGTTTGTAATTGATTTCTTCTGATTTGTACTTTCTGTGGTTGAATTTTATGTAAATCTATCTTATATCTTAAATAATAGGATCTCTTGTGTTTTTTTCAGGAGCCATTTATAATCCCCAGCAAGGTAAAATTCTCTTCACTTAATCAGAAATTTTTTCTAAAATTACCTGTTTCTGAATCAGCCAATAAGATAGCATCCATACAGTGTAGATTGAATAAACTGTTTACAAATTAGTTCTAACAGCTATTGTATAAAATATTGAAATAAATTGGGGTGTTAACATTCCTTGTGGAAGAATCTTCCAGTCGTACCTTTTAACAGGCTGGGAATCATTATAAGTAAGCACTATGAAAGGCAAATTTTTCTCTATCCCGTTCTTGCGAAGGTATAGTAATAAAACAGTCTTTAAAATCAATCACTGTTTTAGTCCATCCCTTAGGTAATAAAGAAGGCAAGGGAGTTTCAGGCTGTCAAGAGCCCATTGGCTCAATCACCTTATTTATGGCTCTTAAGTTTGTTAACATTCTTCATTTTCCAGATTTGTTTTTAGTAACAAATATAGGAGAAATATTGATTCTTCAATATGTTGAGCATTTAACTGCTCCTGTATGAGCTGTTCTAATGCTTGTAATTTCTCTGAAGTCGAAGGCCATTGTTCTTCCTACACAGGTTTTTCAGTTAATCATTTGAAAGACCAGCAGCTGTCATGCCCTGCTTATGTACATCCTTGATAATTCCTTTTAATATTTTTTATCGGAAGCACATGTTAGTTTATGGTTTGTTTCTGAGATTGGAGGAATTTTTATCTGTGTTTTCCATTGCTGTAAAGATCGTATCCCCCTCCCCCTCAGTCCATTGCGATGTTAGCAACATATGGTTTTAATTTTCCTATACACCCAACCTATCTTGCATTTTGTTTTACCCGAGATAAAGTTCTAATCCCTGGAAGCTGAACATTTACCTTCTGAAGAGGACAAACTGAATGCTAAGATTTTGTTTAAATGATTGTTGTTTCTACTCTTCAGTCTACCAAACCCTCAATTTCAATGCCATTTATTTGTATTGTTAGCTTTGGTCTTTGATCATTTATGGAAGTTTATCAGAATATTTGTTTTATGATCTCTCTTGAAAGTTTTTTAATCTTTTGAAGCCGTTCTTTCATACAGAGCAGTATGGTTTTTAATAACAGGCATTAAATCCAATAGGAGCAAAAAAGTCTCAAGAGCAGACAAAAGAGTCAGAGACATTCTCTACTTCCACCTTCAGGAGTCTCATAAAATATCAAGCTAACAGCCATATCATATGGGTATTTAGTACTGACCTGTGGGCCCCTACAAGCTATACTTAGTAGAAGTCTGTGGGCCATGTTTTCCTGTTATCCTTGACCCCTCTGGCTCCTACATTTCTTCCTCTCCGTCTTCCACAGGGTTCCCCGAGCTCCAAGGGGAAGGACCTGATGGAGATCTTCAGTTTGGGCTCTCTCTCCTAATTTGGCTGTGGGTCTCTGCATCTGCTTCCATCAGCTGCCAGAGGTAGTCTCTTTAATGTCGATTGGGCTAGGCACTGATCTATGAGTATATAAGGGTATTGTTAGGAATCATTCTATTGATTTTTTTTTTTCTCCCCCATCATAGGTCTCTGGGCTATCCATCTTCCCATTCCTGGTCATCCAGGTAGTGTTGGGCATGGGCTTTCTCTTGTGTGGGCAGTTAGAGCAGTTATTGGCTGACCACTCCCATGTTCTGTGTGTCTATTTTCCCAGTACATCTTGTAGGTGGGATAGGTTATATGCTGAAGGTTTTGTGTCTGGCCTGGTGTCCCATTTCCACCTCTGGGAGCCTTGCCTGGTTATAGAGAATTTCCGATTTCGGTTGTGAGTCACCGTTATAGAAAACTGAGAGTTTCTACTGGTCTAGGTTTCCACCTCAACCCCCACTCCCTCCCCTCCTCAGCCTGATCTCTCCTGTTCTCAGTCTACCTGCAAAATCTATTGTTTCCCCTTCCCAGGGAGTTTCATATGTCCCTCTTAGAACCCTCCTTGTTACTTAGCATTTCTGGGTCTGTGGATTGTAGCATGATTATAATTGACTTAACAGCTTCTGTTTAATTATAAGTGAGTACATACCATGTTTGTCTTTTTGGGTCTGGGTTTGGGTCAGTATGTTTTTTCTAATTCCATTCATTTGCCTGCCTACAAATTTCATGATGCCATATTTGTTTATTTTTAAATAGCTGAATGATACTCCATTGTATAAATGTACCACATTTTCTTTGTTCATTCTTCAGTTGAGGGATATCCTGGTTGTTTTCAGTTTCTGGCTCTTATGAATAAAGCGACTATGAACATATTTGAGCACATGTCTTTGTGATAGGATGTATCATCCTTCGGGTGTATGTCCAAGAGTGGTATAACTTGGTCTTGAGGAAGATTGATTTCCAGTTTTCTGAGAAAATGCCATATTGATTTCCATAGTGGTTGTCTGAATTTGCACTCACACCAGGAATGAATGAGTGTTCACCCTTGCTCCACATTCTTGCCAGCATGAGCTGTCACTTGTGTTATTGATCTTAGTCATTCTGACAAATGTAATATGGAATCTCAAAGCAGTTTTGATTTGCATTTCCCTGATGGCTGAGGATGTCAAGCATAATTCTTTGTTTCTCAGACATTTTGGTTTCCTTTATTGAGAATTCTGTTTAGATTTGTATCACATTAAAATTATTTTTATTTTATGTTTGTTGGTGTTTTGCCTGCATATATGTCTATGTAAAGATGCGGGATCCCCTGAGACTGAAGTTTTAGACGATTGTGAGCTGCCATATGGGTGCCAAGAATTGAACTGGGGTCCTCTGGAAGAGAGAGCAGCCAGTGCTCTTAACCGTTGCAACATCGCTACAGCCCCAGTACCCATTTTAAAAATTGGATTATTTGTTTTCTTGATAATTTAGTTTCTTTATATATTTTTTGGATATTAACCCTCTATCTGATGTGGAGTTGGTGAAAATCTTTTTCCATTCTGTAGGTTGCCGTTTGGTCCTCTTGATGGCGTCCTTTGCTTTCCAGAAGCATTTCAGTATCATGATGTCCCACTTACTTAGTGCCTGTGCTATCAGTGTTCTGTTCAGGAAGTTGTCTCCTGTGCCAATGCTTTCAAGGATATTCCCCCCTTTCTCTTCTATAAGGTTCTGTGTATCTGGTTTTATGTTGAAGTCTTTGATCCACTTGATCTTGAGTTTTATCCAGGGCAATAGATATGGATCTATTTTCACTTTTCTATATGCAGATATCCAGTTCAACCAGCACCATTTATTGAAGATGCCCCCCCCCCCATTGTGTATTTCTGGCTCCTTTATCTAAAAGTAAGTGTCCACTGATCTATGAATTTATGTCTGGGTTTTTGATTCGATTCCATTGATCAGTGTGCCTGCTTTTATGCCAATACCATGCAGTTTTTGTTACTATAGCTTCGTAGTGCAACTTGAATTCAGGAATAGTGATACCTCCAGAAGTTCTTTTATTATTCATGATTGTTTTAGCTATCCTGGGTTTTTTGTTTTTCCATATGAAGTTAAGTATTATCCTTTCCAGGTCTATAAAGAATTGTGTTGAAGGGTGGGGCGCTGGAGAGATGGCTCAGCAGTTAAAAGCACTGGCTGCTCTCTCTTCCAGAAGACTCGGGTTCGATTCACAGCACCCACATGGCAGCTCACAACTGTCTGTAACTCCAGTTGCAGGAGATCTAACACTTTTATACCAGTGTACATGAAATAAAGTTAAATAAATTTCTAAAAAGAGAATTGTGTTGGAATTTTACTGGGGATTAAGTGGAGTCTATAGATTGCTTTTGGAGGATGGCCATTTTTAATATGTTGATCCTACCCATTCATGAGCATGGGAAATCTTTCTGTCTACTGATGTCTTAAATTACTTTCTTCAGAGATTTGAAGTTTTTAATCTTAACAGATCTTTCACTTGCTTGGTTTAGAGTTAACCCAAGATATTTTATATT
Organism: Myodes glareolus; assembly: GCF_982192425.1. NCBI lineage: Eukaryota > Metazoa > Chordata > Mammalia > Rodentia > Cricetidae > Myodes > Myodes glareolus. The sequence continues at coordinate 11,641,377 of NC_142038.1, read as the reverse complement.
GTTTGTGGCTATTGTGAAGGTTGTTTCCCTAATTTCTTTCTCAGTTTATTTGTCATTTGTATATAGAAGGGCTACTGATATCTTGCTTTTTTGAGTTAATCTTGTATCCAGCCAATTTGCTGAAAGTTTTTTATCAGCTATTGGAGTTCCCTCAGAGAATTTTTGGGGTTGCTTATGTATACTATCATCATTTGCAGATAACAATATTTTGACTTCTTTCTGTTTTGTATCCCCATGATCTCCTTTAGTTCTCTCATTGCTCTAACTAGAACTGAATAGATATGGAGAGAGTGGACAGCCTTGTCTTGTTTCTGCTTTTAGTGGGTTGATTTGATTTTTGAAAAACATAAGTTTTAATTTTGGTGAAGTCTAGCATGTCACTTTTCTTTTTATGTGTCTTGCTTTTTACTGTCATACTGACTTAGATCCTGAAGATTCCTCCCCCCACCCCAACAAGGAACAAGTCATTTGGTTTTGTTCTTGCAAATAAATACAGAAGTGATCTATTTGAAGCTACCTATGTGTGTCCAGTTGCTTTAATGCCATTGATTAAGTTGTTTTTACACTACTGCCAAAAATAACTTAGGCTTATTTGTGTAGATCAGTTTCTGTTTTGGGGTTTCTTTTCTGTTCCTTTGAGCTACCTGCCCATTTTTCACCTAATACAACTCAGTCTTGCATCTTGATTACTGAAGCTATGTTGTAAACTGGAATAGACTGATATCCTCGCCATTTGTTTGTGGTTTGGTGCAGAGGACTTACTGAATGTCTTGTATGTACTGGGCAACCACTCTACCTCTGAGCTACATCCCTAGCCGTCTGTTCTTTTTTTTTTTTTCCCCCCCTCCCGTCTGTTCTTAAAAAAAAAAAAAAGCAACATTCAGAGCAGCTCTTCTAGTTTTTTTGGTCTTTCTTATTTACTCTTTCGTTGCTGTGAGAGACACCATGACCAAGACATGGTCTTGGTTACAAAGTGGGTGGGTCTATTATTATGGCAGAAAGCAGGCATGGTTTTCGAGAAGTAGCTGAAAGCTTTATATCTTGATCCACAGGCAGCAGTCAGAGAGAGACTGAAGGCCTGGCCTGGGCTTTTGGAACCTCAAGGTCCACCACCATGATACACTTCCAACAGCATGCCTCCTAATCCTTCCAAACAATTCAACTAAACATTCAAAGATAGGAACCTCCAGGGATTATCATTCTTACCTCCACATTACCCTTGCCTCATTTCTAATATTTGGGGAAAATGTTCACTTTATCAATTAGTAAAGTCTGAGGGCCCTGCTTTTACTGTAAGAATAAAACAGCACATGTCCCTGAGTGGCAGCAGTGGGCTGCAGGCATGAGACCACAGCGGACCACTAAGGCAGCTGGTCCCAGGCTGGGAGCCACATGGTGGATGAGAGACAGACTTATTAGGCACATCTTGCAGAGAAAGTGTGCATTTATTTAGTGGGTTATGGAGGGGAAAAGGAAAGGGGAGAAGGGGGAAGAGAGAGAGAGAGAGAGACAGACAGACAGACAGACAGACAGAAACACACATAGAGAGAAACACACACACACACACACAGAGAGAGAGAGAGAGAAACAGAAGGTGGAATGGGAGAAATGGGGAGAAAGGAGAGAGGCAAAAACTGCCTCTTCTGGAGAGACGGAAAGGAAGGAACTCAGGTTGGAAGTGGAAGGAAGATCTGTTTGCATCAGTGGAAAAGGAAGGGAGTGGGTGTGGCTTGTTTCTTAAGGGGACAGGACAGACCATTACACCCGCTATTTGTGGATACTATTTTTCAAATGAGTACTTTCCTTCTATTCCTATTTTTTTTTAATTTTTTATATTTTATTTATGTATACAATATTCTACCTCATTACAGATGGTTGTGAGCCACCATGTGGTTGCTGGGAATTGAACTCAGGACCTTTGGAAGAGCAGGCAATGCTCTTAACCTCTGAGCCATCTCTCCAGCCCCCTCTATTCCTATTTTTAAGACGAAGTTTTGCTGTATGTCCTTGGTTGGATACAAACTATGTATTTTAGGCTGGTTTTGAACTTGTAACAGTCTTGCTGACTCAGCTTCAGCCTCCAGCACCATGATTACAGGCATGCACCACACACTCATTTGAGAACTTTCCTTCTTCTCCTTTATAAAATCATGAATTTGTTAATAATTCTGTGTTGATCGTGTTCACATGACTTTTCTTTTTAGCTGTTAAAATGGAATACTAATAATTTCCTTATTTTTAAAGGAAAATTAAATAATTTCCTTTATTTTTAAAAGAAAATAATTTTCTTATTTTTAAAGATTTATTTATTATGTATGCAGTGCTCTGCCTACGTGTATGCCTGCATGCCAGAAGAGGGCACCAGATCTCATTATAGATGGTTGTGAGCCACCAAGTGATTGCTGGGAATTAAACTCAGGACCTCTGGAAGAGCAGCCAATGCTCTTAACCTTTGAGCCATCTCTCCAGCCCCCTATGTTAATTTCTTGAACCCTGCCTTTCCTCCCTAGCAATCCCACTTGATGTGTCCATAATTTTTTCTACATATTGCTGTATTTTAGTTACTATTATTCTGTTAAAATTTTTGATTGTATTTGTGAGGGATATTGGTTTGTAGTTTTTTTTTTTTGTAGAATTCTTTAGAATTATTTTGTTTTGAGGTAGGTTCATGGTTTGTGACTCACACTGTTTTGAACTTCAGTCTTATAGCCTTAAGTTTTCCAAGTGCTAAGATTACAGATGTATTACAGATTACATACCTAGTTAATGCAGTTCTGGGGATGGGACCTTGGGCATCATACATGCTGAGCAAACAATCTACTACCTGAGCTACATTTCCAGCTCCTACTTTAAAGACTCTATTCCTTTGTTATGTTACCTAACATAAAGAATTTATGTGTTATGCCCAGTCCGTGGGGACCCCAATAGACCACCTGGGAGATCGACTCACTGAAATGCAAAAGCAAGGTTTATAGTGTGTGTGTTACAAGTTGGCAAGGACTTCCTCAGCGCAGCAGCGAGAGAAGGTATCTTCTCTCTATCTCTCTATCTCTAGAAGGTGCCCTTCTAGAGGACACCATTTAAAGGCAAAACCCAGGAGTTATATTAGCAGTGTGTGGGGTGACGCGTTCAATCCTGATTGACTGACATTTGTCTAGTGTCCTGGTGAAAAGCGATGGGTGTGTGCTGGCAGGTGATCCTATCTACAACATTTGGATCATTAGGAATTTCCTTTGGGTGGTCTTTTCCTGTGTGATATGTGGGTAGGCTCAGTTTGTGGTCTTTCTTGAAACCAGGTATTGCCTTAGGTAAACAACTGAGACTCAGACCTCTGTTGAGCTTGTGGCTTGGTCCTACATATGGAATAATATTTAATGACAAAATAATACTTGTTTTATGGGCCTTAGATTTATGATTCAGTGTTTCATCTTTAATAAGATATTTGCTATTGATTTCTCATGTCATTTATCATGTTGACGAGATTTTCATTACCTAATTAAGAAAGTTTTTTATATCATGAATAAATAAAATTTATCAGATGCTTTTCTGTCATTTATCCAAGTCTTGTGGCTTTTGTTCTTAAATCAGTAATTTTTTTAAACGGTTTGCTTTTCATAAGCTTTAGAGTAATAATTTGTTTTTTCATGTCATCTAAAGGAAATCAGTGAGGTTTTTAAGCGTCATTATGAGCATATTTTATTGTATGTTTAATGTTTCAATTCAGTGTAATTACTCGTTTCCAATTCTCAGATTACATCATTCTGGCTGAGACCACTTAGTTTTCTTTTCTTTTTTTCCTCTGTGTTCTAATAATATCTCCTCAGTTTTGTATATATTTTTTGTTTTCTATTATGATAAAATGTTGTAAAATATTGTAAATTCATTTTGTATAGTCTTAAACCAAAACCTGAAGTACTTATAATGAACTATTTTCTCCAAAGAGCCTGGATTCCTTTTATATGAATTAGTATTTGGCTTAAACTTTAATATTTTTATTTATTTGAATAAAAGTTTGGAGACTAATAGCATTTGTATGTCTTATCCCAACTTTGACATGCTTAATCAAACCAGGAAACATTCCTGCTTTTTCAAAGACTGCAAAGTGTCTGTTCTTATTACTCAGTTTAAGCAATTACCAACTATAATTTTTTTTTTTAACTATTTGAAAGAATGTCATTGTATATGTCATACCCATAGTGGAGGTAATCAACCTGAGATTTATTTTAGCTCAGGGTTTCAGAGATTTAAGTCAGTGGTTCCTTGATACCTTCTTTATGTCTTTATGTCTTGTGGTGAGGGAGAACATCATTTCAAGGAATGTGTGTAAACTGAGCTGCTTACATCATGGCAGTCAGGAAAGAAAGTGGCCTCAATCCCAACTATCCTTTCACCAGCCCTCCACTTGTTAAAGGCTTAATTACCATTTCCTTGTACCTTCATGGTTGGTGACTAAGTTTTCAATGTTGTTGGAGCCCACAGACAAGGATTCCTTCCACAAGGTCAGGCCTGTTCTTGCTCCTTCAAGGTTATTGACAGGAATTGACCCAGGGTGTGGCTACTAACAGGATATTTTGAACTAGGGTGTGGTACTTAATGCTTTGGATATTTGAGAAGGTGATTACTTTGTTCCTTGCTTCTTGGTAAAGAAGTCTTTTGTTTTCTCCCTCCTCTTTGGACTGGGATATTCACTGGGTTGCCCTCCAGACTCTTATCCTGTTCTCTGTTTTTTCTTTTGTATCTTTATCTTTTTCTACCTGCCATTTCTTAATCCTCCTGCTTCCCTCCAAGCGTGCATCCTCCCTCCAAGCAATGGACAAATAAGCCCAGCAGGACCCAGTTGATGGCCAGACGCTGGAAAAGGCACAATGTGTGACTTTGGAGGACACTTAATTAAAACCATAGCAAGCAGATTGTTGTGATTTATCTTGGAAAACGAAAAAGTTGTTTGGGAGTCTACTGTTTTGTCAGACTTTTGCCTAAAAGTTCTTTTGAATGATCTGCATCTCTGTTGTCTATTTTCTCTGTGATTGAAACATTCCATTCTGCATGGGAGCTCCTTAAGTAGAAAGGTATAGGACTCAAAAAAGCTTCAGGATGTTCCTGAAACTGACCAGATTCACCAAGTCTCTCCCTGCCAGAGTAAACATAAAATCTGAGAGATCCTCTTAGAGGAAAGGAAACTGAGCTGCTAAGCCGACTGAGATGACACCATCTGCCTGGAAGAGGTTTAGATGAGAAAGGACACTCTTAACCTGGTGAGCTGCCTACAGGCTGTGCAGTGTGCTCCAGGCTTCCCAGCTTTTGTCAGCTGTCACCCATGCTGGTATGGACCTTGATGATACAGCTGTCTTTGAATCATTTCTGCTTTTGAAGCAACACCTAACCCATACTTCTGTAGGTAACCAATAAAGCTCATTGGTTCACCAAATTCTACTTTGGTAGTATTTGTACTTTGTCATGGGGCCCTATCTGAGATGAGAGACACCTGTTTCGTGTCTCTCATGAAAGGCAGAAAAAGTTGTGTCACACATAACCCTCACTTGCTGAAGTTTTATCAATATTTTACATAGTTCAGCATCTTTTCCATTTCCCTCCCTTCCTTCCTTCTTCAAGATAGGGTTACTCTGTTTCTCAGCTCTGGCTGTCCTGGAACTCTCTTTGTAGGCCAGGCTGACCTCAAACTCACGAAGATCCTCCTGCTAAAACCAAGTTTAAAAAAATAGCATCTTTTAAAAGGTCCTATTTTTAACTACACAGATACGTATATAGCTATGTATATATTAGTATAGGTGTCTGCAGAGAGAGATCTCATGTGACCTGCTTGATGTGTGTGCTGAGAATTGAGCCCTTGTCCTCTGAAGACCAGCCAGTGCTCTTAATTACCAAACCATGTCTAAGAACCCAGGGTTCTGAGTTTTGGTCCCTGTCGCCTATATGTAGACTTCAGGTTCCAGGTTTTCCACTGTGTCTCCTAGACCCTTACACCATTGTCTTTGCAGACTTTTCAGTAAGGCATTCTCATCTTGCTTCCTCTGTGTCTGGGTGACAACTGCAGACTGAATCTTTCCTCTTCCCAGAATTCTCCTGTTCTTTTTGCCCTGCCTCTACTTTTTGCCTGGATACTGGCCAAACAGCCTTTTATTAAGCCAGTTCAAGAAACAAATGTTTACAGGGTAAAACCATTGTCCCACAGCACTTCTTCCTCCCAAGTGCCAGGATTAAATGTGTGCGTCATCAGTCTGGCTTATTCTTAATATTTTAAAGTATCTTTAAAAAATATTTTGTCTGTTTCTTAATATTTGAATATGGGTTAAAAGTGCATTGGCTTTGGATACTAGTTACAGCTGGATTTTGTAGATTTACTAAGCAACACTAAAAGTTTTATCTTATATAAAAATCCAGCTTGTTGTTTGTTTAATTAGTGAGCAATTTTGTACAAAGACTGTGTTTTATATTAGGAGGTCTCAGTTTTGAAAAAGAACATTTTCATTGGCTAAAGAATTTATAGTGAAGAAGCAAATAGGGATTTATCTTGGAGCATAATCTAACAATAAGTTGTTTATTAAAACCAAGAGTAGGTTTCCAACATAAGAGAAAACAAAATCTGATTTAACATAACTGAAATGGAAGTTTCAAGAGAAGATAACTTTTTGAATCTTAGTATTCTAAGTGGTGTGGTATATGTAAATATTGATTACTATCAGGAAAAATCTTATTTTACAGTATAATTAAATGGGTTTTTTAATATATACTTTGATGACTTGTCTTTTTTTCTCTTTTCCCTTTTAGAATATGGTTTCTAGTTTTAGGGTTTCTGAATTACAAGTGTTACTGGGCTTTGCTGGACGGAATAAAAGTGGGCGCAAACATGACCTCCTGATGAGGGCGTTGCATTTATTGAAGAGTGGCTGCAGCCCTGCGGTTCAGATTAAAATTCGAGAATTATATAGACGCCGATACCCACGGACACTCGAAGGACTTTCTGATTTATCCACAATCAAATCATCAGTTTTCAGTTTGGATGGTAGTTCATCACCTGTAGAACCTGACTTGGCTGTGGCTGGAATCCACTCGTTGCCTTCTACTTCAATTACACCTCATTCACCATCATCTCCTGTTGGTTCTGTGCTGCTTCAGGACACTAAGCCCACATTTGAGATGCAGCAGCCATCTCCTCCCATTCCTCCTGTCCATCCTGATGTGCAGTTAAAAAACCTGCCTTTTTATGATGTCCTTGATGTTCTCATCAAGCCCACAAGTTTAGGTAAGTATTAAGAAAAATTACTTTATAATTAATGTTTTAAAGAAATCAGCCTGCAACTATTTATTAATGATTTTCTATTAATGCCTTACAAATAATACTGAGGATTGGTAAAATGGCTCATGGGGTAAAGACCTTTGCTGCCCAGTCTGAGAGTCTGAACTCAGTTACCAAGACCCACAGGTGAGAGGAGAGAACCTATTCCTGGAACAAGTTCTCTGATCCTGCATACGCGTATCACAGCTTGCATGCTCTCACAGATAAATAAATGCTACAGATATTTAAGAGAGCTGATAGCCAGGCACGGTGATCTTCAGTAATCCAAGAGATCTTTGGGTTTCAGGCCTGTCTGGATTACATAGTTAGTCCTTATCTCAAAAGCAAAAACAAAGTCACCCCCATCCCCAAAATCAAGGGACTAGGGAGATAGATGCCCTAGTTCATAAAAGCAGTAAGCTTGAGGACCTGAGTCCGAATACCTAGAACCCATAGAGATCCAGACTTGACACATACTTCTGTAATCTCAGTGTTCCTACAGGGAGATGGGAAATGGAGATGGAAAATCTTAGACACACACACATGACTTATACCAGAGGTATTGCTCTAACTTATATGCCCTTGCCCGCATTGGCACATGTGAATGTGGATAAATGTTGAAAAAAAAATCAGGCATGTTTCTTATGCCTATAGTCCCAGTACTTGGGAAACTGAGACAAGAGGGTTACTGAGAATGTGGCCAGCCTGGGGTACATAGTAGTGGCCCAACCAGGGTTGTGTAGTAAGATCTGTCTCAAAAGCAAAATGAGACAATGAAACTGAACAAACTAGAACTAAAAAATTGAGGTATTGCTGCTGAACATTTAAGTGTACAAGTAAAGAATTGTTGTAGTCATAACTGAAATTTAGTGTAAAAATGTTACATCATTTGAATGTCCTTTAGTTTTTTCTTTCTAATTTTTAAGAGTTGTGTGTGTGTGAGTTGAATAGGGAGGGATGTTCAAGGCCAATATAGAGCTTATCCTTAGCTGTTTGTTTGCCTTTTGGAGTCTTAGTGTGTAGCCCAGGCTAGACTGGAATGCTATCTTAACTGGGTTAGCCTCTCAAGAACTTAGATTACAGATCTATCCCTGCACCTGGCTAACTTTTTCCTTTCAAATTTGTGTGTCTTTTGTTTAATTCTTCTGCCCTCTTAATTCCTGTGGCTAGAACTACCTCCTATATTCTTTTTATGTCTTAAGGACTCAGATTGCTTTTATGTGAATTGGGAATAGACTTAAGGCCATAATGTCTCTATCATGTTTTGATCGTGTTCCAGAGCCCTAGCTTTTGTTTAATGTAGTTTTCAGCTGCTTTCCTAACAAATGTTTATCTGTTAGAGGCTGAAGAGATGACTTAGTGGGCAATAGTAAGTACTGCTCTTGCAGAAGACCCAGTTCAGTTTCCAGATCAGGGTGGCTCGCAGCAGTTGCACTACAGCTCCAGGTGACCTGCACACCTCCTGCACACCTTTATATCCACACACAAGCACGTACACATAGTTAAAAGAATTGATCTTAAAAAAAAAGCATCTTATACATATTTTTTTTTCTAAAGTGGGAAAAGGTGTTTGATAAACTTTGCAATTTCTTACCATATTTTTATTATTTTGTGTGTATGTAGGTGGTACAGTATATCTTGGTGACTCAGATGAAGTCGTCAGATAGGACTGGTAATGAGGTTAGAATGGACTGATTGTTGACATGCCAAGATGGCTACTTGGTATCTTACTTTGTTTCATTTATTTATTTTTAACAGTTTAAATTCTGTAAGAAAAATAAGAAATTCATTGACTTTTTTGCCATTATTAATGCTATTAAAAACAGATCTTTGGGAACAGTGAGATGGCTCAGAGAGTAAAAGGTGTTTGCTATGGAACATCATAACCTGAACCTAGATGCCTAGAACCCACCTAGTAGATGTCTGACTAGCTAGTGCAAGTTGTTTTCTGATTGTTCGTGTGTGAACACATACAGATATATGTAATAATAATGTCGAACACCACAAAAAAGTACATATCCTTGAAATTTTTATATGAAAACTTGCTTCTTTAAACTTTTTATTTTGAAAATTATTGTTAGAGGGAAGCAGTATGCCTCAGTGGATCAAAGACACTTATCGCCAAACCTCAAGACATGAGTTTGATATCTATAATCCACATGATGGAGAGAATCGATCCTTTTCAAGTTATCATCTGACCTCTACAAGTGTTCTGTTGTGTGCGTATACAATAGAAATAAATAAACATAAAACACTGTAACAGAAAGCTGAATACAGTGAGTGGCACATGCCTGTAACACGAGTTCTGATTGGTCTTAATAAAAACCCAGAGTCAATTAAGGTAAATACTGAAAGGTCAGAGAAGTAAAGGAGCCATTCATTAGAGAGACTTTTTTTACCTCTACTGAATTCTCAGACTGAAGGGAGGCAAAATTCTGTCTCCACGAATCCTCAGACTGAATGCCCTGAGCTCCTGTCTCCCGGTTTATATTCCTCTCGCCTCCCAACTGTATTCTTTTTGTCTTTACCTTCCTAGTGCCTGTAGGTGTGTGATTCCCAAGTATTGGGATTAATGGTGTGAGCCACCACCACCTGGCTGTTTCTCTTTTTCACTGGATCAACCCAGGGTGGCCTTGAACTCACAGAGATCCATCTGTTTCTGCCTCCCGACTTCTGGGATTAAAGGCTTGTGCCACCACCAACTGTCCAGGAAAGTTTTTTGTTTTTTTTTTTTGTTTTTGTTTTTGTTTTTTTACAGGGTCTCTCAATGTAGCATTGACTGTTCTAGAATTCAAGGCCACAGAATTTCGTCTGCTGCTGCTTCTGTGCTGGGGTTAAAGGGATGTGCCACTATGCTCAGCTGAAGATACTTTATTTTGGAAAGTAGTTAAGAAAGCCTGTATCTTGCTCATAAATAGATTATAGCGCTAGAAATGTGTATAACCTGTTTTATTGTCATCCTCAAGCTAATCTGTTCATGTGTTTCTCTGTATTCATGTTTGTCACAGTTTCCATAAACAAATACTTTCCTTTTCTTCCATTCTTCTCAGATGATAAACATCAGAAACACAGGAAGGGAAGGTCTCCTAGAATCTCATTTCTGGTTCAGGCAGCGACATCTCAGAATTGACCATCTTTAAATGTATTGTTTATTTTTTTTCCCATTCTCTATTTGAAAAGACTTGGTGTTGCAGGGCCATTGTGTTGTCTTCCTGTTGAGGAGGGTTATTATTCTTTTTCAGATAGCTGTGAGTCCTGCCCTATAGAGATTCTCACCAGGACAGTCTCTTAGTGCTTTTGGAAGTATATATGCTGTCTTTAGATTATACTTGGTCTGTTACCTTGGTGCTATCAGAAGTCTGGTGTACATTTTCAGATTTTGCTCACTTAGAATATTTTAGTATATGAAATGTCAGGCACTATTGCTACAGTTCTATATATATATCATCTTTGAGCATTTTACTTATATTTCTGAATAACTATATATTTATGAAAGATAAAAAAATGCCTAGATGAAAAGTTGAGCCCAAGAGCATGAACATTTAAAATTTTGATGTTCAGTGAAGTTTAATAACAGCCTCAAAGGCTTTGTGTTAATTTATTCTTTCTAACAGTATGTGTTCTTGGTTCCTCACATTGTATTACTGTTTTTTAAATCCTTGCTAATCTCAAAGATTGTCAAGTTAGTAGTTTAGCTTCTTCTCATATCTTTTACGTCTTTCATATTAGGATATGCTCAGTAAGCTCCTGATCAAATGAATAGAAAGTGATGTGCTCATTAATGTTAAATCCATTAAAATGAATGACTTAACTTATTTGAATAAATAAAAACACAGACATATCTTAATAACTCAGATAATTAATGAATATTAATTTGGAGGTGGTCATAGTCATTTGAGGTAATTTGGAGTAATTTGGAGGTAGTCTAGTCATAGGGAAGGTAGAAGAAATATGAGATAACTTTAGGGAGAATGTTATGTAGTTTAGGAGTTATTAATAGCGAAAAAGAAAAAAACAAAGCTGAGCAAGGTGTACATTCCTATAATTTGGAAGACTGAGGCAAAAGGACTACACAGCAAGACATGTCAGAGAGGGTGTGTAAAAATGTAGCAGGGTCCTGGACTGTAGATTAGGGTTCAAGGACTTCTCTAGCATGTGTGAGGCCCTAAATTTGATCCCCAGAACTGAAAAGTGAGCAGATCAGAGTAACAACTGAGTATGTAGTTATGATTAAGTACTATAAATTATGCTCAAATTTTGCATTGCCCTAGTTAATGGGGAATTCAATTAAGGTTTCTTATAGAGACTTGAGGAAACTTGTAATGACATATATATACATCCATATATATATAAAATAATTGGAATTTATGTCAAGAAAGGAGAGAGCTCTTACTAATTAAAGTTGAAATTGTAGTGGATAATTGTAAAACCAAATAGTGAAGAAAGTAAATAGGCTTCAGGAGGCTTGTGAAGTATAGGTTTGCTTGGAAAAGAGCCAAGATTGTTGTTGATGGAGGACTGTACTGAACGGAATTTAGACAGGCTTATTCAGACTTGGGACCCTCTAGCAGAGGAATGGTGATAGACGTGACGCTGAAGAGGACTAACTCCACGCATGTTCTCATGGGAACCTGATGGCAGCAGTAGACACGAGCAGTGATGTCAGTGAGAATGGGCAGTGACAGGGAAGAAGACGTTAGACCACAGGACTCTGGAAGATAAAGAATACTGAAGTCAATATTAGGGCTTCTGAGAATTGGACTATTAGTAGCTATTTCCTTTTTTCATAATTCTGACTTCAATTCACTATTTCTCAGATACAAGAAATCTCAATTCCTTGACCTCTTCAGTTGAGTTTTGTAGTGGTTGGTTATTAATATAGTGATGACATCTGTTTGGAAGAACCAAATTATAAAAAATATAATTTGATATTTTGGTAACATTTGATAATATAATGGCCTTATTTTCTCCAGTTACCATTGTATGTAAATATTAACCTTTGTTCATCTTTATAAATTTTTGAACTTTAATATCCCCTTTTATTTCAAGCAATGTTGGTTTTTTCCTCAGCTGTTTTTTCTAGACAGGACTTCGCTATAGCTATTATCTTGGACCTAACTCTTGTAGACCAGGCTGGCCTCGAACTCACAGAGATCTGCCTGCCTCTGCCTCCTGAGTGCTGGGATTAAAGGCTGAGCCGGACCACCCGGCTTTCAGAGTGTATTCTCGTGTGACTCATCACCATTCCATCTCTATTTCCTTTCATCTTGTGAACCCATAGAGCTGTCATTCTCCATTTCTCCTCCAGCTTCTGACAGCCACATTTCTGCCTTCTTATCTGATTTTCACTATGCTAAGTACCTCATGTAAGTAAGATCATACAGTATGGCTTTTTGCTACTTGATTTATTTCACAGTTGCTATAATGTCCTCCATGCTTGTCCTTAGCACTTAAAGCTGCACACAACTGTGTATAATACTGCCTTTTGCTTGTCCACTTGTCTGTCTGGGCATGGGGTTGCTTTCACAGTTTAGCTGTTGTGAATAATAATACTTCCATGAACATGACTATAAGTATCTCTTTCCAAAAGTAGAATTGTTGTATTATATGGTAATTGCTTTTAATTTTTAGGCAACTACGGTACTGTTTTCCACAGCAAGTACACTGTCTTGCTCTGCTGTGAACTCAGATTTTCATGAGAATTTTCTCCACACCCTTGCCAAAATGTTCTGGTTTTTGGGAGGAGTGCTTTATTTTGGATAGTAGCCAACACAGTGGCTATAAAGTAGTATAGAATTAAAGTTTTCACTTGGATTTCTCTAATTAGTAGTAGTAATTGAGAACTTTTCATGTGATTATTAGCTATTTGGTATATTGTTTGGAGAAAAGGTTTTTCAAATTCTTTGCCTGGTTTTGAATTGGACTACTTTGATTTTCATTGTTGAATTTTAGGAGGACCTCCCCATGTCTGCTCCCTAACACCCATTTACTTTTGATTCAGAGATACAATCTAATAAAGAGCAAAAGAGTGATCTTTGATGACAGGTGCAGTGATTGATGGGGATGGGAGCCAAGCACAGTCTTAGATGATGTAATACATTAGCTCACTCACTATTTCGGGTTAGCCTAAACTGAGCCACAAATCTACCTATCAAACTTTAAAATCTTTTAAAATTTATTATATATATATATATATATATATATATATATATATATATATATATATATTTGTCTTCATATGTCCGTGTACTGTATGCGTACCTGTTGCTCATGGTGGCTAGAAGAGGCCATTGGATCCCCTGGAATCGGAGTTACAGATTGTTGAACCTCTATGTAGATGCTGGGAATTTAACCCCCGTCCTTTGGAAGACCAACTAGTGCTCTTAACTGATAGTCATCTCTTCAGCCCCTAATGAAACTAATTATTACATTTCTTTACAAACCACTCCCAACCTGAGTACAACTTCTAGAGAGCAGTCTTGACCAAAATACAAGCGAGCTTAATATAATATGTCAATATAATACTTCCAGAGAATGGACTGGATGGCTTAACAGACTTTATATTTTATTTAGAATATTTAACAAGGTATGCTAAGATGCTAATTTTTTAATCTATAAATTTTACTAAGCCAGAGTCATTATCAAGTAGGTGGCAAAATGCATATATCAGACAATAGCTTTTTCCTTGAAATAGTTCATTTATTTTACTTATTTTGAGACAAGGGTCTAACAATGTAGCCCTGGCTAACTTGGTAGTCACCATGTGTTTCAGGCTGGCCTTGAACTCACAGAGTTCTGTTTGTCTCTGCCTTTGAGTATTAAAGGTGTGTACCATCTGGCCCAAATTTTAATTTTTTTTGAGTGTATGCGGGTATCCTCAAAGTGAGAAGGAGGTCTTGGACCTTTTGGAACTGTTGTGGGTGTTAAAAGTCTAACTTTAACTTTGGTCCTCTGTAAGAACATCGAGCACTCTTAACTACTGAACCGTCTTTCCAGATCCCTCATTTTCCTCCCTCCCTCCCTCCCTCCCTCCCTCCCTCCCTCCCTCCCTCCCTCCCTCCCTTCCCCCCTCCCTCCCTTCTTTCTCCTCCCCCCTCCCTCCCTCCCTCCCTCCCTTCCTCCCTCCCTCCCTCACTTCTTTCTCCTCCTCCCTCCCTCCCTCTCTTCTTCCCTTCTTCCCTCCCTCCCCCCTCTCCCCCCCTCTCTCCATCCCTCCCTCTCTCCCTCCCAAGGACTTAATACATACTGCCAGAAATATACCTGTATATTTTCTGTTTTCCGAACACCTTCACATGTGTTTCACATTTGGTTTATAAAACAGTCATAAAAAGTCAAAAAAAGGTGTTCTCATATTAATCGAGAAAGATTTAAACTTTTATGTTTAAACTTTTGTATGCGTGCGCACACGCGTGCACACAAACACCTCATTTTTACTTTATTGTTCTTTGGGCACTCTGTACTTGTGTTACATGTTTTCACATTTATGACTAGAGAAACCCAGTGCTTATACTATTAAATAAGATTGAAAACACTGTATGCGTTCACTTGGTTCACTTTGTGATAGTGATTAGGTTTAGGGCCTTGTATGTACTAAGCAAGCGTTTTATAGCCTCTAATCACTTTGTGGTCACTTGCAATATCATAATACGGGTTATTGTATTAGATTTGATAGTTAAGAGGCCATGGATGAACTTAACAATTAACAGAGGAAAGGGAAAACTATACAAAAGGGACAGAAGAGCCAGAAGGAACTGAGGAAGTGGAAGCTCTTACTTTGTTTTATGTCTTGTAATTATATTGTGTAATGTAAGCTGCTTCACATGTAATGTTTACACAGCCCCTCCCTTTCTCATTTTAGAGGTAGTCTGAGAAAGTATGAATTAGCATTATTATATTTCTAAGAAGCATAAATTCTGCAATAAGGTGCCCATGCTTTTTACTCAAGAAGTTAGTATTTTTCTTGGTTTGGTATGACTGACAAGGAGGGCCTTTTGACCTTTGACATTGTAGTTGTCACCTTGTTCATGATCTGGGGTAATTGCAACACTAACATACAGAAGTTACTTTTGCTTTTTCTTGGGTGATGTTGCAGTTGTGTCAGTGGGCTCTGTTATTTTTGTTGACAGGGCCTCTTGTAGCATTGAACTCAGTATATGACCCAAGGTGGCTTTGAACTCAGGATCCCCTTGCCTCTGTCTTGTGAGTGCTAAGATTACAGCCATGTGCCACCGTGCCTATAATGAACATCAGTGAATAATTAATTCAACAGCATTGATATGTTACAGTTCTTAGTGAAGTTATCAATACATTTTAACTTTTAATAATGTAGTTTAACAGTATGACTTTGCCATGTAATTCTTTTTAGCTAGGTTATCTTTTATAAGCAATAATTGCTATTTACCTAAAGTTCTGAAAATTTGGATTTTCTTTTGTTTGTTGTGAGTAGTTAAATATAAAGTAGTGAAATAGGAACCAATAAAGAAATTACTCAAAACATCAGTTTTTTGTATTGCATTACTGGGAGAGAGTGTTTCTGACTCTCATGAGATAGTCTGGAATGAAATGTCATCTTGAATGGTTTTATTGTATTTTTGATATCACAGTATAGTTAATGTTTTAGATACTGAATGATTAAGTATTTAAAAGTAAGCTCATTTGGATAACTGCTTAGAATTAAATATGAATGCAATTTCACACAATACTAGAGTTTAGAGTGTTAAATTTTACCTTGAACATTCCAGGATTTAGCAAACACTTTCTCAAGTTCCTGGTTATTTCAGGTGCTTATTTGTTACTGACTAAATTTTTTTTCCCTCCTCAGTTCAAAGCAGTATTCAACGGTTTCAAGAGAAGTTTTTTATTTTTGCTTTGACACCTCAGCAAGTTAGAGAGATATGCATATCAAGGTAAGAGGAATATTTTAAATACGTTTTCTCTCAAAGGTTATGTGTGTGTCAATAACTGGGTGAGTTAAATATAAGTTTATTCCAAGATTGAGGTATTGATGTTTTGTTACTCCAAAAGCCTTTCCGTAGGGCTTATACATTTTCCTGTGTCAACACATGAATTTTTTTCTGTTGTAATGCATTCCACTATGCAACCTGACAGTGTCATGATACCATTTTCTGTTACCTTAAGGATTTTTTTTAAAGAATTTTAATTGCATCTATAATGACAGTTACAAAAACAGTCATATTGTGAGTGAAGACTTCCATGTATAAACTTTTGGGTTCTCACATTTCAGTCTATAAAGGTTGACTATTACTTTTTTTTAAACTTTTTATACATTTATTTTGTGTGTGTGTGTGTGTGTGTGTGTGTGTGTGTGTTTGTTTGTGGCAAATGCCATGGTACATGTGTGATGTCAGAGAATATCAAGAATTCAAAATTAGTTCTCTTCTGTTATGTGGCTTCAGGAACTGAACTCAGATCGTTAGGCTTAGCATTGGCTGCCACTGAGCCATGTTGCCAGTCCCAGTTGGACTATTTCTTAACTAATGTGAGTATAGTTTGACAAAAATTAGTCAAATAGTAGATATTGTATATTAAAAAATATTGTAACCTTTGAATTAAACCTCAAGCATCTTTTAGTCACATGCCGGTGTATTTTTTTTTTGTTTTATTTGTTTTTCTGGTGCTTGGAAACAAACCTTGGAACTTCTGTATGCTGGTCAAAGACTCCTATCACCCTCGATATTTCAAAGGAAAATTTTATTACAAATAGGGCAGCATAATACAAGATCTTGTGAAAATTGGGCATGGTGGTGCATGCCTGTGAGCCTAGTTCAAGAGGGTCACAAATTCAAGGCCAACTTTGGCTACTGGAAATTCTCTTTCAGAGTAAAATGAACTTGATAATAGCTCAAAGATAAAGTAACTAAACAAACATTTTTGAGACTAAATGTAAATAACATTAATGATTCTTGGATAAGAACAAAAGCTGGACTGGGCCTGGCGGCCCTTGTCTTTAGTCCTAGCACTCAGGAGACAGATCTCTGTGAGCTGAAAGCCAGCCTGATCTACACACTGACACTTGGTCTTAAAAAGGACAGTACTAGCCAGGTTATGTCAGCTTAACACAGGTTAGAGTCATTCTGGAAGACCACAAACCAGTAAAACCACAAAAACCAGAATAGTTCAGGGAAAAACTAGCTGTGCCTCCCTGGCCTAAATATTACATACCCCCAATCAGGAGAAATACTGTTGTTCGTTTGGATGGAGAAAAAGAGGTCCTGTGGCATTTAATTTAAGTTAAAAGAAGAAACTCAAAGTCATTTTCTTTCTCTGCAAAAGTGCACTTAAGAGATAAAAGGGAAAGAGAAGGGAAGTCTGTAGTGTGATCATGTCCAGTTAAAGAGGGAGTCATTTTGCAGGTCCTCGGGAAATGCACAATAGTTCAGAGCTTGCTGCTCTTGCAGAGAACCCAGGTTTGGTTCGTAGCTCTCACCAGGTTCACAACCAAATGTAATTCCAGTTCCAGGATTCTGGTGCCTTACATGCATACAAGAAGTACACTATGTAAGTGCTGACAAAATCCTCAGGAAAACAACCTTTTCTAAAAGGGTGAGAAAAGTAGACAGTTATTTTTGCTGTTAATACATTATTCATGGCCTCTTTCTTTCTCTTGTGGCACTAGGGAACCTCAGAGGTAACTAAGCAAGTGCTCTGTTGCAGAGCAGCACTAGCAGCCACCAAAACTGCTTTCTCACAAGACTAAGCCTTAGAGAACTGAGGGTTTGCAGGTTAAATTATGTCCTGGGACCATAGGGAAAAGTAGAGGGAAAATGTGAAATCAAATGAGAGGTCTTTTCTTTCTTTCTTTCTTTTTTTTTTTATAACCTCTTCCTTAAGAATGTTTTTGAGATGGTTGCATGAGGTGTTTTTTTTTGTTGTTGTTTTGTTTTTTTGGTTTTTTTTTTGAGAAAAGATACCGTAGCAAGTAACTTTGGGAAATTCTGTGCTTAACATATATGTATTTATAGATAGATATTTCAGTCCTTATTATGTAAGTGTGCATTGTTGAGCTTCTAAATGATTATATCCACCTAACATTTGAAAGTGTGTGTATTTGATGACTAATCATAGTGTTTTAATTAAAATTGCATAATGTTTTTTGTTTTTTTGGTTTTTCAAGACAGGGTTTGTCCTGACTGTCCTAGAACTCTATAGACTAGGCTGGCCTCAAACTCATAAAGATCCACCTGCATCTGCTTCCCAAGTGGAATTAAAGGCATGTGCCACCACCACCTGACAAAATTATATATCTTTAAAAAAAAAGACCTCAAGATTTTATAATCTATAAAGTTTGAGGTTTCATAGGGTAATGTTTACATAAATAAACTGGTTTGTAATAGTTTTGAGATATTACTAAGCCACCAAAGAAAAAAGTACATTTTATATAAAAATGTATCACTAATATCTTTATCTAGTGATAAATCTTTGCTTAAGGTCAACACTAAGTGATTGCTAGGTACAAGGCAAGCTATGCAATGACATAATCACTTTTTCACATCTGCTTGCGGTCTTGTTTGTTTTGTTTTTTGAGTCATAGTTTTTCCATGTAGCCCTAGCTGTTGTGAAACTAACTCTGTAGACCAGACTGACCTTGAACTCACAGAAATCTACCTGCCTCTGCCTCTTAAATGTTGGGATTAACGGCAGATTGCAGTCTTGTTAATGAACTGAATTATTTAAATAAATTTTCCATTGGCACTGCAAGGTGTTATATTAAAAATAAACTGGTTTAGTCATGGCAGATGAGTTGCTGTGAGGAGACAAGATCACTGTTAATTTTTGTGTTTTAGGGAGCTTTACTGAGTTAGTGTGTGTGTGTGTGCCCGTGTGCCCGCATGTACACAGTTGTAAGTTGTTGCAAGCTACCTGAGCTATCACTCCAGCCCCCAGTAACCATGTAATCAAAAAATAAATCTGTTTTTTTTTCTCTCCCTTTGGTGTTTAAAAACCTATGTTGCAGGACTTCTTTATATTTAGTCATCTGCAGCTCCTCTCAGCTGTTTTCTGTGCCCCCCTCCCCCCTTTGCTGGGGCATGGCTTCCAGTCTTCTCTCCTAGCGCTGTGCATTTCGTGCATCTCTGCACTCGCCTCTTGGCGTTTCTCTTTCATGAGCTCCCAGCCTCACAAAGTTCCCATGAGTCTGTCTCTGGGTGAGAATCCCCTCATGCTTGGAAGCACTAAACAGAAAGAGAATTACTCTTGTACAGTCATGTGCTCTAATTTGATTGTGGCACATAGCTTGATCTTTTAAGACAATTAAATTTCCCTTTTTCCTGAAGTAATTGTCATATTTTATTTTGGTTGTATCTACTAGCATGAATCTTTAAGGATAACTAATTCATTTATCTTTGAAGCTTCAGGTCCCAGACTGAATTGTTTGATTTGAGTAAGTGGAATATTTGAATGATTTAATCAAGAATTGCTTAGAAGGGGTCAATAATATATAGAATATTGGAATATTTTGAAGAAATGCTTGAGGAAGATGTAGGCCACCCAAAGAAAGGGAAGCAGCAGGAACAGGAGACACCTTAAGCCCAGGCATTTGAATCATCACAGTGTTTGAGTCATCACAGTAACTTGATGAAGTCTTTAACATATAAAGACATTGGATACAGAAAGGTTGACTCATTTGCCCCAGGTCAGAAAATTTGGGATTAGAGAGTTTAAGTAATTACTGCTGTGCCTTCTAGGGAACTGCAGAATAAAAAAATAGTGAGCAAGGTGAAGGCTAAAGGTGTTACTAGCTTTCTCAATACTCTAATACTTTTTCTGGTACAATCCAACACTTAGAACAATAATTAAGAGCGATACTTCATTTTTATCAGATTTTATATATTGAATTTAAAAAGTGTTCTTTTGAGACAGGGTGTCATATAGGCCCAGGCTGGTCCCAAAGCTGAGGGCTAGCTAAGGATAACCTTAGATTTCTGATCTTCATACCTCTGTGCTGGGATTTCAGGCATATACTACCATGTGTGGTGGCTAGTTTTTTCCTTTTCTGTTTTTCTACGCAAGGTAGAGTCATCCAAGAGGAGGGAACTTTGAGCAAATACCTCCATAAGGTTGGGTTGTGGGTAAGAGTGTAAGGTATTTTCTTAATTAATGACACTGTTCCACGGTCTCTGCATCACATCAGCTCCTGCCTGCAGGTTCCTGCCCAGTTTCAGTTTCTGCCTTGACTTCTCTCTATGGACTATGGGTCAGGAATATAAACCAAATAAACCCCTTCCTCCCCAAATTGCTTTTGGTTGTGATGTTTCATCACAGCAACAGTAACCCTAAGACATCCATCAAGGAAAGATACTTTTCCTGAATTGTAATGTGCATGCATGTCACCTGGAGATCTTGTTTTGTTTTCTTCTTTTTCTTGATTATAAGTATATGCAGGTGCCGATTTAGGCCAGAGGAGTTGGAAGTCTCTGGAGTTGGGCTTTAGGTGCCGGGAATTGAATCTGGGTGTCTGGAAGAGCAGTGTGTGCTCTTAACCATGGAGCCATCTCTCCAGCCCATGGAGATCTTGTGAAAATGCAGATTCTAATTGTATAGGTCTGATATTCTGCATGTTTAATCATTTCCTAAAAAATAATAGTTCATCTTGAGTGTAGACTCCATTCTGATACTAAATATTCCAGAAATAATAAAAGATTCTGTGTTTGTGGTATGATACATGGTTATGAAATTACCCTTATTATCATTTTGAAACTGTAGGCATTAATTTTAGTTCTGTGTAAGAATCACCTTTGTAGCTCTAAAAAGCTATGATATACTCAAGCCAATAAGAATTACCTGATGAATGAAACTATAGTATACCAAAAAGTCTCCAAGTGGTTAGAATGTTCAGTCAAGGTGAAGAACAACCAAGCATGTAGATTAATTCAGTAAACTTCTCCAGAACCTAGAATGTTCTTTTCGGGCTAAATTTGTTATGTATTAAAGCAAGTATTGTATCACCAAAGTTCCCATGAACTGAAAATATACCTCAAAACTGATGTGAAGAATGATTAGTAAGTAGGGGTTATAATTATTGCATTGTTTTTGTTTGTTTGGTTAGGGTCATTTTGAATTTTTTTTTAAGTGTGTGTGTGTGTGTGTGTACACATAATCACCCATGAACTCACTCATGACAATCTGTGTGGTTGCCAGAGGTCATTGTTGGTTTTCTTCTTCTGTTGTCTCTACCTTGTTCATTGAGCCAGGGTCTCTCTGTGAGCCTGGAACTTGTTATTCTAGTTATACTGGCTGGGCAGCAAGTCTCAGGGATTATCCTGTCTCCTTAAATCCTGCCCCCCTGCAAGGGTTAGGATAGAGGGTGGGTGTAGTTGCTCACTGTTGAACAGCACCCCAGCTTTAACAGGGTGCTTGGTCTGTGAAATTTTATTGATCTTTCTTAACCTCTTTCTTTTCTTTTTCTTTCTTTTTTTTCTTGTCAATAGGGATTTTTTGCCAGGTGGCAGGAGAGATTATACAGTCCAAGTTCAGCTTCGGTGAGTTTGATATTTTCCTAATTGCTATGTGCATTGGAGTTTTAAAACATGTAAGCATGTTTTGGTTTTCTAACAATTTTTTATTTTTTATTTTTTTAAATACAGACTTTGCTTGGCAGAGACCAGTTGCCCTCAAGAAGATAACTATCCCAATAGTTTGTGTATAAAAGTAAATGGGAAACTCTTTCCTTTGCCTGTAAGTTGCTTTCAGTTCACCAGATTTTTATGTAAGTTTAGTGTAAACACTGGTAAGGGTGGGAACAGTGACAACTTGTTTCTAGCCACCTTTAGAGACATGCTTATAACTTTTTGGATAAATAAATGGCTGATTTGGGGCCTAAGGAAGATTAAGAAGGATAAGCCTGAAATGTTCTAGAATTCAAGCAAGTTTTAACTGGCTCAGGTCATATCTAACTGCTGAACTTGGGCGCACTTGAGCATACAAAAGCATGCTGTAGTAAATTTCTGGATTAACTGGGTTTGGCCTGTAGAGTCTATCAAGGAAAGCAGAAATAGCAACAGAATCCAGGATTCTAAGCTTGGCCTTGATGATCCCAAGGAATCATGCTTCGGATCCCAGGAAATGAATCATTGATTGGCGGCTTGTTGTCTAACAGTGAAGCAACTTCTGGAATATATATAGTGTGAACTTGGATAGCATGTTTCTGGCTGAGATTACTGGAATGTTCAAATCCTTGCATCTTAAAATAACAAACACTTCAGTTGTTGAACTGTACTATGTGTTATTTCCCACTGTGGCCTGGAATACATCACTAAATTGGAATGGTATGTAGAATGCTACCAATACTGTAATTCAGGAGCAAGGCAGAAGCCTAGTTATTGAGCACTACAAAGCAGAGATGTACATTTTTGTCATGGAAATCCTCTGTGACTCCACTGCTATTCCAAGTTGCCTTTTCAGCAAAAGCAACTATTAGAGACAAGGAAGCTGTGTGACATCCCTGCTTGGCTTGAGACTTGACTTTGAATGAGTATGTGAGTAATTCCTTTGAGAAGCTGAGCAAGTCATACAGTGCAGTCCAGGAATCTAAGTTCTCCAAGAACCAAGTGCTTATTACTGTTCATGACCCAGGCTACCCTCTATTCCCCAAGAAAACCGACCTTTCGTAGTTGCTAAGCGTGTCAGTTGTCTTATTCATTGCTGTGGGACCTGAAAAATTGCTTATCCCTTGAATTTTATATGTGTGTATGTGCGTGTGCTTGCATAGGAGTGCCATGGTGAACATGTAGACGTCAGATGACAGTTTTGAGGACTAAGTTCTCTCCTTCTTTATATGGGTTCTAGAGATTGAACTCTGACCACCAGTCTTATATGGCAAGCTCCTTTACCTGACGAATACATTTATTGGCCTACTCAATGAATTTTACAGAGCTTAAGCCCTGCTGTACCAGTAACTGACTCTTGTAGAAGACGTTTGAGAGACTGAAGCCTGAGACAGTCCTTTGAGGACAAAGGGGAAATTAAAGAATCTGGGTCCACACGATCTGGGAGGATTGCTTACATGATCTGTACATGTTCAAAAGCCATGTAAGTTGGACATGGCAACACACCTGGAATCCCATCTTGTGGAAGCCTGAGGCAGAAGGATCTAAGGTTCAAGGCTAGTCTGAGATACATTGTGAGACTCAAAAACCATGGGACATTTTGCCTCTTGGATTTCCGACTTCAGCATTAACAGTCAAAAGAGTTGTCTTTTCTGAGTGTATTGCACAAACATCTGAACCAGGGGAGGAAGCACCTCTCCTTTGAGCTGAAGGATGGCCAGTTGGGTGGTTGGATGTTTGAAAAAAAGGAAGCCTGGCAAAATCACAAGTCATAGGACGATTCTGTGCACACTTTATGTGATTATTTTCCCCCTACATTTACGTTTTACTTTTTATTATGTGCTAAGATTGTTTGACTCTTCGTTGTTTAATTCTTTTACTGTCCTTGAAGAAAGATAAAACTGGAGCCTTTTTGCGTGTTTATAGACTCAGTCTCAGCCTATCCAATGTGATATGACTGCCATTGGTGGAATTTGTTTGCAGTGTATCAGATCTTCCTAAACTTGACATTTTTATAGTAACTGTGATGGCTGTGCAGTGTATCTGTGTAAGTTTCACAAAACTCTGAATGGCCCAGTCAGTACCATGCTTTGGCTTAGTATTTAAATGAGGTCTGTAACTTCACTATGACAGGTCTCTGTTACTCTTCTAGACAAGTTGAGACAAAATAAATGAAATATTTGGAGTATTCCTGTGACATTGTTAGACAATGTTGGTGTCTGCCCTAAAACACCAATGACCTTAAGTTCTTACTTTAGGCTGTTTGTAGAGATAGCAGTTCTATATACAGCACCCTTTGTCTGAAGAGTCTGACACTCACCCTTGAGCCAGGGATGCTATCAGGAAGAATGTGAATACTGGGAGAAATACAGACACATTTCAAAGAGGGAAAGCAACAGGTGGTTGACATTTTGCGTCAACTCCACAAGCTTCACGAAAGCCTCTTTCTTGTTATTTTGAGACCTGATTGGCTTGATATGTGGTATGTGGACTAGGTTGTCCTAGTTTTAATTTACCTGCCTGTCTTCTGAGCTCTAGTATTACAGATGTGTGTCACCATATGTGGGAAATCTTAGGGAACAGATGGCATAAGCTCACATGGAGCTGATGAAAAACTGCTCAAAATACCTGTTACTCCCCAATTACTGGTCATTGGGATAATAAAATGTAGGGTCTCTTTGTACTTGGCAGGGTTCTGAGGTTCATGAAATCCTGTAAGCATACTACAGCCTCAAAGATACAGTGGATCTTTGGGGGTTGAATTGAGCTCTATAGCTTGTGGGACCTTAACCTAATTGTAAAAAGCATTAATAGGGCACAAAAGATTGTGACTTGTTCTTGCCTTGATCTCAATTTGCTGAAAACAGATCCTGCAGGGATAATCTTGATAGAATTATGGAATTTTCCATGGTAAGTTTGAACATAACTTGTCTATGACTTCGCACAAGTCCTTACATATGTGTCTCTATTACAATATCCAGTCATTGTAGACCCATTGCAGATGGCTGGTATATTGCATGCACAAAGTAAATGGAATAAGAAATATTAATTGCTTTGATAGTATTGTGTCCTCGAGCTCCCACATATCAAGTAAGTGATAAAAGCACCTTTATTTTACCCACTTAAAGATGATTTCATTTTTTCTTTAAATGTATATGTTATGTGCAAGTATGTAGTATTTTATGTTCACATGTTGACATGTGTTCAGATTGATGTGTGTACATGCATGTAGAGGCCTGAAGTTCATGTTTGGTGTCTTATTTGATCACTTTCCACTTTATGTTTGGAGGCAAGGCATCTAAATGAATCCAGAGCTACCAATTGCTGCCAGTTTGCTCCAGGAATCTTGTCTCTCCTCTTGAGTATTGTGATCCTAGGAGGCTGCCATGCCATCCTGTTTTTTTCCTGTGTTCCAGGGACCAGAGCTCTGGTTTTCATACTTGTACAGCAAGTGTTTATCTACTGAACTGGCTACGTGTCTAATTTTTAAATTTCTGTGTGGGTGTGCATGTGCCCAAGGTTGATATTGGAATGTTTTCCTCTATTCTTCATTTAATTTTTCGAGACAGAGTCTCTTGCTTAACCTGGAACTCACCAACAGTCTGAGTTTCTTTTCCTTTTGCAGTTATAATATAAATACCTGGGTAAAAGCAGCTTGAGGAAGAAATTTGCCCCTTGATGGGAAATCTTATTGTGGAGAGTGCAGAGTAAAGTTCTTGGGTTGATGAATCATTGAAAGCTACATGGGACAAGTAGCTTTCATTTGCTTCATGATGTGATACCATAGAAGGACACAACATTCCCTATGAAATTTTGTATCCAAAAATCCAAACCCAAGGACTAGAGAGATGACTCAGTGATTAAGAACTCTTGATGCTCTTGCAGAAGACCTGGGTTTAGTTTTCAGTTTTCACAAAGGGCATGTCACAGTGAATGGCCTGGAACTCCAATTCCAGATTCCAGCACTTGCCTCAGATTCTTCCTTGCTCTGCAGATGCCACGCATGCGTGCACACACACATTTTATACAAGATTAAAGAAATAAAAGCTGAGCCTTACGCACACTGGAGAGAATGAGGCAGTAAGTACTGTTGATTGAGCCTACAGCCTTGTTCTGGCTTGAGAGTGCTAACACCTAGCCCTAATTTATCTTTTGTGTAGCTCATACATTTTTATTTCTCTTGGTGCTCTATGAAAATCTTGTCTGAGAAAGTTCCCAAGGATACAAAGCCTATGCAGAAGTTGGTTGGGGACGGAAACCTGGAACACCGTGGTATCTTCCTTTATTGAGAATTTACACTTAGCATTTTCCCTGTGGAAGCTTGCCAGGTTATTTAGAGCATATGAAAATCACCTGGCTAAAGTGTAACTACGAAGGACAATAGAAATGCTTTGGGTGAAGGAAAAGTGTTTCAGTCCTTAGAGCCTGGATCCCCCTACAGCCGTGAGATGCTAAATTCATTCTTCAGGTGTCTCTGAGTCTTCTTTCCACGGACCCTGTGAACCCAACACCTGTGCCGTGACAAAACACAGTGAAGGATGTTCTCAGGATCTGTTTTACTTGGGTATATTCTGTAGCTCTGCTTTTGTACCCGTCTGAATTTTATCTTTTGTAAGGTATATAATTCAACATGGCTGAAACCTGTGGTGATACTTTGTACTATAGCTAATAAAGCTTATTGAAGATCAGGGTGCAGAATTAATCCCACTAGTTAATCATAGAGGCCAGATGGTGTGCACACCTTTAATCCCAGCACTCGGGAGACAGAGGCAGTTCAAGGCCTCCCTGGGCTAAATGAGATTGAATCAATCTAAAAGAGAAACAGAGCTAAGTGGTTGTGGCTCACCCCTTTAATTCCAGTGCTTGACGCCTAGGCGAAAACAGGATGTGATATAACTGGGTGGAGAGTGGAATATAAGGCAGGAGGAGACAGCCCCTCTTTAGATGAGCTATTATTGAGGTATGAATTTATCCGTATAGATTGGTTTTCTGTAAAAAGATTCATTAGCCAGTATGCCAAAATGTCAGCATTAATTTAAATGGTGGAATATGGGTTTTTATTTTTCTGGTTTATTTGTATGTAAGATAAAATTAATAATTAACAAAAATTAGGCAAGATCCTGTTTGTATCTTGAAGGAAATGGTTAAGTCATACAGAAACTTTAGAATTAATTTTTTGTTATAGGGCTATGCACCACCACCTAAAAATGGGATTGAACAGAAGCGCCCTGGACGTCCCTTGAATATTACATCTTTAGTTAGATTGTCTTCAGCTGTGCCAAATCAGATTTCTATTTCTTGGGCATCTGAAATTGGAAAGGTAAGAGTTGTTTTCCGGGGTAGGATGAAAACATGTCTTCATTGGGAGTTGATTTCTTTTTTTTATGATGCCAACTTTGTATAGTGATTGCTTGTTACTCTGAAAATACCTGAAAAAAGTACCTTCAATGACGAGGAGCGTATTGTGATTCATAGTTGGAGTTGATCGAGTCCATCATGGTGTGGTAGAAAAGCAGCTCCTTGCATTGTATCTCAGCTTTACCCCTTAAAAGTTCCACAGCCTCAAAGCAGCACTCCCACCTGGGGACCAAGCTTTCAGACACATGGGCCGATGAAGGATGCTTCATATTGAAACTGAAGAACGTTATTTCCTTCTGTTTTTCGACTATAACCTCTAAAAAGCAGTTTTTTCTATGCAGTGATGATAATGTGGAGATTAACTATAATATTTCATGAATTTTGTTTTCATTTTACAGTAAAAATATATGTATGTTTATATTTCTTCAAATAGTGGTTTAATTTAAGCTTGGTGTGTGTCTAAGAAGTATTTTTACAACCTGAAAATGTACTTATGAAGAAGATCATAAAACAGCTTATTGGTCCTTGTGGGAAATGGTTAACAGTACTCATACTTAAAAATGATCTGTTAATCACCTGTTCCTAGCTGGTTGGTGGTGTACGTCTTTAATCCTTGTACTTGGGAGGCAGCAGCAGGCGGATCTCTGAGTTCAAGAAACCTGTCTAAAAAAAAAAAAAACAAAACCTCAGAAGCTTTTCTTTTCTTTTTTCTTTGTCCATTGGTGTTTTGTCATGGGTGTTGTGTCCTCTGTGTGCCCTGGAACTGGAGTTACAGACAGTTGTGAGCTGCCATGTGGACACTGGGAATTGAACCCACTAACAAAAACACTAAAAGCACTAAAAATCAGATATCTGTTCTTGCCTTTAAATAAGCAGCTAGTAGTTCAGTTAAGATCCAGGCTATGCCATAAAATAATCAGAATTGCTTCAGGTTGATGAGCATGATTTTCTACTGATACTCAGTCTCAAAATGAAGATATCAATTATGATATTGGCTAAAGCAGACAGTTTGTATTGAGTTCGCTGTTTATACAATAGACAGTAGAAACATTTTTGAGTGTTAACTGTTGTGTTCCCATTTCATGGAAATAAAATGTGATGTTCCTGTATTATGAGCAGAAATTGAGCTCTATGTTTATTGTAGGATTTTTTTTTTGTTTCATTTTAGCTACCAAGATAGAGATCTGTAAATAGCTTAAATTTTTAAATAAATGGTTAGAGTCATTGTAGACATCCTAGTTTTGTTGTATAATGGAAATACTTTCTCTTTTAATTAAAGTAATCACTGAACCTAAAATTTAAGCAATGCTGTTGGAATTTGGATACTTAAAAGAACATCAAAAATATTTAGAAGTATTTAGTTTGGCAATTATTTAATGGTTTCTCCATTGTGAAATTGAGTGGAATTATGGAGTGAAGAGGCAGAGCAGAGTATTTTAGCCCTCGGGCCTGTATAAATAGTTAACAGCAGTTTCTCTTTGTAATATCTAGGTTTAGAATCAGACATAGGAGGTTTCTGCTCCTGGTTTTTATCTTTGTAATTTGTTTTTGTGTTTTATTTGTCCTTCCTTAGTAAAATGCTCTTTAGGAGTGGAGTTAACTTGTTAGTCTTTTCTTCAGAAAAAAGCTAATATAGCCTTTATGGTGTAATTTGCCTAAGGCCATGTAACAGGTAGTCTCTTCTGAAAGAATTAGAACTTTGACACTCTAAATTTGAAGTGTTAATTTAGAACACTCATTGAACTTGGTTTATGCAGTGTGAACTGTTTTCAAATGAAAGTTTGAAAGCAAGCATTGTTACATAAGTAAATAAAAACAAAATTCTTGTTGCTATGGGAGGAAATGTTCTCTGAGTGGCCCCAAGCTACTCATTTTACTGAGTTAGAAAACATAATCTGAAAGCACTTGTCCACACTATTTACCATTCATGAAAGTCTTAAAATGACAAGTGACTGAAATGTAATTTCACAGTGAGAAAAACCTAAATGCTTAGTTGATCTTGTTCCTGTCCTAGTTGCTGACTCTCTTTTGGGGGTTGAGTGTTACCTGTAGAGTCTGGAGTTTCTTCCATTTGTATTTTATATAAGTTAAAAAAAAAAACTGTCTTGTCCTTAAAACAGATTTTCTTTTTTTTTATAGAATTACTCCATGTCTGTATATCTTGTACGACAGCTTACATCAGCCATGTTATTACAGAGATTAAAAATGAAAGGTATTAGGAATCCTGATCATTCCAGAGCGCTAAGTAAGTAATGTTTTAAGACTAAACATATGAGACACATTGATGAAGGGAAGTCCTTACATACATAAAAATATACAGTAATATTAATCACTAATATATACATACACATGCATACCATATATACACTATATATGTGTACACAGACACATCCCACCCCCACATGCACAGTATGTATGTTCATGTGATTGTAGCAAGTAACTTGAATTACTTAGTGAAAGAAGCCTCAGACATATCACATTGTTATCAGTTGTTAGAGGAAATAAAGAATATATCTTTTCTGTCTGCAAGTTTACCAGTTGTTGGAAACAGCTAATGCAGTCTAATAAAAATGTAATGAGTGTGTGTTGGAAAACATTAAAGCGCAGGCCCCTGCTCCATTCCTTATTCCTCTCCTAATTGTTTTCTTAAATCCTAAAACAATGGTTTTTTTGTTTGTAACTCTTCCCTCCCAGTTGCCTTAATTTTTAAAATAAATCTTAAAAATTCAGTATGTGATGCAGAGTTTGCCTGTTGGTGATTCCTTAATCTAATAACGGAAATGTGGTTGTGTTTTTACTACATTAATAGTCAACATTTTGTCTTTCTTCACCTATTCAAAGGGGGTTGGAATTTTCAAATATCTTCTGTAATTTTTCTCTGTTATCATTAATTTTTAAGTTTATTATTACCATTTTCTTTTTAAAGTTAAAGAAAAACTTACTGCAGATCCTGATAGTGAAATTGCTACAACTAGTCTTCGAGTGTCCTTGATGTGTCCTGTAAGTAAACTGACAAAATATTCTGATCGCTATTGCATTTCATAAATGACTAGTTATCTTATAAAAGTTAGGGTGGGGATAGATAAAGGAATATTTTGATAGACTTCTAAATTTTTGCCTTTTCCATTAGATATCTTCATGAGTATATTTTAGGGAATTTTGTGTCCTTTAAGCAATTATAAAGCAATGACTTACAAGAGAAGAAGCCTTAGGCTCGGAAACCTGTCATAATTAATGGTGTAAAGAATGCAGTCTCGTATGCATATTAAGAACTTTTTAGTGCACCCTTAAGTTACACAGTAATTTTTATTTCTTATCTCCTTACATAGAGAAAGGTGAGAAATCATTCAGCTGCTCTGAGATTGTCTGCATAATGTGTGGTTGGCACTGAGCTAACTGAGAGAAAAACAGTCTAGTTAGAGAACACATCCCATGAAAAAGAGGCAGACTATATGTAGTGATAAGTGAAGTGGGGAGGAGTGTCAGGATGTGGCTGAAGCTTCTGTAAAATGAAGTGTGTGGAAGAAAGCCTTTTCAAGCAAGAAGATCTTTATGAGAAAAACTGAGTCATGAATTTCTAGTGTAGTTTTAGATAACATTTGGTGATTGCTACCTTTGTAAGACATGCTTTTTAAAAATTTAATGGAGAAGTTATGTCAGAGGGAGAGGGAAGAAAATAATTGTTGGGCTCTGTAACATGTAAGTGTTGGAGCAAGGCGCGAGTGAGGCATTATATTTATTTTGTAGATGAGGATCCTGCTCAAGCATAGTTAACACAAACCAAAGGGTCACTAATAGAACTGTAATCCTTCCAATTTTGTTTCCAACAGTTTTTGCCAGATTGGGCTAAAATGTCAATGCACTGGTTTCTAATAGCTTTCTTCCTGCTGTCTTGATAAATGTTGTTTATTCATTTTTCTTTATGAAGCTTTTTCTTTTAGAAAGAATTGTGTGTGTGTGTGTGTGTGTGTGTGTGTGTGTGTGTGTGTGTGTGTGTGTGCGCGCGCGCGCGCGCATACTTGTCTGTCTGCATGTTAGGCCAGATGGCAACCTAAGCCTAAGTTGTCATTTTTTTAAGGAACTATTTCTTCTGAGTTTTTGAGCCAAGATCTCCCTGGGATTTGGTACTTGCCTGCTGGGCAGTGTTTCTGGTCAGTGAACCCAGTAATCTTCTCTCTGCCACCCCAACACTGGGATTACAAATATGCTACTACACTCAGTTGGTTGTTTTTTTTTTTAAATCTCTCCAGCCCATTTTTTAAAAACTGTTTTTCAATTATCTAAATGTATTAGTAGTTACACTGTCTTATTTTCTATTTTTTTGAGTAAGTTAGTGTAACTTACTCAGCTTATTTTGATGGCTTTTTCCACATACTAATAGTGTAAAGAAGTAAACTCATTTATATTGATGCAGAATTTCTATATTGAATATGACTATTTCAGGGACTATCCCAGTACTACATAAATACAGGGATTCCTTCTAAGATTGCAGAGATAGTTTGCTTTTAGAAAAATTCTTAAAACTGTTTATCTTATACTTGAAAATGTTGTATATCTAGTCAGCTTTGATTCTGAGTAGGACATAAACTTAATAAAATCAGAAATAATAGGGATTAAATTCTTAGGTCAGTATTCTACTATTTAATGTTATAAAAACTAGAGGTACATCATGGCAATGAGGAACATTTGGATGTGCATGTAACTCTGCTAGCTGTCTCAGGAGTCTAGTTGTCTGTAGTTTATTGTAGTATTTACAGCTTTATCTCAAAATAGAAATGAAGTTTGTGGCTCCTGGACTGTGGGTTGCTCTTAACTTTAGTAGAGTCTGGAGAGCGAAGGGATAATCTGTTTTCAAAGAAAGAACAAGGAAATGTATGCTTTAAGAGAACAGACCACATTTTCTGTTAAACTCAGGTTAATTCTACATGGTGAAGTCTCTAGCTTTTTTGTTTCTGTAGAGACAGGGTTTCATCATGTATCCCTGGCTTTCCTGGAACTCACTCCGTAGACTAGCTGGCCTTGAACGCACAGAGACCCTTCTTCCTGTCTCTGGCTCCCAAGTGCTCGGATTAAAGGTGTGTACCACCACAACCTGGCTTCGGTTACTAACTTTTTAAGAATCCTTTCTCCTGCCCTTGTTTTCTCTGTCTCCCTTCTAGTCTTTATACATTCTCTTACCTAGTCAGCAAACTCTGAGAACACTTTATGAGCTGGTATTGAGCCAGCACTGGGGATATACAGGAATAGATATAGGTACTATCCTTTGTTAGAAGAGCTGCTCATAAATGGAGATATTTTCTGTAAATGACATGTGGGGAGGTCTTAAGGGTTATAAAAGGAATGTTCACCTGGTCTAATGAAGGTGTGGGTGTCAGTGGACCTCTTTTCTAAGAAGTAAGCAGAGCAATATAGAAACATACTGGACTTTGACACATTTGATTATATAATAGTAAATTGTAAAAGTTTTCATGAATATTTGAAATTTATGTTACACATGAAGCTTATATGTATAGAGCTCCTCTGAATAAATTTAGTGACTGTGTGAAAAAAATCAGTGCATAGAGAGTTCTTAGAAACATACATAGCTCTTAAAAGTAGAAGACGCTTCAGTTCACACTGAAAATAAGAGAAATGTACTTCACAACTGTCTTGAAATATTTCTTTTCAACCAGACTGGTAGAAATCAAACATTCATTAACACTGGTGATAATGGTTGAACGGAGTCAAGCCTGTTTATGTATGGGAATTTTACAAATCATTAGATTACTCTATTTAAGGTAGTTTGTCAATGTTCAAAGATCACAAAGAGTTCTTTTTGATCCAAAAATATTTCGTTTTGAGGTACTTAATTTATAACATTATAGTGATACAAGGTGGGAAACGCTTAAGTACCTACTAATTAAGTAAACTGTGATGTCTTTGTATTGTGGTAGCTTAAAACAAGATTTACTTTTTAAAGTGTGTGTGTGTGTGTGTGTGTGTGTGTTTGTTCGTGTGTTCATGTGTTTGTGTTCACATGAGGGCAGGTGTCCATGAAGGTCAGAGGCATGTGGAGTTGGAGTTACAGGTGGTTGTGAGCCACCTCATGAGGTTGATGGGAAGTGAACTAAGGTCATTTCAACTTCAGTATGTGCTTTGAACCATTGATCTTGCTCTCTAACTTCTAGTGGTTGCTTTTTATATACAGATTTATGTAGTACCTAATGGGTAACAGTAAGATATAAAATTTTGTAAAATGCACCATTGTTTGTGAGAAAATGAGTTTTAAAATACATGTTTGATTTCTGCTTAGAACTTTCATGAAAGGGCATGCAAGAAATGTCTAACAGTGCTTTCCGTAATAGAGAGACTAGGGCCAGGTAAGATGCAGGATTGGGTTTTGTTTTGTTTTGGTGTATGTCTTTCTCTGCCTTTGGACTTGCACATTACTAAAGTGAAATGATCTTTCAGAAATCTTGAGATTACCCATAAATAAAAATATAAAACTATCTTTATGAAAACAAACTTGGGTTGGCTATTGAGACCTTTATGAGTACCTCTTCTCCTGAAGGCCTTCTTGTCCTGTTTGAGCTCGCTTTCATTCTGTGTTCTCTGTTTTGTAGTTAGGGAAAATGAGGCTGACAATCCCATGCCGTGCAGTGACTTGTACACACCTGCAGTGTTTCGATGCTGCCCTTTATCTTCAAATGAATGAGAAGAAGCCTACCTGGATTTGTCCCGTTTGTGACAAAAAGGCTGCCTATGAAAGTCTAATCTTAGATGGGTAAGTGTAGCTCTGGTTCTAACTGGCCAAACAACTCAAAAAAGAAATAGGTGGAAAAAGTGGGGGCGGGGACGACACACAACAAAACACAGCCTGCTGATGAGGCAGATCTCTGCATTCAAGGCTTGTTAGGACTGCATAATTAGACGCTGTCTTAAAAAAAATCAAAGCACTAAGTAGTAATAGGACAAGTGGTTACATAGCTGCTAAGTTTTAAGGCTGTGCTTAGGTTATTTTGACTCTGGAGTTAAGTTCTAAATGTGATTTCTTATATTGTTTGTATTAGAATCGGGCAAATTATATGAACTGATTTTTAATAAGTCTTTTTAGTAAAGATTTATTTGGTTTTTAATTATGTGTACATATATATGTATATATATATATGTACCTAAGTATGATTATATACAGTAATAGACCTGATTTCTATTCCTGTTCGTCCGCCCGTCCGTTCATCCATCATCCATCCATCCATCCATCCATCCATCCATCCATCCATCCATCCATCCATCCATCCATCATTTTGCCTCCCTCCCATAAACAGGAATTGTAATTATCATAAAGTGTAAAGTAATTGGAGTTCCAAAAAAGTTTTTTTTTAAAGTCTTGCACTATTACTTTGTTTTTAGTGTATACTATTTTCTTACTCCATCTTTGACTATTATGACATGTATGTACTTCTAATTGATTTACAGGCTTTTCATGGAAATTCTCAGTGACTGTTCTGATGTAGATGAGATCAAGTTCCAAGAAGATGGTTCTTGGTGTCCAATGAGACCCAAGAAAGAAGCTATGAAAGTAACCAGCCAGCCCTGTACAAAAATTGAAAGTATGTGCTGAATGGCAGGAGTGTCCAAAGAAGTGCAAATTATTAAATATTAAGTTATTTAATATTTAATTATTAAATATTAACTATTTAAAAAAATAGGAATATTTTTAGGGTTTAATTAGCTAGCTTTATCTTTGGGCCATCGGTCCTTCTTTTTCTTCTTTTAAAAATATCTTACCAGCTTCTAAAAGTGTTTTATGTGCAAAACAAGTAAAAGGTATCAAAAGTTAGGAAGCTGTGAGGATGGGTATAGCTTGAAGACTGGGATTCAGATTCAGGGCACCCATACTGGCTGGGTGGCCATGTGTAAGCCTAGTGTGATTCCAGTGCAGAGACAGGAATCCCCAAGGAAAGCTGTTCTCAACCTGTAGATTAGACCCCTTTGAGTTTGTGTGACATCATCAAAATATGCAGGTATTTATTTACATTATAATTCATGACAATAGGATAATTACAGTTATGAACTAGCAATGAAAATAATTTTATGGTTGGAGGTCACCACCACATGAGGACCTGTGTTATAGCATTAGGAAGGTTGGGAACCTTTGAGCTAGACTAAGTAACCAAATTGGTTCAATCTGTGTGAGTTAATAAAGTAGCAAACAATTGAGGAATGTGCTTCATATTAACCTCAGTCCTTCACATGTATGCTCATATATGTGCAGACACATATGTATGCATGCATACTATGTATACATACTTGAGAAACAAACAAGAAAAGTTACACATTGTTTTTTGTATCCTTACAGAACCCAGTGTGGTTAGGGAGGTTTTATATCATTTATTAGTGTGAAGAACAGTGGTCATGAATTAGCTGTTATTGAACAAATTCTTCTATTTTTGTTTTTGGTAGAGGGATTTCATAGCTTTAGTCACCCCGCGTGTGCTCTTGTTTTTAATCTCCTACACTAACCTGCACTAAAGAACACACTGAAGGAGTTTGAGGAAGTGAAGTCCACGTACACATTCAAGCTCTGAATTCATTGCATTTGACTTTTTTCTGTGTTGAAATTCTTAAAAAAGTAATTGATTTTCTGAATACTAAGGGAAAATAAAGACTTTATGACTATGTTCATTATTCTGTTGTGATTGTCACAGACCTCTTAGAGATAAATTGCCAGGGTTGCCCTTATTATGTAAAAGTGTGCACAGAGGGGCTGGAGAGACGGCTCAGAGGTTAAGAGCATTGCCTGCTCTTCCAAAGGTCCTGAGTTCAATTCCCAGCAACCACATGGTGGCTCACAACCACCTGTAATGAGGTCTAGTGCCCTCTTCTGGCCTTCAGGCATACACACAGAAAGAATATTGTATACATAATTTAAAAAAATGTGCACAGACAGTTTTATTGATTAATACGTGATGCTTTTTCTTTCTTTTTTTCATAGATGAGAGGGTGTAATGTTACATAACATGATAAATGTGATTGCTTATATAAACATAATGGGTGATGACTAGATGATTCATATCAGAGTTACTTAGGTAACCAATTTGAAATTTTTTTCTTTTTTAAATATGGGCAAAATTGCTAC
The DNA here is from genome assembly GCF_982192425.1 of Myodes glareolus. Classification (NCBI taxonomy): domain Eukaryota; kingdom Metazoa; phylum Chordata; class Mammalia; order Rodentia; family Cricetidae; genus Myodes; species Myodes glareolus. Next base: position 11,605,040 of record NC_142038.1, on the reverse strand, counting down.
AGTTGAAATGTCAGATTCTGACTCAGTGATGCTACATGTAAAAATATGCAGCTGCTGATAGTGCATACTTGAGGCCAGATGTCTCTGACATAATGGTGCCACATGTGTATAACAACACACAGCTTACTGTGCACATTCCACACTGTTGTCACATGGCATAATACCAGTTCCCTAACCCTGCATAATAATTACTAACCAGACAGACAGCATGAGCAGTACTAGGCCCTGTACTAACCTGCTGATAGTCCTGGAGAGAATAAGTGTACTGTGAAGGAGGCTCTGCCCTCTGTCAGGAATGGCCTTGACTCTCACATAAATGTTTAACAGACAAGGTAGTCTCCTGGACTCTGTCCCTACTAGAGTAAAATGTCTTCCCTGGATGTGTAATGTCATGTATATATGTAGGCATTTAAGACTTAGAGCTAGTTTGTGTTTTATCTTTGATATTTCTTTTTTCTTTCTGTTGATCTACCTCCAGGTACAAGTGTCTTTAGTAAACCTTGTTCAATGACTGTATCCAGTGATGCAAATAAGAAGAAGATAGATGTTATTGATTTAACAATAGAGAGCTCTTCTGATGAAGAAGAAGACCCTCCTGCCAAAAGGAAATGCATCTTTATGTCAGAAACACAAAGCAGTCCAACCAAAGGGTTTGTCAGTTTATAGTTCACTCTTGTTCATTGCACTTAAAACTAGTTGTTCTTGGGGTGGCTTTGAAATATGTCTGTGCAGAGTCACTATCGAAGGAATTTTCATCTGCTTTTGGTATAGTCGAAATATTTTCAAGTAAGAACATTATTTACAGGAAATCAAACTTTGATAAAAATATTCAGCGTCTCTGGGAAGTGGGAATTTAAGTGTTTATACCTTGTGTTATATTCTTGAACCTGCTCGTATAATTTGGTGTCTCAGTCCAGTGTAAGGATGTTAGTATAATGGAATGTAGATGCAGGAGGCTTGGAAGGACAGATCATTTCTGGCACTTGCATACTTGTGAGCTGACTTTGGTTATAATCCTTGATTGACTTTTACCCACTTTCTGTTCTGTTAAAATGAGGAAAAATACCTGCTTCATAGGATCACTGTTAAGGCTTTCATGAGACTATAAAATAACCTGGCCACCATATCAGGAACATGGTATTTCCTTAAGGAAAATTCATCATCTTTCCTTTCCGCTTTACAAATCAAAATACGGGCAAGCGTGTGGGTGCGCCTTATCATATACCTTCTGGGACTAATATGGGGAAGGTATTGGGACCTTTGGAGCCCAACTAGTCTTAACTGTGTCTTCAGCCTATTTAGTATTTTCTTCTGCATCTTTAATAACAAAAATTTACCCATCTTAAGCATACATCATATCATTGTACGCTCAGTACTCCAGAACAGTTTCAGCGTATTTCAGTGGGAAAACCCCACGTCCTCACTTGTTTGTTGTTGTGTGTCCCCTAGATGTGAGCAATGTCGATTTTCCTACTTGGATCACAGCTCTTGAGAGACAGAGGCAGGTGGATCTCTTGAGTTTGAGGCCAGTCTGGTCTACAGAGTGAGTTCTAGGACAGCCAGAGCTATATGGAGAAACCCTGTCTCAAAAACAACAACAAAAAATACTAGGCTTAAAACTGTTGAGCTGCTTTCTGCACTATTAAAACTCTTATTCTAAGCTGTGTGGTGGCTAACACTTGTGATAGTAGTGTTTCTGAGACCAACGTAAGCTCCTGCTCCCCTAAAATCCTAAAATAAAGTATTCATGTTTTGGACTTGATTTATATATCACACTATGAACACAGGCTTATGTTTTCTTTTACCTATTTAATTAGAATAAGTTTTTATTTTTAACAACACAAAGTGAGGAAACTATGTACTATTTTTTAGTGATATACTGATTATTGCTGTTTTTTTGCATAATTTGTTTGATACTTCTGAAATGAAGATCCAGTTTTGAAGTGCTTACAGAGGTGTAGAATCAATATATGTTTTAAGTATTTCTAAATTTTACCCTGTCATTTTAAGTGTAAGAGTTTCATACTTTTTCTGTTCATGTAGGTTTAAAAAAATATTTCTTTTGTTTTTTTTTAATGATTTATTTTTATCTTATATGCATTGATGTTTTACCTACTTGCACGTCCACATGATGGTGTCTCATTCCCTGGAACTGGAGTTATAGATAGTTGTGAGCTGCCATGTATGTACTGGGAATTGAACCTGGGTCCTCCAGAAGCCAGTGCTTTTAACTGCTGAGCCATCTCCAGCTCCCTCATAATGAGTTTTTGCCTGAGAAATTGTTATGTGATCCCAGGAATAATGAACTAAGTATGCACATCATTTACTTATAATAAGTCATAAACTTATTTAGAAGCAGTTCTATATATATATATGACTTTACCATTTACTAAAAGTGGAAACAAAGTGATACTAGTGAGGTAGGTGTGCCTAATTTTTCATAAAGAATTAAGTGGGAGGCCAAGGCGATGGTTCTGTGGGTGTGGTTCTGAAGTTAGGTCCCCAGCACCCTTATAAAAATCTAATCTATGCATCTGTGATTCAGCACAGATTTGAGGGGATGGACAGGCTGCCCATCCAGTCTAACTGAATCAGTGAGTGCCAGGTTGAATGAGAGATCCTGCTTTAAAAAATAAATAGGTCATTGAAGAGTAGTATATCTTGGTAACTGCCTTTGACTTCCACATATACACAGGGGAGCACATACATACACACTAAATTTTGGCTAAATATTTGGTGTTGCTGGGTATAGAACATCTTCAACATGTTTTAGATTTGATCACTATTTTAATTTCATAATCAGTGCCAAGAACATTCATTCACATTAAATACTTAGCATCAGATTACGTTAGTATGTTAAGGAACAGTTCAGAAATTGTTGAGAAAATTTTCCTAATCCTACTCCAAAATTCATTTAATGACTTTTTAAATGAACCTCAAATGGACAACTCTAAAAGAAATATTTGAAGTCAAACTATGTAATACAGTATTATCCAAAGATGTTATAATTTGATTCTTATATCCTGAGAAACAGTGACACAGAGAAATTAAGTTTTATTTTTCATAATTATTATATTCTAGTAACAGTAGAGACCTCATATGTACAGTAAAAACGTGACAGGTCATAATAGTGATGAAATTGAGCCAAGGCATTTCAGCTGTCATGTTGGAATGGTTTAACTGCATGCGCAGTGCATAGCATATGTATTTGTGTTAAGAATGGTTTAAATGGAGTCACATGGTGGAACGTGGGTGAGTATTGCCAAAAAAAACCTTAAATTATGCATCTGTTTACAAATTTAATTTTGGGTGTTTATTCAGACACCTTTGCCTGTAAGCCCATTGGGAACATTACCCGTAGTTTAAGAAACTGTACTTTAGAAGATGAGGAATACTGAGTGACAGGTCTTATGGTTCATTTCATGTGTGACTGAAAATTGTGTAGCGATTCTGACTCATAAATTGAAGCAATTGTAGATGGTGCCTGTTGTTATACTACAACAGGACCGCATGTGTCCTGTACTCTGCTAACCCCATACTTGAGGATGACATGAGACTGGAGGGATAGCACATTCGTGAGGTGAGAGAGGTTCAAAATGACCACTTTATGCATCAGAATAGGTCACATACCACAGAGGTAGATATTAAGACTATGGAGATTGAAAAGAAAAACACAACACTGGTAAATATAAGATGAAAATTTGTAATTATATCAAGGATACTTGAAAGTGTATATCTTAAAAGTCTAAATTTTAGCTACTTGATTATTTTCATAAAGTTGACATAATCCTTAATACCTAAAGCACATTTGCACATTAACACACACAAAAATGAACACATAGAAGTATAAATGAGAATTCTTAGCTCAATCTTAGGAAGTTAGTGATTATGTATTAAAATGACATTCACTACAGATAAGTAGAGTTTTCTAGGAGTTCTTTAGTATTGGAAACTACATTGATGATTGGTTTTGTCATAAGGACGTTAACAGATGCTTTAAAAGTATTCAGTAAGTGTGTCCTGATAAGCTTAATGATGATGGGCTTTCTGCTTAAACTGAGTTCTTATTAGACTGTTTCAATAAAAGAAACAGTGTATAAAAACATACCATACCAGTTTTGCTCCATTTAGGACATGTGTTTGTACTTAGTATTTTAGCCGGTGCTGATCATTGAGAAATGCCCATGAATGCAGCCCAGAAAAAACAGCAGGAAAGTGAGTAGTGTGGAGTCTGGAATGTGATGGATGAGTGGATGTTGTTAGGACTGATGGTATTAAGCCAAAAAAGGAGACTCACAACATTCTGATTGCTTTTTTAAAAAGATATATTTATTTATTATGAATGCTGTGTTCTGCCTGCATATATGCATCCAGGCCAGAAGAGGGCACCAAATCTCATTGCAGATGATTGTGAGCCACTATGTGGTTGTTGAGAATTGAACTCAAGACCTCTGGAAGATCAACCAGTACTCTAAACCGCTGAGCCATCTCTCCAGCTCCCAGAACTATTCTGATTCTTAAAGAGAACCATTGACTGACTGAATTTTTATTCTTTATCTGACAGTTAGCAGAGTCCAGATCAGTAGAACAGTGATACATGGAAAATTTCCTGATCACTAGTAGTTGCTGTTTTGTGTTGCATAAGGAGCAGCGGGCTGCGTTCCCGTCAGGCTCCTGCACGGCTAGCTTTACACCCGAAATAACAACACACAAATTGTATTATTTTAAACATGGCCTGGCCCATTGTGTCCAGCCCCTTATTGGCTAACTCTCACATATTAATTAACCCATTTCTAATAATCTATGTATCACCACGAGACTGTGGCTTACCAGGAAGATTCTAACCTTCGTCCATCTTGGGCCGGAGCTTCATGGGTCTGTCTGACTCTGCTTCTTTTTCCCAGGATCTTGTTCTGTCTACTCTGCCTATCTAAGCTGCTGTCCTATCAAAAGCCAAGGCAGTTTCTTTATTAACCAATGAAAGCAACAGATAGATAGAAGACCCACCTACATCATTGAGTTAAAATTTTGTTTTCTGAGGGCTGTAGAGAAATATCTTAGTGGTTTAGAGCACTTGTTGCTGTTCAGAGGAGCTGGGTTCTTTTGCCAGCTCCCACACGTTGGCTCACAGCTATAACACTCCACTTGCAGATGTTGTGATGCCCACTTCTGGCCCCCACTGACACCAGACACTCACGCTTACATGCAGTCAGTATACCGTACACTTAAAATAATATCTCTTAATTCCTTCCTTCCTCCTTCCTTCCCTCTTTCCTTCCTTTCTTTTTTCCTGGAGACATTTTCTTAATTGAGATTTTCTTCACTTAGATTACATTTTTAAAAATTATGATTAAGAAAGCAATACTGTGAGACAGTAAAATTAATCAATACTTGAATCTCTTCAAGTCATAAGCAGTATCTTCATTCTTTCCTCTTTACTACCCCATCTTATTTCTGTTGAGCCCATTCACTGAAAACACTTGTCTTTGTTAGGGTTCTTTCTACTGTAATGAGTACCCGAAGCAACGTGGAGGGTAAGGGCCTGATTCAGCTTATAGCTTCATATCACAGTCCATCATCGCAGTCAGGGCAGGGACTCAAGGAGTAACCTGGGGATAGAACTGAGGCGGATTTCATGAAGGAAAGAAGGCTACTTAGTGACTTGTTCATCTGACCTCCTCAGCCTGTTTTTTTTATTATTATTATTATTATTATTTTTTAAACACCACTCAGGGCCTTTTGTCCAGCAGTGGTACCTCTTGCAGTGTTGGGCCTTCCCATAATGATCATTCAGTATTGTGCCCTCATATAAGAGGTCATTTATGAATGCATTTTATCAGTTGAGTTTCCTCATCTCAGATGACTCTAGCTTGTGTCAACTTGACAACTAACCAGCACATTTGACCCCTTGTTATCCTGATACACAAGCACACCACTGTTCAGACACGACTGTCTGTTCCCAAGACGACATTACTATAGTATCACAAAATAAAATAATTCAATTTTTATTATTTTGTTTTATGTGTGTGTGCTTACTTTATCTGTATATATATGTCTATGCCCTGTACCTCAGGAGCCAGAATCCCTTGGAGCTAGAGTTACAGTTTTTAGCTATCATGGCCCTAAGAATCAAGCTGTATTTGGGGGGGAGAGTGACCAGAGATTTTTACTGCTGCACTATCTTTTCAGCCCCTACTCAAACTTTTAAAAGTCCCAGTTTTTAAAGAAATTCAAGACTTAAAAAGTTCAAACTTTCTCTAAAACTCCAGAGTGTCTCTAAAATAGCCATGGTCTCATAATTGTGTGTTCTTGTAAAATAAATTAAATCTTTCTTACTCCCAGGTGGGATAATCAGGACATAGTTACATTCAAATCTAATCAAAACCAATATTTTTTCCCCCCACCATATCTAATGTTTCTGAATTAACACCTCTTACCCAGGCGATCTCCCAAATTTACAAAAAAGGAGGAGAGCTACCTTAGCTTATCCTGACCCTTTGTTTAGGATGGTGCCAGTTTGTCTGGAAAGGGTAGGTGACGACCTTTTGTGTGGCAGGTGCAAACTGTGGCCTGAAATTCTTGCCGTCATAGAATGTAGAAATATGGGCCTGTATTATATGGCCCTACAGAATGTCTGAACTCTTATAACCTTTATTTCTCCTTTTTTTTTGCTATTGTCATAATTATCAGTATAATCATGCATGTATACTTTCTGCATTTCCAGTATCTGTTTTTGGCAAGTGATGTGGAGTAGCAGCTAGGGAGGTTTTAGTATCTTTATATCATGACACAAACCAATTGGACTCTTGAGTCTAACTGTATTCTACTACGTAAGGCTTTCACACTAAGTCAAGATTATAGAAGTTTATTGGTTAAATTTGACTGAAGAATCATGCAAGTATGATAGTTGAAACGTGTTTCAGCTGTGCTAATAGAAGTCTAGATGCCTGGATTATCATCCTAGTCCCACTTTGTCACCATGGTTTTCCATAAAGTTTTTAAAGAAGTTGTATTTTTTTCTTTCCTTTTTTTTTTCTTGCCTTTTTTCTCTTGCCCCCACCTCTCTGCTCCTACCCTCCTTTTTGGTTGTTTTGTTTGTTTGGGAAAGCATTGACCTTGAACTTCTGATGTTTGCCTCTCAAATGCTGCTAATGCTAGGGTTACAGACTTGGGTCACTGTTCAGACTTTTGTGGTGGTGCATCCCCTGCCCAGAGAATTGTGCTGCCTTCATCTTCATACTAATTTGCTTCAGTCTTGGTCTTTTGAATTTGGTGTTAACTGGCAACTGTGGGATGCTAATTTGGATATTTTACTCTCTTTCATATCTTCATACTTGTTGCTAAAATACCCATGTCCATTGTAAACAGTTCATAATGTTGCTGTGGCTTTTCCAAGCTATGAAAAAAATTTGGGTAAATATGAATTCAATCTCTCTGTAAGCCTAGCCTTCTAAACATAGGCTAACCTATTAATTATGCTGCTTAATTATATAGTATGCATATTTTAATATAAAGTAGATTGTAAAGTATTTGTTGTGTGCTTGATTTGTATTTGTAGTATCCTGAATAACTCTTCAAGGCATAGGTCCTCTAAGTAGAGTGGCAGTATATTACAGTAGTAGCCAACATTCTTATTTCTGGACATCATAAAGATCTTAAATCCCAAAGACTGGTCATTTTCTCTTAATTTCTGATTGTATCATTGTACCACCAGACTGGCTAGCTTTAGAATCAATTAATTTAGTTCAGATCACATCCAGATTTCAAATTATGTAATTGAAATGTGATTAGATAATTAAAACTGAAGAGACTGATTAAACTGGTATTAGTATTTTCATAAAGGTGTTCTTATTTTAAAATCTTTTCATTATTTCTTCTTTGTTTTGTTTTTGAGACAGGATCTCACTATGTAGTCCTGGCTGGATTGGAACTCACTATGTAAATTATGCTGGAGAATGTTGGGATTAAAGGCATGTGCATTGTGTCCAGCAATTTAAGCAAACCTTAATAGCCATCTATTTTATTTTAGTCTTAAATTTCTTTTTTTTTTTTGTTTGTTTGTTTGTTTGTTTTTTTTGGAGCGGGGAGGAATTCAAGACAGGATTTCTCTGTACCTTTGGAGCCTGTCCTGAAACTAGCTCTTGTAGACCAGGCTGACCTCAGACTCAAAGATCCACCTGCCTCTGCCTCCTAAGTGCTGGGATTAAAGGTGTGAGCCACCAACACCCAACAGTCTTAAATGTCTTGATAGACCAGTTGTTATTATCCATATAATATGTTATGTTTATATTAGCAGAAAATGTATTTTTCTATTTTTGAATTAAAGTATTGATTTATTACATCATAGTTTTCAACCTTCCTAATGCTGTGACCCCCCAACCATAAAATTATTTTCGTTGCTACTTTATAACCAATTTTGCTATTGTTTTGAATCATAATGTAAATAAATCATAATGATATGCAGGGTATCTGCTATGTGACCCTTGTGAAAAGGGCCATTTGACCTCCAAAGGTCAACCAATAGGGTGAGAACCACTGCTTTATCGTATATTTTAATTCCACTTTGCTCCTACACCAACAGTCAGTGTTTAGAACCAAGATGCATTCATGTTAGAATGAAGGCTGTTAGGAAAGATGGGAATAGAATAGAGAAGTATTATATAGTGAATGACTGAGACTAAGTGATCACACATCTGAGAGTGCCCAATGGTTTAACTCTTTTTTCTTGTGAACTAACAACTGGATTATTTGAAATTTCCCATACTTTTTAAAACAGGGTTCTCATGTATCAGCCGTCTTCTGTAAGGGTGCCCAGTGTGACTTCGGTTGATCCTGCTGCTATCCCACCTTCACTAACAGACTACTCAGTACCATTCCACCACACGCCAGTGTCAAGCATGTCATCAGATTTGCCAGGTATGTGGAGAAGTTTTCTTTCCTTTGATTTAGTTATAATTTTTAATCTTAATCAACAGAACAAATACTTGTTTGTGTGTATACACATACATACATATAAATAAATTAATTTTGAATGTAAACGCTAAAAGAAATTTCAAGACTTCATGTAGAAGTATTGTTGTCTTAGCATGTCATATTCTGTTATTATTTTCATTAATGAGAATCTATAGATTTCTAATAATAGGATATATTGGAGTAAAGTAGGAAGTTTTTGTAAAATTGTAGAAAATTTGCACCCAGGCTTTTTCTTGGAAGCTTAGGGGACAGAGTTTCCTTAAAAGTCTTTCTTCAAAACTTCAATACATTTGGGCCTGTTTTTGCTTAGTGATCTTCACCTTGTTAATTTTATTTGTTGTAAGGATAGAGTTAATCATGTATTTCCCTAAAGTAGGTCTTAATATTTGGAGATACTTCCATATGTATAATCATATGTTAGCAATTCAAATTTGCTTTAGTTACCTTAGTAGAAGAATTTATGCAGCCAAGACCATGATATAAAATTTAACCCCAGCCTCCCAGTCGTTTTTCTTTCTTCCTCTGTGCCGAGAGGCTTTTTTTTTAAATATATATTTTTTGTCAGTCAAGGCTGAGCAAAGTTATAGCTAGTACATCATATATTCATGTTTTCTATCTATTAATGATTTTAATTTAACACACTTTGCTCCTGTTTTTTTTGGAAGTTGGTTTTGATCTTTGTTTCATTTTATTCTTAAAGTGATAGCTTTATTCTTGTATAGTTTTTCCTCTTGAATTTAGTTTTATCTGAATAAAATTTAGTGGGAAAGAGTAGATGAAAAATAATACCTACCAAAAATGTCTTTTAAAAGCCATCAAATGACATTTGAGATTAACATATGTTTGCTTCACTTTCAGCTTGTGATTTTTGTACTTTCACATTCTTTGTGAGACTGTCTAAGACCAGTCAGAACACACTCATTGTGTGCAGAGACTGCCAGGATGTAGTGTGAGGGTTCACAGTCTCACAATAGAGTTCTTAATAATCAGTATGTTGTAACCTTGGCTAAACTGACGAATGCATGTTCATCGTCTTTGTACGTGTTAGAAGTTTGTATTTCTAAAGGATTTGCTTAAGACCTTTAGCTGAAAGTTAGTTTTTGATATGAACAGTTCCGTTTACTAAAGCGAACCTCTATTTCGTAGAAATACCAAAAAAATGTATGAGTCACTAGTCCTGCTAGTTTGCATATTATGAGAGTCTGAATGGTTTCTTTAAATTTGGGAGAATTAATGTTCTGATTTTGAGCGTAAGTGAATTTTTTATTTTTTGTGGTGGTATGTCTTAAATGTGTCTGACTTTTATATTTAAAAAATTAAGTTTATGGAAATCATACTTATATTCAAGGCTGATATTGATAAACCAATAATCTGGTTAAATACTGAAAAACTTTCTTAGCAGTTGAAAAGCTTAAATAGAATAGATCCAGTTATTCTTAGGAAAAATTGTTAGTTATTAAAAGTTTATAGCAATTAGACATCTAAGAAGTTTAGTTTTTTACTCCTGTTTTATTGTCTATGCACTTTTTGGTAATTAGTGAGCTACTGTATAATTTTTATGTAATTAGTCATAATGTGAAGTTTCGCTATTGCTAAATTTAATAGCTTTATAGTAAAAATTTAAGTAGAACAACAAGAATGGAGAGAAGACAGTTTTCATAGATTCTGACATTCTTTTTAAACATCATAAATCTGAATCTTCTGAATCTGCAGGAGAACAAAGAAGAAATGATATTAATAACGAAGTGCAGCTTGGAACATCTTCTGATACTGTGCAACAGTGAATACAAAATAAAACATAATTTGTATTTATGGAGTGGAAAACAGCTTGATTATTTCAAGAAAAAAATATGTCTGCCTTATTATTGCTAGTGCCATATTGTCAGGTGCGAATGGTGCTCAAAAGTTGTATGATTAAATTTTAAAGTGCTAAAACCTTTTACATATTCTATCATGTAGCATTTATTCTTTGTGAAGTTTATGGCTCAAGTAAGGAAAAATTGTGTGTTTGTCAATGAGGGGACAAAAAGTAAACGATCAGCCCTTTTTATTAATGAATTTAAAATTTAAAAATTACAACTTTATTAGTATTAAAAGCATAAATTGTATTGTTAGAATTCTTAATAGCATCTTTTTTTAGTTAAAGATAACAGCATTTTCAACTGAAATACTTGAGGACAAAAAAGAAGCTATCAATATGTTGCTACAATTGAAACATAATAAAATAAGGAAATAGTATTCCTAACAAGGCAGTAAAATTTTACTGTTGAAACCATTTCATATGCAAAATGATGTTCTTAAATGATAAAAATGATGATAGTCTATTCTTTTATTAGTAGGGATTACTTTCAAACTACATGGGAATGTTTTCATTGAAATATTCACATTAAACCCTTTTTGGAGTTTGTGTGATTCTTGGAAGGTAATCTGAATTTCAACGAAACTTTAGAAAAATGTTTATACATCTTATTGGCATGCGTAAGTTGTAGTCTAGTTATCTGTAGGTGAGACATTAAAACAAATAGATCAAATTCATCTAAAAGCTTTTCTAAATAGATTTTGCATTTGCTGGGACATGCAGAACCAGTAAAGAAAATGTCAGTCCATCTGGAAAGCTGGGTTGAAATAACCAGTATTGGGAACCATTGGCACTCAGTGTACATTTTGTATAGGAGACCACAGAGATGGTAGTAATATTTTATCAAACTTTCATGTCCACTTAGAGTCACGAAGTGGCAACAGTTGAACATTGGGGAAAATGAGCGTTCTCAAATAATTTGTTTTGATTTGTGATACATCTTCTGAAATGGTAGTATTTTCTTTAGCTTGTTATTAAAATAGATTGAGTAATCAACATAAAAATGGAAAGTCAGAATGGAAACTAGGCTGGAGGTCAATGAGTTCATGTATCAGCCTGTGCTACAGAGTAGGACCTTTTCTGACAAGAACATTACTGTTCCTACAAAGAACCTGAGTTCATTTTATAGTGCCCATGTGGCAGCTCACCAGCACCTTTAACTGCAGCCCTAGAGTATCTAGTGCCCCCTCTTCTGAACACTGTGGGTTCTTGCACACACATTCACTCACAGACAAACTCAATAAATAAAATTTAAAATGTCTTTTAAAAGTAGGAACTATTTTAAAATTGAACAGATTGTTATGCCACTTGGAGCAACAATGAATTAAAAACAGCAATGAATAAAAATCAACGCGGTTTACTAAATGATATTCCATGCCTTGGTCATATAAAACTTTCAGAAGACATAAAAAAGTTAGACAGTTTTGAATTGCTATTTAAAAACAGAGAGGTTTATTAAATAATTTAAAGTGATCTCCTTATTTAAATATATCACCTTTTGGTTATCATTTTAGTGGGTAAATTATTTCAACATTGAATTGTGGCTTGCTTTGTTCATCTGTTTAAAGTTCTATATTATGTAGCTAATTAACAGATTATACCAACAAGTTTAAAATATGCTTTAGAAATTGTTTCAGTAATTCCTCCCAAATGGCTGGGGTTACTGCTGTATCATAAGTGTTTAAAATACACTCACTTGTAAATAAGGAAATAATGACACTTTAAATATTTTTAGTTAAAATTGTTCATAGTTTTTATTAAATGTGTCCATTATCTTTCTTACTAATCTCTATTTTCATAGTGATATAGTATTATATTAGAATTTCACTCCATGTGGTTGGTATATTAAATGCCAGCATATAAATATTTATGGAATTGAATAGACATTGGCCTATTTTGTTTATTTGTTTGTTTGTTGTGTTTTTTGAAACAGGATCTCACTGTGTAGCCCTGGCTGGCCTGGAACTCATAGAGACCTGCCTGTCTTTGCCTCCAAATTGCTGGGCAACCTTGCCCTAACTTAATGGCCTCCGTCCAGGGTGTGCTTTTTAAAAATGTTTTAAAATAACTTAGAAGCATTCGATCACACAGGGAAGTCTTCAGAGTTTACTTTGAAGATTATTGGGAAACTTTTCAGACAGTTTTTTTTTCTATAGCTTACTGTTACTGGAGTATTTATTTAAGGAAAATCTTTTTCACATTTCTATTTCCAGAATGTAGTTGTAGTTCCAGTTCCTTGGTTTAGAAATTGCATTAGCTGAGTGAGACTCTACTGAGTGTTAACTGGTTTAGTAGTGAGTGGCAGTTCCCAAGTGCTTGCTTTGTGCAGAGCCTTGTTCTCTGTAGAACTCTTGGTGTGGGATCTGTTAGAGAATTGGTAGTAGACACACCTAACGTGTATTTCTGAAAATAAATGTGAAGTATTGTAAGAACCTAAGTATGTTGTTTTTAATGGTCCAAAGATAATTATTATGCTTTTCTTTTTTATTGCTTCTTGCTATATTAAGTTACAAAAGGAAAAGATTTTGATTAACTAGTCCAACTCTGAAAATCTTTGGACTGTTGCTTTTGAGTTGTCAGGAGGCAGTCTTTCCAGTTGTTTGGTCAAAGAATGTATTCACCTTTCGTTTTAGATGCATTAGATATCACCAATTATGATTATAGAACTTAGGTGTTGCTGAAAGGTGAGCATTTGCCACAAATGTTCCCTGGCTTATAAATGCAGAATGATCTTGGGAAATAATTCTTGTCTCCACAATATGAGACAACTATTAACAAAGCATTTTTGTTCTAGGTTTGGATTTTCTTTCCCTTATTCCAGTTGATCCACAGGTATGTATCCTGAATTTAAGCAACTAATTTGTATTTGGTTGTTGATTATATCATACTAACTGAAAATGACCAGTTGCATAAAATCAGGACAGTTGGTTCTCATGTGGATAGAAAGGAAGTACCATAGAAAAATTGTACTATTTTATCAAAGGAATAAACTTACTGGTTTTCAATTTATTTTTTATTGTTCTTATTACTTAACTTTCTATTTTTATTTATCATAAACAGTTTATCTTTCTTAAAAGGGCTTGAGTGATTAGAATGAGTGACAGCAATACTAAATGCATAGAAGTTAAGGTTCTACACATTAAAAGCATTTATATAAAACAGACAACTAAAGTTTATCAGATCTGGATCACTGACTGAGACTGGATCATTGTTTGAAAGACAGAGTCAGACTTTGAAAAGGCTTCAGTTGAAAGTACTGTGTTTTCAATTAAAGGAAAGAGATTCTAGGACCATCTCAGAATTCCAACCTTAAGACTGCATGGTGAGCATGGATTCTGCTGACAGTCGTTAGCAGCAGAGACAAAGCACAGAAAGTGAAAGGGGCATGGTGGAACAGCCAAAGAAAGCACTTGAGTGGTACCTAGGGAGAGGGGGAAGAATTGTCCCTGTCTCAGCAATTTCAGAATTGACTAACTGCAGGTCCAGTATGAGCCTCCTATCTCCTCAGTATCTGCATCTGATTGGACAAACAACACAGGAAATTTGAGCCCAAGATATATACGGACTGAGGATTTTCTTCTGATCCTGACTTTAATTATGAGTAAGACCTTACAGGGGAAGTTACATAGTTTTAGTTAAGTTTTAGTTACTTAAGTTTTACAAGCTGAAGAGAATTACATACTTTTATGTGAACAGTGGTTTATAAGAAAAATAATCTTGGAACCCATGGTTTTTATTTCATAGTTTTATTTACATGCTTAGTGGGAAACTGATTTATTTGTTAACTTGGTAGGAGGGTGAGAGTGACCTCACTTCTATTGACTATAGAACCCATAGGTTTCCTCTTACATCTCCATGTTGTTCCATAATCCCTGTTACCCTTTGTGCAGGTATATACTTAAGGGATCTAGAGTAAAAGTTGCAATGGCTACAACCCAAGTCTGAAGTATTCAAGGCACAGAATCCATTGGCAACAGAACGGCAGCTTTTAGCATTTTTACAGATTAGTGCTATGATATAGGAAAAAAACAAGCTTGAATGGTAGCAGATTTTAATGGAATCATCTAGGCTTTTTATAAATATTTTCCTTAGTTTCAATATAATTGACTTGATTTTAGAGAATTTTTAATACTTGACAATTTCACTGTCAGAGTTTCTTATGAATGTCTGTCGAATTTTTCATGGGTGGCATTAATTTTATAGACAAGCCAGAAATTAACCATCTGAAAAACCAGTAACTTTCTTTGTCAAAAGGCAGCTTCAGTGGGGCATAGTGGATCACCTGTTTAATCCATCACTTGAGGGGCAGAGGCAGGCAGATCTCTGAGTTCCAAGGACAGCCTGGTTTATGTAGTGCATATGTTGTGCTTTCCAGGAAAGCCGGAGATAATATAGTGAGACCCTGTCTTGGAAAAAAAAAAATCAATCAATAAATAACTAATGAATGAATGAATGAATGGACAGGCAGCCTCAATTTTACTTGTTCTCTCAGCTGTTTTCTTTTTCTTCTTTTAATGCGCCTTGAAAACCATGTAATCTGAACAGTTAGTTTTGAATTGCTGTCCATAACTCATTGTCTCTAAGAGTCTAAATGATATAGAGGATACATAACATTAGGTATCCTTGTTGATTTTTTTTCCTGTAGTCTAACTGAAGACAAACTTAGTAGCATTAGACATTACCTGTACCAAAGTCAGTGCATTTGTGCCTCATGTAAAACATCGTATTGTGAAATATAAAATTCTAGTTAGTTCTTATTTTAATTCCTTATAATTTAAGATTACTGTGCTCAGGTTTTTATTTTATGTGAATCAGCCACCCAGATGGAAGGGTACTTGAAATAAGAATATTTCGAGAAAGATCTTAAGAAGTGTTATAAGGAATATTAAATTTGTGGTTATGATATTATTTTCTCAACATCCTGTGATAATTAATTACCATATAGCCTCAAATTCAGAATGAATGTTGACATGCTAATTATACAAGTGTATTGTTGTCTTTGTTTAAAGAGGAATCCAATGCCGTCATTCAGCTTGTTGCTCTTAACATAACTCTTAAAGGGTCTGTTTGACTCTAAATTTTGAAAAATCAGTGAACTTTGTTTCAATTATTAAGTTGTTTTTGAGGTTAGTTTAAATCATAATTAGGGATGTCAGTATTTAACATGAAATGATTTCAGACATTGTTGACATTGCATTTTCCCTGTGTATATGGCCAACAAACAAGTTCCACACATTCAAGACAATTAAAAATGTGTGGCATTCAGTAAAGAATATAAAATAGCTAAGCCCATGCCACCTTTTATTTAAATATGAAATTTGTTACTTTTAAATCCCCTGAGGATTTAATTTTGTACCTGTCAGTTCTAGGTATTTTAACAGTTTCTAGTCTATTTATTTAAACCAATGTAGCCTCTTCCTCATCAGCATCATTGTTTGTTTCAAGCAGTACTGTCCTCCTATGTTTTTGGATAGTCTCAGCTCACCCTTAACAACAAGCAGTACGTCCGTCACCACCACCAGCCCCCATGAAAGCAGTACTCATGTTAGTTCATCCAGCAGCAGGAGTGACACAGGGGTCATAACCAGCAGTGGAAGTAACATTCCTGACATCATCTCACTGGACTAAAGGCGGCCATACTTGATTCTGGGAATCATTCATCAGAACTACTCTTGGATATCTAGTCCATGGAAGCTATTTTTTTGCAATTTAATATTTATTGAAATGTCAGATGGATTCTTCGCTTTCTGAGAAATGAACACAGATGACTCCAGCAAGAACCAGATGACAAGCAAGGACTTTTCTTATGCCATACACTGGGCATCAGATATATTTCATCTACGATGGTGTCTTCTTGAGCAGTGGATTTCAGTTCCTACATTACTGGCTGGATTCTACAAACAATTTTTTGTTACAATAAACAGCAATAAAGTTATGTAAATACTTAAACTTTTTTAATTAAAAGAAAATGTAATCACTGATCTATAATAACAGCCACTTCTGTTTAATCCAGAATGAAGGAAAAGTAGATGGGAAGAAATCATGTTTGCTGAATGAATACTTTCTATAGAGATGTGTTCTATTTTGTTGAAGTAATGAAGTTTCAGTAACTAGCCAGAACTTGGCTCTACTTTTCTTCTTTCGGTTTACCACTCTTCATGATAGCATCAAAGATAATGGTCTTTGTGTTCTGTGTTTTTCTCTTGTCATTTATACTTTGACATTATATGCTGGTATATGCAGAGTTAAGTGCTGAGGTTTGGTTGCTCTTTATAGTTACTATGTTTAAGAACACTAGGCAGATTTTATCCTATGATATAATGTGTTATTTTTGGTTACTATACATTCTTATTCTAGAATTTTCTACAATCTTGAGACTTGTTTTTTTAGAAAGCAAAAGTATAAAGTGTTTGGATAGAATGTGGTCGAGTTAAGACTGGAATAGCTGGTAGAATTTTCTTTACAGTGTTCAGAAATATTTAGTACTTGGGAGGAACCAGAACATATTTAGGAGAAGTGGAAATAACTAAGTTCTTCCTATGAATTTAATTTGTTTCATATATTTTATATACTAATACAGAATACTTTGGGTGAAACTTTTCACATTTTAATGTCACGGATATAGAAATTATATTTAAAGTCTTTGATCATAATTCTTACAAATGTAATTTCATTTTCAGCAGTGATTTTTTTTTCAAGTTTAAAGAAAAGTCCATGGAGGGTCATACCAGATCTCATTCTTCTTTTTTTTAAAAAAAATTTTATTTTATTTTTTTTTTTTTATTTATTGAAGTCTTTTGTGAAAACACAGACACAGAAATTAGGGATGTTTGACTTGAAGTGAAGGGAAGGGGCCCAAAATTTCACTTACTGCTGCCTTTAAAACACACCTCTCATGTGACTCTTCTGGGTGAACTTTGGAAAGTACTGTGCCTCCAATATGTTTGAGTCACTCAGAAAACTGGGTTTCACTGTAGAAGCTTTCAGCATTCTTGGTTTCCTTTCGCTTCATTTGGGTTTCTTAATTTTCAGTTCTCAAAGATGTAGTACTTTCTTGGAGCCTAGCTTTCTCTACCTATGCTATGTCCAACCTAAAGCATAGGGTTTTTTTAGTGGCTACTCTTAATTTCTTAAATAAGTTCCTGCATAAGGACTCTCTGCTTCCTCTCATGACAGGGGCTTATTACTTTAGCATTGGTACAGTTCTAAAGAGCTGGCTTGTCCCTGTTTGGTGTTTTATCTTTCGAGTTTTTGTGGCCTTTGTGTACTTTTTGTACAAAATGCCTGTGTAGTTCTCCATATTGCTTCTTATTTGCCTCCAGCACCCTATATTTTTCCTTTTGATAGGACTTTTGTATCATCAACAATAAGGAAAGCAAAAACAGCCCCTGTGATCACAGTAGGCAATGGTACTTTGGCCCTATGGCCCCTGGCTTTTACTTTCTTAGCCAGTCCAGATAGAGAATTTCTTCTTGTAGGACTTTATGTTGCTACTGTAAGTACAGATGCAGTTTCTGTTACCTCTGTAATCAGAAATAGTAGCCTGGCTTCTGTAGTATAATTTGTTAATAAAGTGATGCAGAGTTGTTATCATTTTGTTTACCCATTAGAGTATCAAAGACTCCCTTACAATGAATCAATGAAGTCTTATTAGTAACGAAGATGGTAATAGAAATTATTTGCCTTGTTCTTATTATGGATACCTGTGTACATTTGTCATTTTCACAGGAACAGTTGTAGTGTTCATTTTTGGTGTTTAATGAAATTACAAAAAGTTTTACTTTATTTCAGGTGACTAGCACCTTTAAAATAGACTTAAAAGGTTTTCATATTGATATTGGGACTTACTTTGCAGGTATCTTTGAAGGCATGTACTTTCTTTCCGCCCCTGGCTCTGTGGTTGTAAAGCCAGTCTCTCTTTATGTCACATTCTTAGGAAGATCTGGCTGCTTAGCAGTGTCTTGTTAATGCAAATTTCTGTTTAACTAGATAGAATGAAGAGGTCATCCTGGTGTTAGGTGTCAGCCAGGTGGCCATTATCTTCAGATATCTCCACTTAGGGAATTGTGCTTAATGCTTACGGTTCTTGGCCAACCTCTATTTTCATCTTTATCTTTCTTTCCCCATTTGGAAATATTGAAGGACTTTGGTAACTTGAGACAATGTAGCTGCTACACAGAGCTCTCTCTCTATTCATGAAGACTGCTTTCATTAGCTAGCTTTCTGGCCCCCAGAAGAATCAATTTTAGATTTTATTTCCATTTTGGCCCCCAAATTAAAAATATTTGGTATATGTCCTAGGATAATTCTAAAGATCAAATGAAATAGGTCAGGTGAATTTAAATGTATGACCTTGTATTTCATCCGTTCTATAATACTATAATAAAACCATGACAGTGATATCAGGGATAGTGAATGTGATTCAGTTGATCATAGCTTTTCATGTTAAACAAGTTTCCATTAGAGTAGTCTTAATGAATTTGAAGGGAAGATGCAGAATTTTAAGCAAAGTCATGTTGAATGGGGTTGAAAGAGCCTGTTTTGACTTTGATATGCCTTGAGTCAGTCTTGAACACTCACCTTTGTCTGCTGCCAATAAAGATACTCATTTAGCATTTGTGTTTTTAAGTAAAGTTGATTTTCATAAACTTTTTTTTTATTCTCAGGTATTTTTTTTTCAGTTCCTTTGCTTGGTTATTTAAAAGAAAAAAAGTACTATTTTAGTAAACATTGTTTTCCTGCAAGTTTATCTCTACTTTTACGGAAAGTCATAACTTATTTCCCATCTTTTTTTTCACCTTTAAAAATAAATGAGTCCTCATTTAACTTGAGTCTGACATTGATTTTTAGTAGCTCTGGGTCCAGGTAGTGTGGCAGTTTGGAATTGCCATTTGGCAGGCAATGAATCATTGAGCCTCACTCAGCATCTTTCCTATATTTCATGCAACATGTTAGAAAGGTTTGAAAGAGCTCTCTGCTGTTTTTGAGATTGGTGTTCTTGGTAAATGACTTGTTTGTGTCTTCCTTTTGTTAGGAGCTACATCATAATTTACAAAAGCAGCAAATAGCGCTAGATCAGCATGTTGGCCCTTTGTTCTTCACTGCCTGTCTTGTTAGTCATGCTTTGTTTTCTCGTTTGCCAGTAGTATTTGCTCTTTGCAGAGAATTGAGACAAAGAAGAGAACCAGCGTTAGAGGCAGCTATTATATTTTGTACATAATACACACCAGCAGATAGCATGGAAAGATAGTATAGCTACTCTTCCCATAGAACACATTTGTCTTTGCAGGTATCAGCATTAAGATCTCCTGACCCCAGTGAAGTGGACCATGAGGCAATCATTGGAAGATAATTTCTCAAGCTTCCTGAAATTGAAAAAAAAAATACTCTTAACCATATTTATGTGTCTGTGTGTATACTTGTGTGAAGGCCAGAAAAGGCCTTGGATCTTCTGGAACTGGTGGCTACAAAGCACTTGTGAGCCACCTGATAGAGATGGTAGGAACTGAACTCAGGTCTTCTTGTAAAGCAGTATTGCTCTTAATCCCTGAGCCATCATTTCAGCTCCAATCTCTCAATTTTAAATATAGAGAGTTGCTTTGTGTATAGGAGATTTGTTTCAGAATCCTCCAATACAAAAATCCACAATGCCAGAGTTTCATAAAATGGCATAGTTTTTGCATAAAACTGACATAGTATTCATATGTTAAATATATTCAGCTTGAATATAATGCCTAATATAAATGCTATTTAGGGAATACAAGGAGTCTGTTCTCAAAGTGCTGTTTCAGCCCTTCCTCTGGCAGTAGAACTCTGCAGTTGATTGGATCCTTGGATACAGGATGGATGGATATGGAGAGCTGACTACACTTTCCTGAAGATACTGTATGTGGATACTCAACTGACTTTTCACATGACTTTACTTAGCACTGTGAAGATACCATCTGAATGTCAGACTAAATTTTGATTTTTATTTTGTTCTAAACCTTTTGTGCCTAAGGACAGCCCTTAAATGGTGAACACCTCTTGTAAGGTCCATTCACCTTTCTGATCTCCTAATGCCAGTAGGATTTCCTGAGACAAAGGCAGTCCAACATAAACTGTAAAGGTGGTAAAGCTAAGACAGAACTACTGCCTTTCACTTTGCATTCTTTTTTAATGTATTCTTTCAGTGTGTGTATGTGTGTGCACAGGTGCCACAACAGGCATGTCGAGGTCAGAAGACCTACAATGTATCAGCAGTCAGTTTTGCCACCGTGTGAGTACTTTACTTTTGGTCACCATAAAGTGTACTTGCCATAAAGTACTGAGACTAGTTCCAGGCTTGGAAGGTTTATAATCCTGTTCTGAAAAGTCAAGGATTCTTAGTAATTGTGCTACGAACTTAAACTAGTATCTCATTCATTGACAAATGAAACAGATTTCAGTATGTTTCCTGACAGGGTAAGTGCTGACCCTGACCTAGAAAGCTAGAGAGTCTGACCTAAATCAACTGAAAGATAAAATATCCTTGGTCTCAAGGTAACACTAATTTAAAGACTAGTTTTAGATGAAGACCACAGAAATGAAGGAGTATATTCAGGTTTCTGCTCTACTCTCACTGGGAGAGTCATGCTGCTGTTGACAGGCACAATTGCACGTCATTTAGGGGAGACGGTTTAGGCATGAGATACTTAGGAAGAACTGTCAGGCCTTCCGTTTTTTTGCTGTTAAGTTCAAATTGCTTTGTCACCTATTTTTGTCTTTTCTCTGTAGTGTGTATTCTACTCACAGTTGCCCGTTCCCTCCTTAACCAGTCATCTGTTTTGGGAATCACCATGGTACAGAACAGTACCACCTAGGGTCTGTTACTCCACAGCTTACTCACTGGTGCATTCATACAATTCTGCTTACTCACGAGGTAGTTGCTGCTGGGTTGCTGTTGTAGATACATTGCCTACAAGAGGGAGAACTTGAATGGCCTCATGGAACAGCTTTGGAGAGCTTCCTGATGGATAGTGTATTTAACTTTCTGTTACTTTGTTGAAGCACCCCAACAGAAAACAAAAATTTATTTTGCTTACAAGTTCCAGAAGAGATACAGTTCATCATGGCCAGGACATCAAGAAGTTGACTAGTCCCATTTCATTTGAGCACAGGAAGTAGAAAGAAGAAGTGAGGCCAGGCTATGAAACCTCAAAGCTGGAAATGAATGTTGTACTTCCTCCAGCAATGTTCTACTGCCTCAAAGTTTCTGTAACCTTCCCTACCAGCATCAACAGCAAAGGACCAAGCTTTCAAATAGATCAGCCTATGGGAGACAGTTCTTCAGTTTGTTGTTAAACTCACATCGTTACCTCTATATTACAAACAGGGAAATGGTCAAAATGACCTGTCCAAGATCATGTAACTAAGTAGTGAGTCAGTTCTTAGCCATCTGTTCAGGGGCTAATTTTGCTAGATCATTCTTGATGGATTTTTTTTTTAAAAAAATTCCTTCTTAACAATTTTGGTGCATTGTCTTGAAACCCAGGGCCTTTGAGCATTTGCTCCAACACTGAACTACACTCCAATTCCTGATCATGAGTAAGTGTTCCCTTAGTATCTTCCGTCATACCATCCTGTTCATATCCTGCTAATGGTAATGACTTTATGTATTGGTTCACCACAATACTAGACTGTAAGCTCCATGAGGGCAGAGTGGTTTTGCTTGTATCCCACAGTAACATGGTATGTCATGCATGGTGGATATTCCTTAAATATTTGTTAATGAAGAAGCAATGATAGCCATTTACATTTGACTTGTGCTGAGGATGGAAATTCAATCAATACCTGTTGAAAATTCAGTAGTAGCAGGCATTTACCAGGAGAGGAAAGCAAAAGAAGAAATATGTTTAGAGTGGGTGGCAGAGGTAATAGATGTGGCTAGTTGGAAGGAAGGTATCATGCATAAATACACTTTAGTCTTGAGGCTGGGAAACTGAGCCACTGTTGGACCCGGGACTTTAAATGGTACAAAAATAAATTAACCCGATGACCCTAGACAAAATATAGGCATATCCTACAGCAGCCTGAAAGGATTTCATACTCAATAGCATCTACTTTGCCATTTTTCTATCTGTCATACTACACTCCCATCCCACCCAGCTGTGGCAATCATTATTCAACTTCCTGTTTCATGTGCCTGTTTGAGTATTTTGTGTACATTAAATGAGAACATGTGGTGTTTGTAAATGAGAACATGTGGTGTTTGTGGTGGTAGCTTTCATTTGGCCTAGGTCTTCAAGAGTCATTCACAAGTGTAAATGAACGCTCCTGTGTTGAATATATATGCATTTGCTTACCTATTTTCTCATAGACATTTGAGCTATCCCCATGTGCTCGCTGTTACGAATAATGTCATGCTCGTCCACATACACATATATGCATATACATTTATACATTTGTGTATGTATCTGTATGTGTGTGGAGGCCTGAGGATAATCTTGGTTGTTCCTAGGAGCAGTACACCTTATTTCTGTTTTTTTTTGGGGGGGGTGTCTCCCCCCCCCCATACAAGGTCCCTGCTGGGACTCAGGGCTCCTGGATTAAGCAAAACCAGCTGGGCAAGCAAGTTTTAAGGAACTGTATGTTTGCCACCTCTCCAGTGCTGGAATTATAAGCACACACTACCATGCCTGAATTTTTACATGGATACTCAGAATTGAACTCTAGCGATTCCATAGCAGACATTTGACCAATTGAGCTATCTCCATAGAGAATGAATATATGAGTTTTTTTAAAAATTATGAATAGAATTTTCTGGGTCATTTGGTAACTACTTAATTTTTTGAGGAGTTGCCAGACTTTTCCAAAGCATACCATTTTAAATTCCCAGCAGAAATTAGGAAAGTGCTGTTTCTTCACATCCTCACCTATGTTAGTTTTTATTGTAGCCTTCCTAGTGGCTGAGACTGTTATAATAGTTTTGATGATGCTTGTTTTTTCTTTGTCTGCTGGTCTCTTGTATGTAGACTTTGGGGGAAACCTATTCATTTCCTTTGCCCACATTTTCATTGGTCTGTTTGTCTTAACTGAGTTAAGAGTTCAGTTGTTTGTTGATACAAGCCCTTATTAGGCCCTTAATTTGCATATACTTTCTTCTGGTCTGAGGAGTATCTTTGCACTTCCTTGATACTGCTCCTTCAAGGGCATGTTTTAAATTTTGATAGTCTCTAGTTTATTTCTTTCCCATGCTGCTTATGTTTTTGGTTTCTTGATTAAAACACCACTACCAAATTGAAGATAGTTTTGCTGACTATCTTTATGTCAACTTGACATGCAGTAGAGTTAGCTGGAAAGAAGGAATCTATCTTAATGAAAATACCTCCATATATGATTGGCCTGTAGGCAAGTGATTGGTAATTCATGTGGTCCACCCCTCCTTATGAGCAGTGTCATTCCTGAGGAGGTAATTCTGGGTTTTATAAGCTGAGCTTATTGGAGGTACATGCCTTTAGTCTAAGCAGTCTGGAAGCAGAGGCAAGCAGATCTCTTTGAGTTTGAGGCCAGCCTGGTCTACAGAGCTAGTTCCAAGACAGCCAGACCTGCACAGAAAAACCTTGTCTCCAAAAGGAAAGGAGAAAAGAAAAAGGAGGAGGAAAAGGAGAAGAAAGCTGAGCAAACTGTGGACAGCAAGCCAGTAAGCAAGCAGCATTCCTCCATGGATTCCGCTTTAGTTCCTGCCTCCAAGTTCCTGCTTTAATATCCTGTTTTAGTTTCCTTCAGTGATGGATTTTTTTACCTGGTACTGTAAGCTGAAATGAACTCTTTCTTTGAAAGACTCCTGTGGGCGTCTTCCTTCGGGAGAGACCCCGTGCCCAAAGATCAGTCGAAAACACGCAGCCGGATGCAAACTGCAAGAGGTTTATTGGATACGCAGGTACCTGGGGCGACAAAGTCTCTCGGAGGACTTGCGTGCCGCAGGTTGGGGGTGAGGGGTTTTTATAGGAGAGCAAAAAGCGAGGTTTCCAGAAGCAAGATGCAGGGTGGTAAATTCTTAACCTAAATAACAATGAGGGGACTACTCAGTGGTTTACTGTTCCTCTTATCCTGCCCCCCCTTTCCTGGCTGGTGACCAGATGTCTGATTGCACAGCCCCTGACTCGTGACGAGCCCTGCTTTATACGTGACTTAGGCCTCGCAATCCTCTCTCTTTCTTTGTTTCTATGATCAGGCCATAAATCTCCTGTCTTGCAGCCAGATAAGGCTGTCCTTGCTCTAACCTCAGGTATCTTTGCTCAGCATTCCGGAGGCCCTGAATTCCGGAGGCCCTTAATTAAGCCTGTTATTTGCTCAGCATTCCGGAGGTCCTGAGCTTGTTATCTGTGAACCTTTGCAAAACGGTATAACTGTGGTTAAAACGAGTTGGGGTCCTTCATCTTCAAGTTGCTTTTGATCATGGTATTTTATTAAAGCAAGAGAAATGCTAATTAATACAGTAATGAACTTACTTGTGCTTCTTGTAAGAATGTTTTGTTTTTGTTTTTTGAGACAGGGTTTTTCTGTAACTGGCTTTCCTGAAACTTGCTCTGTACACCAAGCTGTCCTTGAACTCATGTCCACCTGCCTCTTGGGTACTGGGATTAAGAGCATGTACCACTACTGCCCATATTTCTTGTAAGAATTTCATAGTTTAACTTTTATTTGCAACTGATCCGTTATATTTTTTTCAAAATTTTTGAATTTTTTCCATTTATTGAAAATAGATTCTTTTCTCATAAAATATATTTTGATTACTGTTTCCCCTCTACTCATTCCATCCCTTCCCTCAGGATTCACTCCTTTTCTGTCTCCAATTAGAAAATAACAGGTTTCTAGGAGATAATGGCAATATAATAAAATAAAAACCATGCCATTGAGGCTACGAAATGCAACCCAACAGAAGGAAAAGAGCTCCAAGAGCAGGGACAAGAATCAGAGACCCATTCATTCAGACACTCAGGAAGCCTATAAAAATACTAAAGTTGAAAATATATTCTGTCACTCAAAGTATATGATGTTGGTTGTGTTGTGCTTTGTACCAGCCAGTCTGTCCCATTTGAATGATGCCTCTGCCACTTGGGATTTTGGCAGTCAGTCACACTGTGATTCAAGTTCCTTGCATAAAATGGGATTCACTGAATTCTTTTAGAGGTGTTTTAGTTAGGTTTACTATTGCTGTGATGAAACACCACGACCAGAACAACTTAGGAAGGAGGGGGTTTTTTGGCTTACATGTCCACATCACAGTTCATCATCCAAGGAAGTCAGGGCAGGAACTCAAGCAGAGCAGGAATCTGGAGGCAGGAGCTGTTACAAAGGTCATAGGGGTATTGCCTACTGGTTTATTCACGTGCCTTGCTCAACCTGCTTCCTTACAGAACCTAGAACTACCAGCCAGGGAATGGTACCATCTACAGTGGTCTGGGCCCTCCATCATAAATCACCAAGAAAATACCCTGTGGGCATGCCTACAGCCTGTCCTTATGGAGGCATTTTCTCAATTGAGGTTCCTTCCTCAAATGACTTTAGTCTGTTTCAAGTTGAAGTATCCAGCACAGGGGATTGTCATTTTTGAGATGAAAACACATGTAAAGATACTATATCAGTACTTATCATCTATTTAGAGCTGTTCCCTTGCAGAAGTGGCTAACACTGGGTTATTACGGTCTGAGGTGTATAAATGGCCCTCAATTTACCCAAACATTATTTTTACCCAAACATTATTTTCTACCTCATGAGGACCATGAATGCATCTGAAGTATTAAAGTACTGAGGCAGTGTTAGCAGTCCAAATGTATTTAAGTGTATGCCAGTTGTATTCACAGACTGAGTTTAAAAGCAATCTGCTTTTAAATACATTAGTCTAATGCAGTAGTAATAAACTTACTGTGTTTTACTAATTTTAGCCAGGTTCTATTTTAATTGCTTTAGTAACTTGGCATTATCCTTACCAATTGCTTTTCTTTACCAATATGCTCTATTTTTTAGAGTGTAGTGTTGAAAGTATTAGAAACTCTGAAGCAGAATCACCATGGAAACAAATCTCAAGGCTAGGGGCGTCTCTAAGGTATTATTTAGCTAATCTATTCTGTGGGCTGGGGTCCAAGACTGCATTGAAAGGGGAAACTGGCTGAGCACAGGCGTTCATTGCTCTTTGTTTCCTGATTGTGGATGCAGTATGACCAGCCGTCTATATTGCCCCCATACCTGCCCTGCTAATGGTGGCACATATTCCTTGACTCTGAAGACCAAAATACTCCCTTCCTTAAGGTGCTCTAACTTTTCTAAAAGAAATTGGCAAGGTCTTTATACAAAACTTTATTAGGCAAGATATTTATGGTATTCAGTGAATAGTGGAATGAAGGTTGTATGTTAATCCTATTAGTTGATATGTGAACTAATGAATAAAAACAAGCATAAATGCTTTTTATCCTACTGATACATTGATAAGTGTAATTTGGGAGAAATATTTTAACCACTTTTTTCTAGAGCAGATAAGCAGAAAAATCTGAACAGTTATTCAGCCTAGTTTAATTTAAACACCACTGTGTGTGTGCGTGTGTGTGTGTGTGTGTGTGTGCGTGCGTGCGTGCATGTTCTGTAAGACTTATGTGTTTGCTTGTATACTGCTTGTGTATCTGGTGACTGAGGAAATCATAAAAGGATTCCAGATCTCCTGGAACTGGCGTTACAGATTGTTGTAGCTATTGTGAGTGTTAGGAACTGACCCTAGGTCCTCTGCAAGAGCACAAAGGGCTCTTAACCCCTGGGCCATCTCCAGCTTTTTGCCCTCTTTAAACAGAATCTCAGTAACCCAAACTGACCTTGAATTCATTATGTAGTGTAAGCAGAGGCTTTCTGTCCTGCCTGGTCTGCAGCCACTTCTAAGTAATTATCCAGTAATTACAAAATGCTTGGCTGAACAGCTCAGGTTTATTACTGACTAGCTTTTACTTCTAAATTAACCCATTTTTATTAACCTGTGTTTTACCACGTATCTCGTGCCTTTTCCTGTGCTCTAAATATATCTTGTTCTCCAGAGGCTGACTGGGATCTTTCAACGATGCCCTTCTTTCTACCTGTTTAGTTTTTCTGCCTAGCCATATTCTGCCTTGTTATAGGTCAAAGCAGCTTTTATCATCAACCAATGAGAACAATATATTTTCACAGCTTACAGAACGGTTATCCTACAACAATGTAGCTGATGCTAACCTTGAACTCCTGATCCTCCTACTTATACTCAGTATAAGATGAGATGTCAGGTTTATGCTACTATTCTTGACTGAACACTGTATATTTATTCAGCAATATACCTCTTCTTTTGTGTATGTACACCTGTATGGGTATTATGTTTTTGCCAGAAATCTTAAGGAGTCCTCCTCAATTGCTTTCCACCCTGTTTTTCTGAGACAGAGTTTGACACTGAACCTGGCGTTTATGGATGCTACTAGCTTATCTGGCCAGCTATCCCTAAGGATTTTCCTATCTCTGCCTCACCAGCTCAGGGATTATAGGCACATGCCACCATTCCCTACTTTTTACATGGGTACTGGGGATCTGAACTCAGGTCCTCATGCTTGTGTGGCAAGCACTTAACTGACTGAGCTCTCTTCTCCCTACCTGATACTCTTTTTAATTATGTTTTTAAATATTTGCTAAAATTGATCACAACTGTACCAGTAACAAGAACAAAATAGTGGGATCAAGTTAGGGGAAAAAACCTGCAGAGTTCCTAACTATTTAAAATTTAGGTATTACACTTCTAATTGCATGAATTGAAAATCACAATGGTGGAGGGGGGGAGGGGAGTGGGAGGGTGTTGGGAAGAGGGGCGTAAATGGAAACTTTTATAATTTAATAAAATTACTTTAAAAAGAAAAAAATCACAATGGTGCATCAGATAGGATCATTCGCTGCTGTTACAGGACTCAGTTGTGGTTCCCTGCACCCACATGTAGCCTCATAACTATCTGTAACTCCAGTTTCAGACACCATCTCCCAGCCTCTGGACATCAAACGCTTAGATGATATACATATATGCAAGCAAAATACTCAGTCATGTAAAATTAAAATAATTGTTTTAAAAAGTAAATACTAAAAAGAAATGAAGCCATACAGAAAATTAGAAGATACTTTGGGTGATAATGAAGACGTATCATTTTAGATCCTGTAGTGTACAGCTTAAAGTTGTGCATTCGGTTTTATTTTTGAGACAAGATCCCTTTAGGTAGCCCAGGCTGTCCTTGAATTTATGATCCTACTACCTATATCTCTCCAGTGCTAGGATTGCAGATACTTGCTATCTTAGCTAGCTAAATTCATGCATTTATAGCTAGTATATAACATCAGTTGTGCATCGAGTCTTAAACCTATAATCCTAGTACTCCAGAGATGGAGGTGGGAGTGATGCCATGAGTTCAAGAACAGCTGTGCTACAGAACAAAGCCCAAAAGCAACAAACCAAAAATAGTGAAAGAAATTGAGACATTACAAGAGAGAGAGAGAAAAAAAAAGGCTGAATTAAGTGCATATAAAACAGATATAAGTTAGTGGAAACACAGAGTATGTAGGGAATTATAGTACAGTTTTAGGTACAAAATGTAAGTTTAAAGGATAACTTATGAGCCAATGTGAGCAGCTAAGTGTTAAGACCCCCCCAAAAAAAAAATCTGTTCAAAAACCAGCACTGGGCTGTGTTCTCTGGGAGAACTGAGAACCACTATAGTCCTTGGATGGAGATGTGTAGCAAAGAGCCAAATGGTCCTGAGGGAGAGCTTTCACAACCACACTTGGAGTTAAATGTTCTATTGACTCAAGGGTGCATAAAGGGCATATAGACAAAAAGAAACAAAAACCAAGGACTCTAAGCCTCTAGTCTTCATTCATTGGCATAGGTGGCCATGAAAACTGCATTCTGCCCATTGTGGTGGTTTGAATAGGAATGGCCCCCATAGACTCATATTTGAATACTTGGTCATTAAAGAGTAGCAGTATTAGGAGGTGTGGCCTTGTTGAAGGAAGTGTGTCACTGGGGGAGGGCTTTGGTATTTCAAATACTGAAGGCAGGACTAGTGTTACTTTACCTGTGGATTTGAATGTAGAACTCTCAGCTACCTGTCCAGCACCATGTCTGCCTGTGTGCCACCGTACTTCCCATCATAACAACAATGAATCAACCCTCTGGGCTTTATAAGTTGCTGTAGTCTTGGTGTCTTTTCACAGCAATGGAAACTAACTGAGACAGCCAGAGTAGTGTGAGCCTTGGGTATGAGAACTGGGCTCTACCTCAGGTTAAGAAAGTGATGGTCATATTCCATTATTGCTGTGTTCAACAGGGCAGTGAGTTAAAGGCCCACCAAGAGTCATGCCAGGGGGTTTATATTACTGAGACTTTAGTTTCTTTCAGGATTTTTAGTTTTGTTAGACTCGCTACTCTTCCTTGAGTTAAACATGGTAGTTGTTATTTATGGATGATTTACTTCATCAAAAAAATCTCAGAATGATTAAAAGTTTCAGATTTTAACACTTTTGCCAAATATATAAGTAAATAATAAAAAATCTCAAATTGGAAAGCCTTCAGACAGAGGTTCAAATAATTCAGCCATTTCATAAACTGTCTTTTTTTTAGATAAATTCATGTACACATCCATCTGCCTGTGTGTGTTCTTTTCCATTAGTAGTCAATACAGTTCATATTTCACTACTGTGCTCATTTTATCATGGTTCTCAAGCAAGATAGAAAAATTTTCATGCATGCAAAGGGAGATAAACCCTTTGCACTGAAATCTGGTTGAGAGCTGCAACTTTAATAAAACTGGCAAAAATTGCAGTTGCCTACCGAGATAGTGTTTGTATTTCTAAAGGTATCTTAAATATGCATGTTAAAGCAGCTTCCTTAGGGTTATAGTGTTTGTGGCCTCAACTCTAACCATATCAGCCCTCCACTCAGATCTTCTAAACAGACACACCAAAGCAACAGACAAAACCCTACAATTTCACTTACAAAAGGAAATATTTTTTGTTGGCTTGTGTGTTTTTTGTTGTTGTTGTTTTGTTTTATGTTTTTTAAGACAGGGTTTCTCTGTGTTAAAAATCCTATCTGTCCTGGAAATAGCTCTTGTAATCCAGGCTGGCCTTGAGCTCGCAGAGCTCCCCTTGCCTCTGCCTCCCTAGTGCTAGGATTAGAGGCATGCGCCACCACCACCCAACTCAAAAGGAAATTCTGTAAAATTTGAAAAGTAAACCAATGTGTATCTTTTCCCTTAATTTTTTAACCTTTTCTTAAAATTTAAACTGCTTAATCTTTCAGCCCTGTAAATTCTTGTCTTTGTGGGAAGGTACCATAGAAAGCCAGAATTGTGTGTGTAGCCACTGTGGGATAGTGTGGCTCTCTCTAATGCCTGCCCTTGAATCTGAGGCATGTGGAGCTATGTCTTAATAAACTTGCTGACTGCTTCGTTCTGGCTCATCCTGAAATTTTCTCCTGTATAGTTAAGAATCCGGCTTTCCCTGGATGGAGGAGGTCCCCAAAAGGGAAGGGTGTGTTGGGCTGTGGTTCTCCACTGCTACCAACATTTCTATAATGTGGTGTGTGTAGCATCTGATCAAGCTATTGCTCTGTTTTTCAAAGATTGGGTTTTTAAAAATTAACCAAATAAAATTGCAGCAAATTTACTAAGACTTCCGTTTCTCATCATGTCAGTAGCTGCAGATTTTGTCCCACTTGGCTCTTGCTTTCAGTTCTTTTCCTCTTGTCTTTGGTGACACTTGTTATTTCAAGAAAGATCTCCTAAGTACATAAGTGAAGTGGCCCATGAATAGTGCCTAGAACTTGCCTCTGGTAGCATTGCCATTGAGCCTGTGACTGAAAGCAAGGTCTAAACATCAGAATTCTGAACTTAGTATTTTGCTGCATGGTAATTTGCTAAAATGTCATGCTTTTTCAGTAACTGCAATTAATGCAGCCAGCATACGCACTGGTCTTTAAGTTTCTTACTATGCAAACATTCCAGCCTTTCTTCTTCCCTCTCCGCTCCCTCTGAAAGCACCCAAATGCTGGAGGGATATGGTCCAATAGGAACTCTCATTCAGAGATGGGAGAGCAATATGGTATAGCTCCACTTTGGTTTGGTAGTTTCCTTGAAAAGTGAGCATACAACCACTATGCTCCTTAGTGAATGGATTTACCCAAATGAATTTAAGAAGTACATCTCACAAAAGTCTGCCTGCGGAGATTTACAGCTTTGTTAGAAATTGCCAACACTCAGAAGCAACCAAGATGTCTTTTAGTAGGTGAGTGGGTAAGTAAAGGGTGGTGCATCTGGACAGTACAATATCATTCAAACAAACAAGCAAAAGGTATCACCAGTCTGGAAAATAGCTAAGTGCTGTTTGCTATACAACCATGCAGACCTGAGTTTGGATCCCAGAACCCAGGTGATAAGCTGTATTTGTTCCTCTGCACACCTGTCGCTCTAGAGCTCTGGAGAGCAGAGACCTGAGAGTTTCTGGGACTTGTTGACTGCCCAAAGCGAGGCCAAAAAATAGCCTCTGCGTCAAAGGATTGTAGATCAGTGGTTCTTAATCTATGGGTCTCTACCTCTTTGGGGTCCCATATCAGATATCCTGTATATCAGATATCCTGTATATCAGATATCCTGTATATCAGATTATGGTTCAAAATTAGTTATGAAGTAACAATGAAATTTGATGGTTGGAGATTGACCATGGCGCGTGGAACTTGTATTGAAGGGTCGCAGCATTAGGAAGGTTGAGAAGTGCTGGTGTAGATACTGATAGAGGAGACCATCAGCCTTCCCTGACCCCAGGACTCATGCGTAGGATCAAGACCCACACATTTATCACACATACAAAATAAGAAAAGGGGACTGGCAAGACAGTTCAACAGGCAAAGACACCTGCCACTGAAGCCTGATCCCTCAGATCCACATGGTGGAAAGAGGACCAGTTCTCTCAAGTTGTCCTCTGATTCCTGCATGCAAAACAAGACATGGTGTTTGCTTTCCCCCCAACCCCATGTAAACAAAAATTTTTCAAAATGTAATAAAATTTAAGAGAAATGAAGGATTAGGACAGTCTTTAAAGTTTGCGCACCATATGGTTCCATTTGCATGACAAGTAGGCGAAACTTCATAGAGTGAAAAGATGAGCAGTGGGGACGAGGGGGAGAGAGGGTTTTGAAGACACGGGAAGTATTTTGTATGGTGCTGTGATGGGACATATAGACATTACACATTTGTCAAAGGTCACTAAAGTGTAACACAATGAGTGAACCCTAATGTAAACTATGAACATGTGATGTCATGTAAATTACTGTTTACATGTAGTAACTCCATGTAAACTACTGCAAACTACAGAAGAGTCGGTGCAGTATTGACAGTGGTGGAAGCTGTGCATACCTGTGGACTGGGCCCTTAGTTTTACTATGAATGGAAAACTGCTCTAAAAGGTGTATCAGACAAAAAGGAAGTGTACCCAAGCGCGCAGTTTAAACTTCACCCACTTAAAATGAGACTGAGACATGTCAGCTGTCAAAGTAAGGCAGCTGGAGGAACCCTAAGAAAAGAGGGATCATAGACCTAAATCCCTAGAATCATGAAGTACATCGAAGAAAAGCAAAGTAGGGAGTGCATGTGTTTTTGTTATTAGGCAGAAAGATTTGTTAGGCCTTAAATATCTAAGAAGAAATGCTGAGCTTTTAAAGTTTATTTTAATAGATGTTTGTGAAAAGTATGAGCTAGAAATTGGGAGAAAATATAAAAGTTCTATTTTTCTCCAAAAATATATAAAATACAATGTGTGGGTAGGTGTGAACGAGACTGAATACATGTCTTTAATTTTAGCATTTGGAAGGCAGAAGCGGATAGGTCTCTGAATTTGAGGTCAGCTTTGTCTCCAAAGCTTGGCCAGGACTACATGGTGAGATCCTATCTCAAATGAAAAACCAAAACAACAAACCACTTACCAAACAATCCTAAATATATCCTGGGATAAGAGTGTTCTGGCACCAGCTTCTACACTTTCTTTTCAGACAGATAATTATTTTTCTGGAAGGATCCACTGTCAGGCTAGGAATCACTTCTCAACCAAATAAAGGATTCTGACTTCATGTGCAATATAACAGGAAGCTATGTGAAGTCTCCAGGTGAGTCATCTTGGAGTTGGCACTCTGAACTTAGAAGCAACCTCTCCTGATAGACCCAATCACTCCAAATGCTTATTTTAACCTTAAACAACAGCAACCACAGCAACACTCTTCCAGAAAGGATTCCATGTTTAGAGCTGGGGAGAACACAAGCTGAAGACTACCTGAAATATTCTTCCCAGAGAAGCAGCACTAGAAGAAACAAAACAACACTGGGGGTTTAAAAAAATAAGAGGACTCTTGCCCACAAGGGAAACGAGTATACAGTTAAACACAGCCTAGTCTTGGACTCTCTGGAGGAGCAACTGGAATATACAAAGAGGGGGCTCTCAGTGTAGGGTAAGGCAAGAAGAGCCCAGAACAACAGGTCCAGCTTCAAAGGGAAATAGAACAATCAGATGAAACTATGTGCAAAACTTAGATGACTTAGAGACTTGATGTCTTAGAAGAGTGTTTGACATTGATGACAGCAAGCAAATGGCTAAGGACAAGACCTACTGTCTCATGGGGAAACAAAAGCTGAGCTTCAGACTGGGGAATCCAAGGGAAAAGGAGAAACTGGCAAAGAGAAGTTAAAAAGAGGATCACCCCAGCCAACTTTACTCAAAGAGCACTGTCTTTTGAGTATGAAAGCTTGGCTAGGGCTGGCTTTTCTGTGAATGCACACTTGTCAAACCTGAGACAATACACTCTTCTTGCCCACGTATCCTCTCAAAACTTATGCCCACTGCAGTGACTGAGCTTACAAGCTGTCCAGAACAGTCAGTTGTCCCGTGTGAAACTGCCTGGAAACTCAGAGAAGTCTGATCTATTTTTAAAAATACTTTATTCTTTGAGAATTTTGTAGAACATGTTTTAATAATATTCCCCCAATTCATCTCAAATCCACACCCTTTCTCTCCCCGCCCAAATTTATGTTTGTTTTCTTTTTAAACCCATCAAGACCAGTTAGTGCTGTGCAAATATTCTTGGGTGAGTTGCTTTCCACTAGTGCATGTTCAGTTCACTAGGGGCTATACACTTAAAAAACACTGACCACCCCTTCCAGCAGCTAGCTATCATTTGCAGATAGCTCCTTGGCTAGGCCTGGGACTTCATCCACAGCTCTGCTCTCCATGCTGAGATTGGGTCTTTGTTGGGCTTGCCCAGGTCTTTACATATGTATAACTCATGTGCTACTGTTCTTCTGTATCTAGAAGTCATCCATGGCCTGATTCTTTTACTGTTTTAGTCCCTTCTTCCACATGATCCCTAAACCTTGGAAGGATTTTGTGTGTGTGTGTGTGTGTGTGTGTGTGTGTGTGTGTGTGTGTGTGTGTGTTGTATGTTCCCATTAGGGCTGAATATTCCACGGTTTCATTTTCTGCATTTTGGCTAGTTCTGAGGGTTTCTGCTAATCACTATATACTGCAAATAAAAATTTTTCTGACCAGGCGGTGGTGGCGTATGCCTTTAATCCCAGCACTTGGGAGGCAGAGGCAAGCGAATCTTTGTGAGTTCGAGGCCAGCCTGGTCTACAAGAGCTAGTTCCAGGACAGGCTCCAAAGTCACAGAGAAAAAACAAAAAAAAAATTTTTTTCTGATGATGATTAAGAGATGCATTAATCTATAAAGTTACACAGTTTTATGGCAATACCTTTTGTTCTTGCTAAGTTTGAAATGGGGTTTTATTGTAGCTCAGGCTGGCCTCAAACTTTCGGCTCTCCTGCTTCAGTCTCTCAAGTGCTCGTATTGCAGGTCTCTCCAGCCCAGTCTGGCCTCAAGCTTAATGTGTAGCTGAGGGTAAACTTGACCTTCTAATCCTTCTGTCTCCACCTCAAGTAATGGATTATAGACATATGCCATCACTTGTAGGTTGTGAAGATGCCTTTCACTTAGGATGTATGTGACCAGGTGAGAACACAGAAGACAGTGACACGGGCAGCAGTGCCCTGTCTTCTCGCCACTCTTTTAGTCACCTAATTTCTTTTGTAACATTCTGATATGTTTGTCTTTCTGCTTTATAACTTCTGCTGACTTTTGTTCTTTGCATTATATATAATGATCACTAAGTTGACAATGTTAACTTCTAGGAACAAAATGATATTTTTATAAGAATATTTATGAAGAAGTTGGGCATTTAATTAACCTTATCCACCAAAATAGGTAAATGTTATATGCTTCTATTTTTTTTTATTTTAAAGTCTGTGACCTCTCAATAGACTTCTCTGTATACATGCTGTATAATAAATTTATACCTGTTCACTCCAAAAAATAAAGTATCTCTAACACTGTTACTCCTTAGGCAAATGCAAATTAAAACTACACTGAGAAATTGTGGATATTGCTCACTGGTAAAAGGCTTACCTAACATGAGGTCTTGAATCCAGTTTCCAGTACCATAAAATATATGAGTTAATAAATTTTAAAATGTTCAAAACCTTCAAAGAAATAAGCCGCTACAATGAGTACTACATTTGTATGTAGCTACTAGCCTGTTGGAATGGCTAAGGGTGACCCATAAGCAGCAGGGCTGGCACTGCAAGTCTTGTGTGTTCCTGGGGTAAGTGTGAAGTGGCACCAGAACCTTAAAACACAGGTCAGGGGCCCGGCGGTGGTGGTGCACACCTTTAATTCCAGCACTCAGGAGGCAGAGGCAGTCAGATCTCTGAGTTCCAGGACCACTATGGCTACACTGGGAAACCCTGTCTCAAAACAAAACAGAAAAAAACAAAACTGTAAGGATTGAGTTATTTTGTGGTATTTGAATCTTTTGTTGGGGTTGGAGAGCTGGATCAGCAGTAAAGAGTACTCAAATTCTAGTTCCAGGGTAGCTGATGCCATTTCTGATCTCCGTGGCACTAGGCATGTTGTGGTTCACAGTCATACACTCAAGCACACATACACACATAAAAATAAATATTTGAAAGCATCTAAATCTTTCTGGTGTTTTGAGGCGGGGTGTCACTCTTCAGGTGTAGTCCTGCTTCAGCCTCTGAATGCTGGTATGTCAGGCGTGGTGTGGACCGCCACCCCAGTCTATACTGCACTTACAGTAGGATAGCAACCCCATCCAAGGAGTTTAGCTCTAAGAAAAGGACACTTCTGCCATGAAAATATGTACACACTCACTTAGAGCATTTTGTTATCAATTGTTTCTCACTGGAAACAAGGCTCGAATAAGTGAGCAGTGACGCATATGCATCCTCGGAAATGAAAGGAAGTGATGTTTATATGCATAGTAACAGGTCAGCTCAGAGGCATTACGTGACAGAAGCTAACCTAAAAGAGCTCCTAGTAAATAATGCCAATAATGTCATTCAGGAAAACCAGCGGTAACCCAGAGGCTAAGGGAGCAAAGGGTATACCAAAGGCCATGTGGAATTTGGGGAGCCATAGAATGTGTTCCTTAATTTAATCTGTGTGCATGCGTTTGTGTGGCTGCACATGTACATGTGGGCATTGAAAAGCTGGGGATCAACCTCAGGTTCTACCCATCCTGGGTTTTTTCTTTATTTATTTGACAAAACAAAGCAAACCAAAACCATGTAAAAACATTATTGTAAGTATAACACACCTAAGTTGGCATCAGTTTAACATTTCTGCTCATTTGCAGAACACAACAGGTACAGTTTGCTTATAGGAAATGATCTATTCCTTCTATAGCTGATTTTGCTCATAGTGGACTACCACCTGCCTCCACCTCCCTGAATGTGTCTACCTTGGAGTTAAGGTCAGTGTATGGTGGGGACCAACCTCCTCTCCAGATCATTCATGTTGAAGTTTGCATGGTCCTTGGGCTGATGTGGTGGCAGAGACACACTACTGTTATTTAACAGCTGGGCTGAATGTCATTGCTGCAGCAGTAGGTTGTGGAGGCCCTCAGGGCCTCTGCAGCATTCTAGAAAATCCCATCTCCATGTGCTGAACAGAAACTCTCTGGGGAGGAGATGCCCAATGTTCAGACTGAGGGCCATCTTGATAGTTTATATCAAGGTGAGGAAAAAGCTGATTTCAATGATCATTCCTCCCTGCTGCTGTCACCTCAGTTGTGCAAACTGAGAGCTGCAGCCCCGGTTATGCTCTTCTACTCTCTGCTGCATCTGGATGCCCAGTGTGGCGCTCTGGCCTTACCAGTGGGTTCTGAAGATGACAGGATGGCCACAGGGTCTTGAGAGAAGAACTGGACCATCCTACTGTGGATGCAGAGCACCTGGTAAGCCTGGAACACTCTGTGGTTTTAGCACTGCCAGAAATTAGTCCGCTTACAGCTACAGTTTAGATGAAGGAACCAGAGGTGACAAATTGTAGTCCCAGTATGTAAATCAATGTCTTATTTGCTATTGACAACTTGCCCAGAATTTGTGCCACTTGGAACTCATGGGATGGAGCAATAACAGGGTAAAAGCAGCAAACACAAAGGCCAAGAATCCAAAAGGCAAAATATTGACCACGATGACCCCAAATGAATACTACATGGCTTCCACAAGGATAAAGGCAAACAAGACTGATAAGAACCAGGAGCCCGGGAAGAAGGATGCAAATTTCCGGCTTCCGTGTCTTCTTTCAAATATTCTGAAGTTATAAATCAGGAAACTGCTGCATAAAATGTAAATTGAAGCATATTCTTTTGCATGCCACCCTCCAAATCTGGAAATCATTCTTGATGTCGTGGAGGTCATCCCTGAAGAAATTCCGACAGTGAGGCTGCAAGAGGGCAGAAGGGATGGCAGTGGGGTTCAGTGAAAGCCTTCATCAGAGGAGTCAGTGCTGGTGAACATGGTCAGGCCAGGCCCGGAGCCCGCTCAAGTGGTCGGGGGAGGGGAGGTAGAGAGCCCCCAGTGCCCCCCCCAGGTGAACTCCCATTCCCCAAATTAAACACAATTAATAAAAACTCAATTAATAAAAAATTGGGATTCAACCTGAAGATCTGAAAAGCAAAGCAGCCAGCCACTGGCTTTTTCCTTGACCTCAGTTTGAAATGGCGATCCTGCCTCTAGGAATCTCAGAATGAGGCTGGCATTGGGAGCTGTCTCCTCCCATTTTATAATCCCCTCTAGGGCTGGGATTAAAGGCATGCACAACTTAGTTTTTATGGGAACTAGTTTGGCTACTGGGATTAAAGGTGTGTATTACCACTGCTTGGTCTGTAAGGCTGACCAGTGGGACTGTTTTACTCTCTGATCTTCAGGCAAGCTTTATTTATTAAAACACAAATGAAATATCACTATACCCAAGAGCACTCTGGAACCGAGAACATGTGCTATTTGTTTTTAAGGCAGGGTTTCTAATTGGACTGAAACTAGCCAGTGAAACCCAAGGATTTCA
The DNA here is from genome assembly GCF_982192425.1 of Myodes glareolus. NCBI lineage: Eukaryota > Metazoa > Chordata > Mammalia > Rodentia > Cricetidae > Myodes > Myodes glareolus. The sequence continues at coordinate 11,565,735 of NC_142038.1, read as the reverse complement.
CTGTGTCTGCCTCTTCAGTGCCACAAGTTCCTGCCACCATTCCAGGCATAGTGAGTACTGGGCATGGAACTCAGGTCCCCCAGCTTGTGTGGCAAACACTTTACAGTTATCTCTCCACTGGCTAATTTTATAGTGATTAAAAAGATGTTTTTGTTAAAACATATGGGGCTATACACTGAAAGGGGTAAATTTTTTACTATATATAAATTATTTGCAGTAATAACGAAGGAAAATCACATAATTTTTAATAGATTCAGGACAATACATTTGAGAAACTCATTCGAAAACCACATGAATACCCATTCATGATACTCCCAGCAAACTAGAAATAGATGGGAGCTTCCTCGACTTGATAAGGAATATCCATGAGGAGCTTACAGATACTATCATAATGAATGTGAGATACTAAGCATTTTTCTCTAAAATATTAGCAAAATAACAATAGCTACTGTTTTTGAACACCTCATTTCTAGTCAGAGTTCTGAAAGGCCCAGCAAATACAAGGCAGGAAAAAGAGGGTTCTGAAGGAAGAATGTTGAACTGTTGTTATACAGATAATATGACCATTTGTGTAGAAAACCCTAAACAAGAAACGTTTAGCACTAGTAAGTGAACCACATTAACAAATACTTGTTTACATTTATTTATGTATACTGGTAACGTATTGTGGGGAAAGGGGCTTGAGAAGATGTCGTCTTTGGCAGCATCTTGACGAGGAGTTGACTTCTAAAGCTGTTCTCCTCTAACAGGAGCTAGCTCATTGGAAGTACAGCAGATTCTAGAGCAGAGGCAGGAAACATATGAGTCAGTACCAGGAAGACAAGTAGTGCTCAGCTGGGCATGCACGCACACACCCATCAGCCAAGCATTGAGGACACAGAGGCAGGAGGATCAGTAGTTCCAGATGAGCCCAAGGTGCTGAAACTCTGTCTCAGAGCAAAATTAAGCTACAATAACTAATCACAGATCAATAAATTAGTATTAGAGTACAACTCAACTATTGTAGGAGGTCACTTGTTTGTTCCCACTTCTTAGCCCTGAAATAACCACACAGAAACTATATTAATTAAATCACTGCTTGGCCCATTAGCTCTAGCTTCTTATTGGCTAACTCTTACATCTTAATTTAACCCAAGTCTATTAATCTGTGTATTGCCACAAGGCTGTGGTTTACCTGGTAAAGTTCTGGCATCTGCCTCCAGTGGGGCTACATGGCTTCTCTCTTTGACTCCACCTTCTTTCTCCAAGCATTCTGTTTAGTTTTCCCCACCTACCTCTACCTCTGTTCTTCCTGCTATAGGCTCAAGCCACCTTTCTTTATTCATTAATGGTAATTACAGCATACAGAGGGGAATCCCACATTACTCAACCTTTTTTTTTTTGAGACAGGGTTTCTCTGTGTAATTCTGTGTAAAGTGAGTCCTGGAACTCGCTATGTAGACCAGGCTGGCCTCAAACTCACAGAGATTCGCCTGCCTGTCCCTCCTGAGTGTTGGGATTAAAGGCTTACACCACCACCGCCCAACTATAACTCAACTTTTATAATGACTGGGAGTCCATATTGAGTTACACAAATGACTAAATGAGTCAGTAACTGGAAGACAAGAGACAGTTCTTTTATGCAGAAATTCCAGATAGTTTATGTAGTTATAAAACCCTGGAAGACATGGAACATACAGATTTTTAAAGAATGTTGTGCATAGAGACTTTTCCTTCTCAAGAATGTAGTATGGAAAGGGCAGGAAAATAGTAGTCTATAGAGGAAAGTGTTATCCAGGTGATCAAGGTCAAAATTAACAGTAATTAGTAATGTTGACATCTCATACATACCCTTGATGTGATAAAAGCAGCACCTTATCCTCCTAAACTTCTTGCAGAATCATGACATAAAGCATCAGCAAAGTCTTCATTGAAAGACGTTCTGCAAAATGCCTGCCCAGTGCTTCTCCAGGCTTTTGAAGCCATTCAACAGGGAAAGTCAAGACACTCTTGAGGAGACATGATGATTAGTGTATCTTATATGAGTTTCCAGAACTTCAGGTCAATGTTGATCAAATCCTGGCCATAACAGCAGTGTGTTAATGGTGGCTCATTCGTTTTGACAGGTACAACATATGAATGCAAGCTGTTTGTGATAGGAAAACTGAGTGTGGAATATGTGGGAACTCCTGCACTCTCTTAATATTTTTTTAAATATGAAAGTGTTCAAAAAACTAGGCCAGGGATGTAGTTCAGTTGATAGAGTGCTTGCCTAACATGCACGAAGTCCTGGGTTTGTTCCTAGCACTGTGGGGGAGCACAAATCAATTGTGGTTGTGAAAACCTGCAATCTCGGCACGTGGGAGATGGAAGCAGAAGAATCAGAAAGCCAAGGTCACCTTCACCTACATACCAGGTTTGAAGCCAGCATGAGATACAGAAAACTCAGTCTGCAAATTGAGAAAAACTGAATCAGATATGAATAAGTAGATAGATAATACATGTAAGTGCAGCGACTGGAGAATCCAGAAGAGACCCCGAGGACCCTTGCAGTGGAGTTAAAAATGGTTATGAGCTGCTAGAATGGGTGCTGGGGACAGAACTCAAGTTCTCTGCGAGATGAGTACCCACTCTTACCTGCTGAACCATCTATCCAATTCTACAATGAGGGATTTAAATAGTACATGAGATTGCATTGAGATCTTGCGGGCAGAATGGAGAACAAACTTCAGGGCAGGTATTGGCCCTGGAGGCTTGAAGAAATGCAGAATTCTTAGATGAGTGTACAGATGAGGCCAAATATCAGGCCGATACACATCTAACTAAGTCAAGGGCAAGCCAAGCTAAGTTGCTGTGGGAGCTGAAGGAAGGTGATTTCGAACAGTGATGAACGTGGAAGCAGCTTAACCGTGGACCCAGCACTGGAAAGGCCCTCAAATACCCTACTTTGTAGATGAGGGACCTGAGGCTCAGAGAGGGAAAACAACTTTCCCATGTTACACAGCGTGCTGACAACTTGCCCAACAGAATCTAGGTTCTGTCTTTGGTTGGGGGCTTTCTCCATGCATTTTCTCTTGCCCTCATAGCTCTTCTTGTTCTCATGGGTGTCCGACATCACCTGGGTGGGGTACTCAGGTCTCCTCACTCTGTTACCTCTGACTTCTCGAGAGTGGGAGGACATGGCAGGAGCCAAGCTGGATGTTTCATCCGGACTCAGCCCTAGTCCTGGAGCAGTTTCCCTCTACACACGGCAGCAAGGCTGACCCTGAGAAGAGTTATTTTAATCAAGCACCTTGGAGGGAGGGAGTTGTAAAAGTGAGAGGGTAGCTGTTATAAGATGTGTGTGTTGAATGAGATGGAGCAAAAGACACACGAAGAGGCACATCTGTGATTTCGCTCCTTTTTATGACAACCTGCAAGTCTGACTTTTCACACACAGTGGGAGCAAGGGGGCCAGAAGGCTAGGCCTGGGGGCCAGGGTGGACAGCCTCATGGTATGGTGGTACCAGAGACTGTGAAGAAGGCTTGGGTGGACTTTGAATACCTACTCTTACGTCCCCCCTACATCCCAGTGCTTACTAATCACCTTCCTACCTTAGTCGGGGACCTGCAGATCTAGGCAACAACCAGGAACGCAAGGGGATAGTCAGTAAGAATATAGATACTGTCCCCTCAGCTCAGGAAGTGCTGACCTTCCCCCACAGAGTATTTCTTTGTATTAGAGGTGGACTGTGTACTGGCAGGCACCTGCAACCCTAGGACTAAATATGGTGACTGGCCTGTCACCAAAGGGGGCCAAGCTGATGGAATGACGAGACCTCGAACTTTCCACAAGGGAAAATATTTATTCAGAGCCCATCTGAGGAAAGGAGGGGACTGCTAAGGTGACAGGATGCCTTCTTGGCTGGAGCCTTGAGTTCCCCTAGAGAAGGCTCTGGTTTAGAACCTGGTTTTCATGAGAATGTGTGAAGCTGTAGTGTGAGTGTCTTAGTTCTCAGGTCTGTTTTGCTGATTGCATGCTGACTCTGTGTTGGTATAGAAGCAGCCTGCTTTTGCCTCCCCAGAACAACAGGGCGGGAAGACGATGGGATGCCTGGATAGCTAACTATGTAGAGCTACCCAAGTCCAAGAGCGCTGAGGACTTGGTTCAGGCATGTCAGAGCTGTGGGGTTGTCTGTCTCTAGCTGGGAGCAGCGCAGGAGCTCCTGGGGAAGTCATCCTGGATGCAGACCGGCCACATCAATTCAGTGCTCAGGGCAGCCTCTGCTTTTCTTTAAAGTGAGCTAAATCAGGCTGTGGCCATGTGCCCGAACTCTGGGGTGAGCTGGAAGGAAGATGTCGTATGAGAGGCTCCTGAACAGGAGGGAAGATGGGCAGGAGGAGCTCCTCTTTGTGCTCTTCCTTCCTCTTCCCTCCCCTAGAGCAGAGGTGGTGCTGGAGTCTGTGTGTCAGATCCAGTCCAGCTCTCTGTTCACCGGATTATCCTCATTCCGTGCACACAGGGAGGGAAACCTGGACTCAATGGTGAACGCTTCACAGCTCATAGACAAGACCTGGAGTTGTGATGGGACAAGGATGCTGTGGCAGCTGAAGAGGCTGCATGGCGGACAAGCAGACTCAGGTGCCTCCCTCCCCTTTGCCAGACTCCCATAAAGACAGCACAGAACCAACCAGGTGTTCGCGATGCATTCATTTCTCAGGCCTCTGCCCAGAGTTAGTAAATGATTGGTTTGTATTTCTAATACAAGAAGGTACCTGCTCTCCATCTGAACAAATATCTGAACATCCTGGGAAGGGGTAAGGAACTTTCCCCTGACCCCTCAGCACACACCTGTATGTGCATGCTCCAGAGTCGCTGTCCAGTATATTTATTGTGTGACAGCATGGCCTTCCCTGGTTTTGTTGATATGGCCAGGACGGGGCTGACTGGTTTCCTGCTGTCCCCTCCATCTCCCACAAATACTGGCCCTCGCCCTGACTGCTGATGCTCTGAGAGTTACACATATTCTTCGCATGGCCAGCTAAACATTCATCTGCCTCTGCAGCTATTATTAAGCACCACTGCAACTCAAGCCAAAGGATTTGGTTTTTATTAGCAAGTATCATAAGGCTGGCATTTGTGTGTCTGTTTAGGAAACAACCTGGCAAGGCTGAGATAAATATTAGTGAAGATAATCTCTTAAAAGGACCAGCACTCTGACCCAAAGTTGCATTCAGACGTCCATGGGGCTGTGGGTCCTGGATCTCGTCACCTCTGGGTCACACTGGTCAGCCTCGGAGCCGACAGTTTCCAGTCCGCCATGACTGAGCTAGTCATTTCCCATGAGAATCACAGAGGCAGCCTGTGACCCAGACACAGTGACTCCCCACGCAGGGCTGTAGAGGCCCACAAGGAGCACGTATGTGAAACTTCAGTGGCTGCATGCTGAGCACCAGCCCCACCCCTCTGTCCTGTGGGAAGTGGACAGCACATTGGGTCCCCAGGACAGTGTTCAAAGATCATTAAGGAGATGGTATGTCTTAACAGATCAGCAAAACTAGAGAGCAGTAGAGGTGATAGACTCCAAAGTACATGTTCCTTCCACTGTGCTTGTCTGGAACTGGCCCAGGATCCCGTGAGGTGCACCACAGAAGAGACGGGCTGGGAAGAGTAGTAAGATGACAGGGTTCGAGATGGCACCTGAACCTGAGGGAACATGAGGGGCTCTAGGGACTGATGGTTTCTTTCTTTCATTGTTTTTTCTCACATAGCCATCTTCGTGTTGTGATTATTCAGAGAGCTGTGCACTATGGCTGATGTGCTCTTGGGAGCATATGTCCTACTTTTTACAAAGGTTACAAAGAAAAGAACTTTTTTAGCATCCAATCACTGGATCCTAAAGTATTTTAAAGTTTACACGCAATTACGGAGCTCTCATTTGCATCTATGCAAATGATATCCCGTAAGAATCTGAAGGCATTCAGGTAAAATCCCAGATTTTACCTCAGATCCAGTGTTAACTGTCATTCAGATGGCTGGCCTCTGACCTGGCTGAGGAGATGGGTGGTGAGACTCACAGCAGCAAAGTTGGGGTGGCAGAGGAGCAGCTGTGGTGTAGGCTGGAGAGAGGACGTGGAAGAGTCCAAGTTCTGGGAGCTTGAATGTGAAGCTGGCAGGGAAGACACTTGATTAGTGCCACACATTTGCACTGTGAAATGACTTCCTCATCTAAGGTCACAGTAAAGACTGGCTCACCAGGAAAGAGTCCCCGCTACACAGCACTCTCGCGGTTTCACATTCAATCCTGACAAACACTTTATCCGTGCGCCACAGTTTTCAGTGCTTCCCCGGCTCTGGGACACCGCCAGCCACTTCCATCAGCCTTGTCACAGCCTTCACAGTCAGACATCAGGGCATTCAGTCACAACAAGGAACCTGACTCCACCCTTGGAAGGAGGTTGACCCGACTCGTTACTTGTTACTTCACATGAACTTGATGGTGACAACCATGCAAGCAGGGGTCTCCCAGTCTCTCTCTTAGCACCCGGTCAGTCTGCTTCCCCAGCAGAGAACCCCAAGTGTACACCACAGCTGATGTGCTCATGAGTATCTCTGTGGCTCCTGCTCTGCTGACACTGACCTTAAGGACCCAAGAATCTGTTGTCTCCAGGCAGAAAGGTGGAATCGTACAAACAACCTATTGAATGGTTGCTCTGTGAACCATAGCGATCAGAGACAAGTATGTATGAGACTGTAGGCCACAGTCAGGGTTATTTGTGCACATAAATGTCACACTGTGAGTTCCAGGTTCAATTCAAGGGTAAATAAATCTAATGTATTGGCAGTGGATAATAGGTTCTTGTAAGTTATTAAGCCTTTGTGGAGACAGTGTATAAACACAAGGGAAGGCATTTTGTGTTATTCAGGCCAGTAGACTGGGACTATGTGCAGAAGTTCTGCATATTCCAGTGTGAAGTGGAGTCATTAACACAGCTCGTGGGTCAGCCCAATTTGTGGGTTGGCTGCTCTTCCACATTATAACAACTTAGTGGAACACTGGCCACAGACACTGTTTCATGAAGCCCGTGACAATCACCATCTGGTCTTTCAGAATTCTTGTTGGATGCTGGTGTTCTTCATTGTACACTTGGTCTGTAAGAATGATAATTAGACTAAACTCATATCATAGCAAAGCCAGACTGTCAAACTGGTGACTGTGTGTGTTGTGGACAATGATCGCCTTTCAGGTTCCCAGACAGAATGCATCAGCCTTAAGTATTGGCTAGTTGGAGGAAGAAAATTTCGTACAACATCCTATCCCCAACAATTCTGTTAGAAAATCAAGTAGATGTTCCTGAGGAAACCCAGCCCCAGAAGACCGAATTGAAAATGCTTGAGGGCGTGATGAGGATGTCAGTAGCTTGTGTCTTCCTTTCCAGTGCCGGGAGCACAATGGGGAGAGACACAGTATGGATGACCCTACAGGTTCAGTCTCCATCAAAGGTTTAGATGACAGTTCTCAAAGCCTCTCTTAAGAGGAGAGGTAGGAAAAGCAGGGCAGAGCACAGACTTATACCAGGAACCTGGAGGACAAAGGGACCCAGAAGGCAGGGACAGTGCACACCAGACACAAGCTCTAGCAGCTGCATGATTTTGCAGCCGGCATCCCTAGACATGCGCAATCCACTTCTATGACTCCCAAGTGAACTGAGTGATGAGCCACTTAATATGGTGACAGCTTTGACAAAGCAGTGATCACATTTTATACTCTTCTTCTGCTTCCATGGAAGCAGGCAAAGAATGAAGTCTTACCCTGGCCAGGGCTGCCTGCTGATAGGGTGAGGGAATGGATACCAGGGAGTGGGATCTGATGCCTGCAGAGAGTGGAAGGCTTATGCCTTGGAAGCACTGCTACCTCAATGCTGCTCCCTCACTTTGCAGATTGATTAGCTATGATACAGTTTTGCCATGGTCCACGGATGGAGTCCCAACTTGCAAGGCTCTGCCTCTGGGCCACACACCACCCTCATCTCTAAGACCCACAGAGCCAACAAGCCGCAGCTACCCCTGGAGCCTTTACTCATGCTACAGCCTCTACCAGGAACACCTAGTCCCATTGTTTTCATCGGATTGACTATCCATTCCCATGCCATTGCAGCCCCCAAATACTTCTAGACACCTTCCTGTGGTGCATCCTACCAGCCACCCTCCTGACCACTCCCAGTTACTCAGCATGTACGGATTGTCTGTCTGACTTCCTCACTAGACTTTAATCTCCTGTGAGGGCACAAAATAATACCTGCATGTAGGGGTCATGCCAGCCATGTCCACAGAATACATGGAGCTTTAGAACTTAGGGTGATGGCTAAATGACTCATATAGAGTATCTATATAGGAGGATTGGGAGGCCTTCATTAGTGCTTTATAAGTGGATGATCCTAGTGGGCCACCTGTCCCTTTGTAGGTACTGAAGGAGCACTAAACTTGATAAGAACCCAAACTATTTATTCTCCCAGCCCTGTTCACCAGTGGTCTTTCTCTAAAGAGTAGAACTGGATCCCATGTTTCTTTCCCAGAACCCAGCCCTTAGGATGAGTGAAGGAGATGTGATACTCAGTTAAGCTGCCATGTCATCTAAGTGGGACCCAGATGACCTTATCCCACTGTGAGTTGTGCCTGGCTAGCTATGAGAACATGGCAAACTCGAGGCGGGCCAGAATTTTTCTGCTTTCTGATGCAGTGATTGGCTGCTGGAAGGTGAGAAGGAGCTTCTGGGGTTGGAGATGCCACGGCAGGAAGGTTTAGGATTACCAGTGACTTATACATTACCTGGAACACAACCTGTAAGTCACAATGGCAATGTATGAGGGGTAGACATTATCGCTCCAGTACACAATTCGGAGTGATTAAAAATCAAGACCGGCTGATGTGAAGCACAGCACCTGCAGTGAGCTCTGTGGTGGTTAGCTGAGCCATAGATTACAGGGCTATCACCAGAGCAATTGGCTCACATGGTAACAGGCGCTTTCATCACAAACATTGTCCCCAAGCCAAGAGCAGCCCCTCACAGGCCTAACTCGTTAGCACAAATGTCAAGAGGCATCAGAACGGCACACCCTTGTCACACACTCCTTGAACGCGTGCGTGGAATGCCACTTACATAATCGCAGATTGTGGTTGGGCGGCACAAAATAAAAGCCCAAAGAAACTGCTCAGTTCCTTCCTCTTTTTAAGCTGCTCTGTTCTATATTGGAGACAATGTTCACAGCATGAGTAATACCCATCAGTTATCAGTATTTTAGCAGATTGTGCCAATGTTGACATTTGTTCTTGGCTTAATTGTGCGTGAGTGTGTATTTTAAACAATGATGCAGCTGTCCCCATCCCTGGCCATTGCAATATAAAAATGGTGTTCACCGAATCTGGTATTGTGATCTGCTGGTCACGTGTCTACTCTTTTGTTTGTAAGTCCTTCTGAATGTTAGCTGCAATTCTACAATCAGAGCATAAATTTGGCCTAAGGTAGAGTCTGGCTCCACATTGCCAGTAGGATCAAAGATTTCAAACTCGTTCGTTTCATGACCTTAGTTCTCTGATTCCACTAGCCTTGCAAGACATTTGTGGGTGGGTTAAATATAACTCTTTGGTTTGATCTGAAGAAATCAGATATCAAATGCCATTGGGCTGGCGTCAGCAGAGATGGACGAGATTACTGCTGGCCATTTGCAGAGTGATGGAGAGCCACCCCATGGGTGTTTCCACAGATCCCCAACTGTCCCCAGCACCTGCATCAAACTTATTGCCTGCAAGTCCATGCAGGTAACAGAGAGTAAGGACCTCTGGGGCTGCTACTGTCCCTCAATAATTTTGGTGCTCTTTTTTTTCCATTAGGTTAGGAGATTAATGCTCACATCACCTCATTTGGTGATATCAAGGCAAATACCTAGTTATAAATAACGTGTCATTTTGGAAAACCATTTGGCAGTAGTCACTAAAGCTGAACATGCATACACTATCCGACTGAAAATCTCCAAATACAGATGCCCAATAGATATGCATGTGTTAGTCCATCAAGGAGCAGGCTTTGGAAACTTTAGGGCAGCAGCTGCCAAATGTCCATCAACAGTAGAAATGCTACCGCTGGCCATGTGGTATGGTGGTCTTATGCTTTGACTCGCATGCACAAGTTCCTGGGTTCAATCTGAGGCCCTAAAGACACAAAGCAAAAGGAAAGATAGACAGGCATGCTACAGTATTATACAGCAGGAGATCGCACAGACATTAACTAGAAACTGGTTTTGTCCTGTTGTGAAAGGACAATACATTTAGTATTGTGAGGAATACATAGATGAGCTTCAAGTTGAATAGCTGAGGGGTGGGGTCTCATTTTTGATGTGTCTCAAGGTCAGGGCAGCTGGAGCCCAGGACCCTCTTCAAAGCTTCTTCAGGTTGTTGGAAGAATTCAGTCTTTTTTTTGTGTGGTTGTTGGCTATTGGCTAGGAGCCAGTCTCTCCTCCGAGAGGGCATCTGAGTACTTTGCCAAGAGGTCTCCTCTATCTTCAAAGCCATCAGTGAGCGTTCTCTCAAGTCAGTCCCAAGAATGATTCAAATCACCTCCATAGAAGATCCCAATCTGCTTCAAGGGCTCATGTGATCAGGGCCGTAGAGAGCCACCTACTGATCTCAACCACCTGACTTCAACCTGAAGACATACGAAGACCCTCCGCCCAGCAGCCCCTGTGTTAGCAATCATCCACATGACTGGTAAAAATGTGTGCACAAGAGGGTGTACGTACACCCATACATATACAGTAACATGTATGGATTTCATGGCTAACAGTGAGCCAGAAGAAGCTAGACACAAAACAATATTCCATTTACAGAAACTGCCACAACCCGGAAATACATTAAGTCAGAGCTGGCTCTGTGAGTTAGCTTAGTGGTATAAGCCTTGGCTGTGTGAGCCTGATGCCTAGAGTTCGAGCCTCAGAACGCTTGAGTGCACAGTAGCCATAGTGGAGCATGATGAGATCCTAGGTGGGTGGGGAGGACTTCTCCTCTGGTTCTATTCTGGCCGCATCACTGTGCTCAGCTTATGAAAACGCAGTGAGCTATATGCTGGTGGTCCATGTTGTTTTGGTAAATGTATTATACTTCAATTAAAATGTTCTTGGGGGTAATTTGGATTCATTACTGTAAAATGGATTTGTTTTGGTTTATTTTGCAGAGAAGTTTGCATCCAAAGGCAATTTTCAAAATGGGGAGGGAGGATAAGTGGAATGAGAAAGGAAACAAGGTGCCAGGGCTGGAGGGAGGGGCTAGCCACTCCATTTTGTATAGCTCCTCCATATGGTTGAATGACAACGATCTGAAAACTAAATTAGTTTCCAAGAACTAAAGTAATCCGATTCTCTGCATGTTTGTCCGTCCTGCCCTACTGATCCCAGTAATGTGCCCGAAGAGATACTCATTTGTCACCTGACATTCTCTAATGCACCACTCCCTGGTTATAAACACAGAGGGACAGCCATGTGCCAAAAATGTTAACTTTTTAAATCCTTCTTTCCCTTCCCCATTCTGCTCTCTAACTACCCCAGTTTAGAAGCAGACAGTGGACTCTGGTCTCTAGGCTAGAGAGACCCCCTCCACAGCTGAATAAGAAGCTCATGTAGTTCTTGAGTGACTGCTTCTGTCTCTGGATGTCTTCCTCTCTAACCTCACACGAGGAAGGCACAAGGTAACCAGATTGACAGTCCCTGCTCTGTCAGCTGGGAACTTGGGTGTGGGACCTGCCCCGCAATATGTGGAGGACCCAGTGGCAAGTGGTAGGTATGCAGGAGTCCCTGTTAAAAAGTTAGAGAGACCTGAGTGTGGTATGGTGACACACGCCTTAACCCTGCATTGAGAATGGGCACAAGTCAGAGGCCAGCCTGGGCTACAGAGCAAAAACCTGTGGTGAAGGGAAGAAAGCAGGAGAGAAAAGCACTAAGTCTAAGTCAGTGCTGTTGTTGGGGTACACTGACCATTCCCAGCATGTACAGGAAACCTGAAACTCAAGAACTTCTTGCTAGGCTAGGTAACTGGCACTTGGACCCACTCAACTGTAGACCATGATAGAAGACAGAGGTGAAAATTCATTAGCGTACATGAGAGCCATTAAAGGTTGATGTGTAAAACATCAACAGATTCAAGGCCAACCAGACAGTGATGAGCCCTCCAGATTTCTAGATTATCCCATTAATTGGCTAAAAAGCCTATCCACTGATAGGTACAGGGGATAGAAAGCTACACATTCTTCAAAGATAATACTTAGTATTTCAATCCTGTGAAAGAACACAGTTGAAATTATTGCTGGCTCCTTAATCATGGAAACTTAGCATGCATCCCTTGGTCTTTCTGGTAAAAAAAAATTTGCTAAATGCAAAGGCTGAAGGGGTTGGAGTCTGGGCATTTCTTGCCAAAATTCTTTTTCCTGCTGCGATTTGAGTGTTGGTCAAACTTTGAGTGCAAGGCAGACATGATTCTAGGACCTAGGGAGTGTCTGAAAGGTCCTGGGAAGGGCACCTTAATATACAGAGTGAGCTGAGTAGTGGATGCCCCAGGCACGTGACTGACTTCCAAGCCTATGCCATGTCTGGATGGAAGGATGGAACGGCTGTCGCGAGCCTGGAATCTGGTAGGGGTGGACATTCTTCGGAGGTAAGAATTTCTGGGATACCACCGCCTTCCCGTTGCATCTCTGGAATCATTTCACCAGCTTACACTGAAGCACGGAGCGCTCGCTACTGGACCTAATGACTTCTTAAAGCTTTGGGGAGCCGTCGTACCCGAAGTTGGCCGGCTGCTGACCTATGGTCTATGAATAGTTCCAAGGATAAGACAAAGTCCCAGTGTCTGGGTGACAACAGGGTTATTGACTAATGGCCATTAGCTGCAGATGGTGAAAGGGTAGAGGCCAGTGGCCGGGGAGGTGGGGGAAGCAGGGGTTGGCGGGGATAGACCCCGATTTTCTGCTCAGCAGGAGACCGGAGTCGAGGCCCCTGGGACAACCCTTCAGGCCATTAGCATGCAGTGGCCGCGCGCGCCGTCCTTGAAGGGCTGCCCGGCTGACCTTGCTCCGTTTTCACCGCGGATTCTCCAGCAGCGCGCGAGGACGCGGCCGCCGCGGTGACTCAGTGCCCTGCGCGCTGCATGCAAATGCTCGTCTCCGACGAGGCTGGCTCTGCGGTCTGCGCTTGTCCCCGCGCTCCTCCGAACCCCACGATTCCAACCCTGCTCTTTCCGCTTCTCCCTTCCCCCTCTTCATAGCCCCGCGTCCTCAGGTTGCGTAGCCCACCTCGCCACCGCAGCACCGAAGGGCAACCTTCGCACTCACTGACTACGGGCGCGGGGATCAGACACGCTGTCCATCGGCCGGCCCCAAGCTCAGGCTGCCCCCGATCCGATCCGGAGCCAGCCCGGAGTGGGCGGTGCGCCGCGCGGAGTCTCAGCCCAGCCTGGCCGGCCCTGCTCCTCATTGGTCGTCACCTCGGCGGGAGGGCGGCCCGACTCGGGCACCTGCCGTCGCCCCTCCACGGGCAGATCGGCGGCTGCGGGACACCGGCGCCCAGAGACAGCAGCACGCGAGGACAGGCCTGGGGCTCGGCAGACCTCCTCACGACTGGCCCTGTCCTTTCGCCACCGCGCTCCCGGCTGCGCCCGCGGGAAACTTTGCCTGGCGAAGTCCTCTGCCCTCCTGGCCAAGCCTTGACAGTTCACCTAACGCCCCCCGGGGCCCCACACAGCGTGCGTGATTGCCACGCCGCCCCGCACGGTGCATCCGCGGCGCCGGGCCGCCAGGATGCGCTACGCAGACCCCTCAGCCAACCGGGATTTGTTGGGGAACCGAACTTTGCTCTTCATTTTCATCTGCGCCTTTGCCTTGGTGACCTTGCTGCAGCAGATCCTGTACAGCAGGAGCTACATCAAGAGGTAAGAAAGTCTGAAGGGATGGAATACACCCAGCCTAGAGGTGGCTTTCTCCGAGCAGGTGACAGGAGGTTTGCCCTTAGCCGGAGTGCACCTCAGTGGTGTGCCCTACGGCATCTCCATCTCTGCTGCCAGCTGGAGGACAGCGCCAGCTGTGTGCCTGTCGTGGTGGGGTTATGGGTGTGTGTGTGTGTGTGTGTGTGTGTGTGTGTGTGTGTGTGTGTGTGTGTGTGTGAACTTTGTTCTATTGTGAACGTGGGCAGCACCTTGGAACGCCAAGCAGCTAAACTGACCATAAATGCATGTGTATGCCCAGAGCTGCGCTGTCCCCCAAACCTACATTTTCGTGGTCATTTGACTGTGACTGAAAGGTCAAAGGTTTCTTTTTTTCTTCTTAGTATGGCAGTCATAAATTTTTGTGGGGGACCTTGGAGGTAAAGGTTTTTTTTTTTTCTCCCCAGGAACCCGGGATTTGGTGGGTGGTAGTGGGTTGTCTGTGGTCACACAAAGGGACAATAAATTTTAGATCTGTGAGACAAGCTGATGGCCTTCGAAGTAGATGGTTCTTTCCCATCCTTAGCCCCAAAGATCAGAACAGCAGAAGTTGGGCTCTCTCACCCCTTCTCCATCCACAGCCAAACTCCTTGAAGAGAAAGGGCAGTCGATGCTGTTCACAACTTCAGTCTCAGTGTGCGAATCCCGTGGCTCTGGTGTCTGGTGGAGCCCTAGTTGCTGCCGGCTACTTGCCTGCCTGGCGGTGGGAGCTCTGCCCACGCTCCCGGCGAGGGTCTTGGTGGAAAGAGCCCTTCTCCCCTCTGTTGCAGGCCCCTCCTTTACCACCAGTGCCTATCTCATCTCACTGCTGTCCATTCAAACGGATAGGAATGGAAATGTCTACACACACACACACACACACACACACACACACACGCACGCACGCACACACGCACCATCTCAGAAGTGCCTCAAAAATTAAGTGCTGTTTTCTTCCCAGTCCTGGGGTTTGCACTGGTCACATATGCTCCCACTCGGGGCTGCCCAAAGAGTGGGAGGGGGAGGGTCACTGCTGACGATCTGCTCCCCGCAGCAGAGCTAAGCCCTCCGGCTGTCCTTCCTTGTACCTCTCCAGAACTGAGGGCTATGTGACCCCTTGTCTCGTACATTCGTTTCCAGTCACCCACTGCTCCAGACTTCCCCAGACAGCTCTCTTCCCTAGTTAGCACCAGCTCATGTGCTCTGTGTGGTACTGGTGTCTTTAAATACACTCTCTAGTCTCCTGACTTGCTGGGTTTGATCGTTTCCACTAAGATGGTTCCCGAACTGTCTGCTGTGCAGCCTTGCTGGATCTTGGTACCTGCTTCTCAGTGGGGGGCAGCTCTTGGTTTCTTCCCCCTGCTGGTAACTATCCAGAATTGCTGGGGCTCATGGAGCTTCTGGTGGGACAGGAGAGAGATATCAGGTCAAAGTAGGTGCCAACTACACTACCGCCCGATTTTTCTGTCAAACCCTGCCTGAGTCTGGATGGATGGACTGGTGGCCCAGAGCCCAGCAGGTATATCACTTGGTTCCCATTCTCCAACTCTCAGAGACCCTGATTGCTAAACAGCAGGTAAAACCGTGCAGGCCTCACTTCAGGAATTCTGTTTAATGCAACCGAACTGTCAAGACTGGTATATGTTCCATCCTAGAAGGGAACCAAGGAAGGGATGCTGTAAAGAAGCTGGTGCGGTTCCAGTGCTCCGTGGGATTAAAGTCTGTCTCTGGAAACAAATGACCACGAGTGAGATAAGAAGTACATGGCTGAGCAGAGCATCTGATGGGCCAGGGGAGACTGTTTGGGGAGGTGGAGGCAGGTTAAGATCTGGACAGGGGAGGGACACACACAGCTATAAGGAAGAAAGCAGAAGCCCAGCCAGGGATAAGGCATGGAGCTGCCCCTCCCGTGTCTCCCCCACCAATCTCACCTGCACTGCCACACTTGGCTCCATTTCTGCTCTGTCATCAGGCTCCCCTGGTTCTGTGTCTTGCAACTTGTAATGTCAAGCTTGTGTGTCCTATTTCATCACACATCATAGTTGCTAGGAGTTGGCTCCCATGGGGAAATAGCACAGACCTGCACTGGAGCTCCCTGGGAAGGCCCTGAGATACAGATTCCTGGGCCCTTGGGCCGAACTCCTTTCTAGGTTGTCATCTGGAAACCTACCTCTCTAGCAGGCCCCGAGGGGCTAATATCAAACTCCACTTGTTGCTGTAGACCAGTAGGACTCTGTCAGGTCAATTTCGCCCTTAGACATTAGAATAGCTGCACTGTGTGTACTATGTGTACATATATAGCTACTATGTGTACTATGTGTACATATATAGCTACTATGTGTACTGTGGTCCGTGCTACTACGTGTACTGTGGTACCATGCCTGTAGTGCGGAGCCTGCACTCCGAGAAGGTTCTTTTGCAAGCCTAGGAAAGGGCCTGGAGATTGACACACACACAGACAGAGAAACAGAGACATGGGCACATGGGTCAATCTTGAATTCCCCAAGAATGCTCCCTTTATTGTATTCAGGGACAGCTTATATAAGGATCCTTAACTGATAGCCACGCCCCAGCCAAACCCACCAGAAACCACTCCCCTGCCATCAGGAACTCCCGAGGGTCTCACAGCTGCAAACACAGGAAAACAAGTTGTTTTGCTCGGAGCAGCTGCAAGCATTGGAAAACAAGTTGGTTACAGGAAATTCAGGGTCTGGGGGTCCACAGCCCCCAACAAATAGCCACGTCTTTAGTTGTCACGTGGGGATAGGAGATGTTGCTGTCATCGAGGAGGAAGCAGGGGAGATGTCTGAAAACTCCTCAAGGCCCAAGTTGCCTGCCACAACCAAGATGGTTCAGCCCCAAATGTCGGTGGTGCTGAGGTTGACAGTTGCACTGGGCCAGAAGCTCTGAGGTAGGGACTACAGTTTGCTTTAGGCTGCGTGTGTGTTTAGTAACAAGTCATTAATAAGTATGGATAATGAACAAATGATTGAAGATAGGAGTAGGTGTGTGTGTGTGTGTGTGTGTGTGTGTATGTGTGTGTGTGTGAATGCATGAGTGGGTGTGAATGCATGTGTGGGTGTATACTTAGTTATAGTCATTGGAAGAGACACAATGAAAAGATGGATCCCATGATGTAAGGGGCATCTTGGTATGTGTCGGACAGCAGTGATTAGTGGTTTCAGTGACGTGCTCTAAAGGTTGAGGATAGACTGAGCGTGGGTCAGAGGTCGTGGGGAGTAGGGTAGTAACTTGGTAAAAGTGCCTGGAAAGGAAGGTTGTTTAGGTGTAGCACAGGAAGACCTGGAGGAGGAGAGACATAGGGGTCTAATCATAGCCACTCAAAAGTGAGGGCACGGCTCAGGGGATTCGGAAGACCGCGTTAGAGGACAAGGACGGCAAGCTCGTCTAGTGATGCGGAGCCATCACAGACGGAAGTGGGTGAGGTGGGTCGACGTGTTTTATCTGTCTTTCTATCTATCTATCTATCTATCTATCTATCTATCTATCTATCTATCTACCTACCTACCTACCTACCTATCTACCTACCTACCTACCTATCTACCTACCTACCTACCTATCTACCTACCTACCTACCTATCTACCTACCTACCTATCTATCTACCTACCTACCTATCTACCTACCTACCTACCTATCTACCTACCTACCTATCTATCTACCTACCTACCTACCTACCTACCTACCTACCTACCTACCTATCTACCTACCTACCTACCTACCTATCTACCTACCTACCTATCTATCTACCTACCTACCTACCTATCTATCTATCTATTTATTTATTTTGAACCCTCCATCTTTCCCTGGGGTGTGCAATGAAAATTTTGACAAGGTCCACCATAAGTCACTAAAATTCTAGCGATGTACCTCGATGG